>NC_060144.1:415514790-415825267 GCF_021461385.2 Schistocerca piceifrons | reverse complement strand
TACCATCACATTTCCGACTTTGATAAAGGTCTGATTGTAGCCTGTCGCGATTGCGGTTTATCGTATCGGGACATATGCTGCTCGTATTGGTCGAGATCCAATGACTATTAGCAGAATATGGAATCGGTGGGTTCAGGAGGGTAATACGGAACGCCGTGCTGGATCCCAACGGCCTCGTATCACTAGCAGTCGAGATGACAGGCATCTTATCCGCATGGCTGTAACGGATCGTGCAGTCAAGTCTCGATCCCTGAGTCAAGAGATGGGGACGTTTGCAAGACAACAACCATCTGCACGAACAGTTCGACGATGTTTGCAGCAGCATGGACTATCAGCTCGGAGACCATGGCTGTGGTTACTCTTGACGCTGCATCACAGACAGGAGCGCCTGCGATGGTGTACTCAACGACGAACCTGGGTGCACGAATGGCAAAACGTCATTTTTTCGTATGAATCCAGGTTCTGTTTACAGCATTATGACGGTCGCATCCGTGTTTGGCGACATCGCGGTGAACGCACATTGAAAGCGTGTATTCGTCATCGCCATACTGGCGTATCACCCTGTGTGATGGTTACACGTCTTGGTCACCTCTTGTTCGCATTAATGGCACTTTGAACAGTGAACGTTACATTTCAGATGTGTTACGACCCGTGGCTCTACCCTTCATTCGATCCCTGCGAAACCCTACATTTCAGCAGGATCATGAACGACCGCATGTTCAGGTCCTGTATGGGCCTTTCTGGATTGAGAAAATGTTGGACTGCTGCCCTGGCTAGCTCATTCTTCAGATGTCTCACTAACTGAAGACATCTGGTCAATGGTGGCCGAGCAACTGGCTCGTCACAATACGCTAGTCACTACTCTTGATGAACTGTGGTATCGTGTCGAAGCTGCATGGGCAGCTGTACCTGTACACGCCATCCAGGCTCTGTTCTACTCAATGCCCAGGCGCATCAAGGCCGTTTTTACGGACAAAGGTGGTTGTTGTGGGTACTTATTTCTCTGGATCTTTGCACCCAAATTACGTGAAAATGTAATCACATGTCAGTTCTAGTATAATATATTTGTCCAATGAATACACATTTATCATCTGCATTTCTTCTTGGTGTAGCAATTTTAATGGCCAGTACTGTAAGATGTACTGCATGTAGCTATTCCTTGTTAAAATATTACGCACGCGTCATGCACACTTTCATTCACTGATATGTGATTTCACCGACGTATTCTGCATTGTACCGCGCTAGTTGCTTATTTAGTTTCGGCATTTGGCTTGTACGTTCCGTCATCTTTGCCTTCAGCAGTGGCGCTTCTTTCTCCGTCTCAAGATCTTCTTTGTTAGCATTTACACCCGACGTTCACAGTTATTTGTTGGATGTATTTCTCTCTCTGTCTTTCCCTACACTTTTTACGCTCTACAGCTCCATCTACTACCATAAAAGATATGGAAGATTTTCCCTGAGGAGGTAACACATACCACGGAAGATATGGAAGATATTCCCTGAGGAGGTAAAACAAATCCTGCCATCGGATAACTTCTTCTTGTTGATGTTTTCCAAATGTTCCCTCCTTGACGATTGTGCGGAGAACGTCCTCATTTCTGATCTTTTCTGTCCACCTAATTTTCAACAGAACGTCTCAATTACTCTCCTTTTCCGGCTTTCTCACAATCTATGTTTCACTACCATACAATTTTGTATCCCAAACGTACATTCTGAATAATTTCTTCCTCAAGTTAACGCCAATTTTTAATACGAGTAAACGTCTTATGGCTTGGAATGCCCTCTTTGTCTATCTTCCTTCATCCGTCATATGTTATTTTGCTTGCAGTGTACCAGAATTCCTTCATTTGACTACGACTTGGTCCCCAGTTTTGGTGTTATGTTTCTCGCTATTCTCATGTACGCTACTTCTCATTTCATTTGTCTTCTCCGATTTACTCTTAATCCATATTCTGTACTCATTAGACTGTTCATTCCATTCAACAGATCCTATAACTGTTCTTCACTTTCACTGAGGGTAGCAATGTCATCAGCGAACCTTATTGTTGATATTCTTTCACCTTGAATTTTCATCCCTCACCTGAACCCATTTTTTATGTTCGTCATTGCTTCTTCGATCTACAGACTTAATAGCATGAGCTAAGTAATTGCATTTCTATTTTATAATCCCTTTAGTGCGAGAACTTCATTCTTGGTTTTCCATTCTTATTATTCCTTTTTTGTTCTTATACGTATTACATACTTTAGGGAGGAAAATAAACAAACGACACAGCACGAAGGAATAACGTACCAATTGCACAGAATTTGGCACTGTGTCTCTAAAGAGGACGTCCAACAAGTACATCAATCAATTTCAAGTCGAATAACTGCGTGCATAAGGGCCAGAGGTGGACCGACGCGTTGTTGACTTGCTCAATATGTGAAGCTCTTTGTCTTGAATACATCATCCAGTGTTTTCTGAAAATGTTAGCATTTGAGCCGGCTGGAGTGGCCGTGCGGTTCTAGGCGCTACAGTCTGGAACCGACCGACCGCTACGGTCGCAGGTTCGAATCCTGCCTCGGGCATGGATGTGTGTGATGTCCTTAGGTTAGTTAGGTTTAATTAGTTCTACGTTGTAGGCGACTGATGACCTCAGAAGTTAACTCGCATAGTGCTCAGAGCCATTTGAACCATTTTTTGTTAACATTTGTTTGTCTATACATATACATCACATCTACCAGTTTCCCCCCCATTTGGATAATTCCTTCGCGGTACATCGTCTTTTTTTGTCTTAGAGTGAATTTGGTCTATTTAATGTAGGTAATGAGAGTAACTGGAAGCAATAACGACTGCTTCAGAAGGCATCTTCCGTGGCCGCTGTCGGTTCCTGCACTGTGTGGTAACAAAGCATACTTCTTTGAACAGTAGCGTAGCTATACGCAGTCACACAATCATTTTACTTCCCTCTGCGGTGGGGTCTACAGTCCACTTTGTCGAGTACAACACTGTTGCTCAAAGCGTGCGTGGTCGCGGTGGATTACTCACTGGAGAGACCTGCTAACAAGCTGACTGTAACGGCGCCGAGCTGCGGGAGGCGTGTGTCGCAACGGCAGCGCTACGTTGCGCTGTTCTGGCCTGCAGATGAGGCCTCCGTGATTTACGTCCGCGGAAGCCAGCCTGCTGCGGTCGCACGCGAGCGGGGCTACCGGCGTAAACATAAACACAGCGGCCAGCGACCAGCTGCTGCTCTCGCTCCGCACTCTACGACATCCGGGCCATACAGCTCATTGTGACCTGGTACACCATACAGTTGCGGACGATCTTCGTGTAAACTCCACCAGTCAAAAATGGCTCTGAGCACTATGGGACTTAACATCTGTGGTCATCAGTCCCCTAGAACTTAGAACTACTTAAACCTAACTAACCTAAGGACATCACACACATCCATGCCCGAGGCAGGATTCGAACCTGCGACCGTAGCAGTCACGCGGTTCCAGACTGAAGCGCCTAGAACCGCACGGCCACCCCGGCCGGCTCCATCAGTCCTTAACAAGTCTTTAGCGAAACGACGCTACATATATCCAGGCAAATGTCACGAAAATCATGATAATTAACAGCTGGCAGCTGCCTTTGTGATGAGGGTATGACACAATAATAAAAATGTCTTATAAGACACTCAACAAAGACGGCGGCTTGCAGCTAAGCTGAGCTTAGCGACTAACGGAAGGTCGAAACAGATGTGGCGTGCGCCCAACGGTAACATAGATTATATGGTGCAGGACTGGGCACCAGCGATGTCACATGTGGTACCCACAACTATACAGGATGATTTAGCTCCATCTACCCATGTCATTTTTGCAACCCGCAGTGTTACACACTGAAGAGCCAAAGAAATTGGCACGCCTGCCTAATATCCTGTAGGGGACCGGCGAGAGCGCAGAACTGCCGCAACACGACGTGGCATGGACTCGACTAACGTCTGATGTTCATGTCTGGGGCGTTTGGTGGCCAGCGGAAGTGTTTAAACTCAGAAGTGTGTGCCTGGAATCATTCTGTAGCAATTCTGGACGTCTGCATTGTCCTGCTGTAATTTCCCAAGTCCGTCGGAATGCACAATGGACACGAATGGATGCAGGTGATCAGACAGGATCCTTACGTACGTGTCACCTGTCAGAGTCATATCTGGACGTGTGAGGGGTCCATATCGCTCCAACTGCACACGCCCCACACCATTATAGAGCATCCACCAGCTTGAACAGTCCCCTGCTGACATGGAGGGTCCATGCATTCAAGAGGTTGCCTCCATAACCGTACACGCCCATCCGCTCGATACGATTTGAAACGAGACTCGTCCGACAAGGCAACATGTTTCCAGTCATCAACACTCCAATGTCGCTGTTGACGGGCAGAGGCGAGACGTAAAGTTTTCTGTCGTGCAGTCATCAAGGGTACACGAGTGGGCCTTCGGTTCCGAAAGCCCATATCGGTAATGTTTCGTTGAGTGGTTCGCACGCTGATTACTTGTTGATGGCCCAGTAGTGAAATCTGTAGCAATTTGCGGAAGGGTTGCACTTCTGTCACGGCGAACAATTCTCTTCAGTCGTCGTTGATCCCGGTCTTGCAGGATTTTTTTCCGCCCGCAGTGATGTCGAAGATTTGATGTTTTACGGGGGTCCTGATATTCACGGTACAGTGGTGAAATGGTCGTACGGGAAAATCCCCGCTTCATCGCTACCTCGGAGATGCTGTGTCCCATTGCTCGTGGGCCGACTATAACTTCACGTTAAACTCACTTAAATCTTGATAACCTGCCATTGTAGCAGCAGTAACCGATTTAACAACCGCGTCAGACACTTATTGTATTATATAGGCGTTGCCGACCGCAGCGCCGTATTCAGCCTGTTTACATATCGCTGAATACGCTTGCATATACCAGTTTCTTTGGCGCTTCAGTGTATAATAGAAAGCACAAGTCATGCACAGTTATGCGTGGGAAGTTTGTCAATATACAAGACCTCGGAATAGATACACACACACACACACATACAGACAGAGAGAGAGAGAGAGAGTGAGAGAGAGAGAGAGAGAGAGAGAGAGATTATTAGATTAGATTAGATAAGTACTTGTTCCATAGATCATGAATACGACACTTCGTAATGATGTGGAACATGTCAAGTTAATAAAAGGTGTCTATACAAGACACTTACTATATCCAAAAATTCATCTAATGAGTAGAAGGAGTTGTCATTAAGAAATTCTTTTAATTTCCTTTCAAATGCTATATGGCTATCTGTCAGACTTTCGATGCTATTAGGTAAGTGATCAAAGACTTTTGTGGCAGCATAATTTACCCCCCTTCTGAGTCAAAGTTAGATTTAACCTTGAGTAGTGAAGATCATCATTTCTCCTAAAGTGCGCGTCATTTATGTTGGCGGCCGAGTTTAGGTTCGTTCTGCGCATCTGACGTCACAAAACACAGTCAGCCAATGAACAGAGAACGACGTTGCCACATCTCGACTGCAGTGCAGAGCATGGACGAGTGTCTTCAGTTTTAGAAACGTTCAGTCATAAATAAAGTAATAGAACAAAAGCAATGTCTTGATAGCAGACATTCTTTTATAGACAGTTTGGAAAAAGCATTCTTTATACCAATTGCTTCATATTCTATTAATTAATTAAACCAAACAAGCAATAAGACTCCTAATTCGGGCGACAACAAGGAAAGGTGTTTGTATCACTCTCACGAACGGCTTTTTCGCAATAATGAACAGCGGTAATTGTTTATTTCCTATTGTACTTCGACGAAGCGTGATTAATTCATAGTCATACAAACAGTGTTTGTCAGTATTTTGTGTGGCGGTATGCAGTGAGACGAGGTGCGTTAGCGTAATGGTTAAGGTGTTGGGCTGCTATGCTAAAGGTTAAGGGTTGTAGCGTAATGGTTAAGGTGTTGGGCTGCTATGCTAAAGGTTAAGGGTTCAAACCTTATGTGGTGCTTAATATTTTCATAATTTAAAAACAATATCGAAGTGCCTTACTTCACGAATTATATTCGTTGGAATGCAAGTTTTTGAAATTTCTAGTACTTTGTCTCTTCATTAACCCTTTCGCTGCTGAAGACACGTGCTCTCCGCATTCCGCGCTGTGCGCGATTTTGTCATCACTGCACTGCTCGCCTGTGCAGACACATGGTGTTCCCACTGCTTTGACACAATTATCATTCGATTTCACAAAAACTATTTGGCCCAAAAATTTGATTTTTACACGTCTTCTTGACTGATACCTCCCCCCCATAAATGACTTAATTTTGTTTCGATGTTCAATGCAGTTATTATGCAGCATTAAATGTAGTAAACCATTGCAAGAAATTTTGAAGAGTTTGCAGAGTGTATACTGTCCGTATGGTCGATTTTAGTTGCCACAATGTTGAGAATGAAATGTGGACAAGATACCTAAATTTCATATAAAATTTACTGTATAATAACATCTCATTTAATTTAAGGACGACATAGGTGTCGTACGTAATAGTGAGAAATATTCCGTCTTTCGCGACTGTAATAAAAGTATTATTTACACCGGACGCGTTTGGCTTTATTTTAAAGCACTTCAATCAAGGAAAGGTATGGCACATACACAATGGTATTCATGTTCTCTTTCTTGTTTTTGTTCCACAGTCGCAGTTTTACCAATGGTACTGAAATATATTCCTCTTCTGCAACTGTAATAAGGGACTTATTTAGACTAGACGCGTTTCTCTCTTTTGAAGCATCTTCAGTGGACAGTATTTTGTCTCCTCCATTGCCAAGTCACCTTTCGTAGTTTTGTGCTGCGGTAACACAATATTCAACTTTTGTGTTGGCAGATCAGTGTTTTAGCAAATAAATTATGTTTGTGTGTGCCATACACAAAAATTATATTTGACATAGCTCAGAGCACTTCACTGATAGACGGTATATTCAAGTCCTAATGTTTTTGTAAGTCCACAGTTTTATTTAATGTATTTTGTCTACTTCCTTTTGATTGATTGAAGTGCTTTAAAATAAAGCCAAACGTGCTCAATGTAAATAAAACTTTTGTTACAGTCGCGAAAGACGGAATATTCCTCAATATTACATACGACACCTATGTGGTACTTAAATGAGCTATTGTTATACAGTAAATTTTATATGAAATTTAGGTATCTTGTCCACATTTCATTCTCAACATCGTGGCAACTAAAATCGACCATACGGAAAGTATACTCTATGGACTTTTACCTCTGCAAACTCTTCAAAATTTCGTGCAATGGTTTACTATATTTAATGCTGCATAATAACTGCGTTGAACATCGAAACAAAATTAAGTCATTTATGGGGGGAAGGTATTACTCAAGAAGATGTGTAAAAATCTAATTTTTGGGCCAAATAGTTTTTGTGGAATCGATTGATAAGAATGTCAAAGCAGTCGGAACACGATGTGTCTGCACAGGCGAGCAGTGCAGTGACAAAATCGCGCACAGCGCGGAATGCAGGGAGCACGTCTTTGTAGCAGCGAAAGGGTTAATGCGGCCATGGTGGCCTTACTTCATGAACTGCGCGCTCCCCCCTACACGTAAGCTTGCGAACTATGCTATACTATGGCGCTGCTTCTATTGGCGCGTGTGTCGTGTGCAACTGGCAACGCAGCAATCTCCCGCGTCTGGGCGGGCATGCGCGAGCCGCCAAGATAAAAGAATTGAACTATGGTGTTGTAGCCATGTACACTGCTATTACTTTTGAATTCGTTCGGATTGTTAATAACAAATTTCATAAGTGAATATATATGTTGTGAGGCTACAGTGAAGATATCTAACTCTTTAAATAAGTGTCTGCAGGATGAGAGAGAGAGAGAGAGAGAGAGAGAGAGAGAGAGGAGGGGGGGGGAGGGGGAGTGAACAAAAGCTCGTACCAGATTGATACGAAAATAAGTGAGCATCAACAGGGACTACCTACAGCTGCAACATAAACGGTATATTCCGTGAAGAGCAAAATTGCAACTTTAGTCTGGCGTTCCTCAAAAACATGTATCGCGTTTCTTTGTGTATTTCCACAGCAGGTGAGCATGTAACATGAGCATGAAATGGTTCAAATGGCTCTGAGCACTATGGGACTTAACATCTATGGTCATCAGTCCCCTAGAACTTAGAAATACTTAAACCTAACTAACCTAAGGACATCACACAACACCCAGCCATCACGAGGCAGAGAAAATCCCTGACCCCGCCGGGAGTCGAACCCGGGAACCCGGACGTGGGAAGCGAGAACGCTACCGCACGACCACGAGATGCGGGCATGAGCATGACAGATACTCCGAAAATAGCTGTAAGTGATCGCAAACTATAGTCACAAAGAATAGCTTTTATAGCCAAAGAAATTTCTGAAGTAGCGAACCAAAGTCACAGTAACATCATTTAGCGGAAGATGACAAGCTATTGACGTACAATAATGTAAAGTGGTCCAATAGAAACGATCAGTATAGAAAATAAAGCACTAACAAAACTTGTACATGTACTCATTGGCGAGTGTTCACCAGAGACAAGGGTACCGTCATGTGTGCCCCAGGGTAGTACGATAGCATCGCTGTTGTTTTCTGTATCAACAAATGATCTGGCGGATGGGTTGAGCAGCAAACTGCAGTTTTTTCCTGATGATGCTGTGGTGTACGGGAATATGTTGTCGTTGAGTGCCTGTAGGAGGAAACAAGATGATTTCCAGTTGATTTGATGAATGGCAGCGAGCTTCAAGTGTAAAAAAATTTAGTTAATGAAGATGAGTAGGAAAAACAATCCCGTGATGTTCAAATACAGCATTAGTTGTGTGCTGCTTGACAGTTATGTCGATTAAATATCTAGGCGTAACGTTGCAAAGCGATATAAAATGGATGAAATGGATGGGCGTGGGAGGATTGCAGTAGAGAAGGTGAACGGTCGACTTCAATTTATTGGGAGAATTTTAGCAAAATGTGGTTCATCGGTAAAGGAGACCGTATATAGGACACCAGTACAACCCATTCCTAAGTACTGCTCGAGTTTTTGGGATCCGCACCAGTCTGGATTAAAGGAAGCAATACATATGGTTCAAATGGCTCTGAGCACTATGAGAGTTAACATCTGAGGTCATCAATCCCCTAGAACTCAGAACTACTTAAACCTAACTAACCCAAGGACATCACACACATCCATGCCCGAGGCAGGATTCGAACCTGCGACCGTAGCAGCAGCGCGGTTCCGGACTGAAGCGTCGAGAACCGCTCGGCCACAACGGCCGGCGAAGCAATACAGAGGAGAGCTCTAGATTTGTTACCGGTGGGTTCGAACACTCAGGTATTACGGAGATCCTTCAGAAACTCAAATGGAAATAGCTGGAGGGAAGGCGACGTTGTTTTCGAGAGACTTTAGAGAATTTAAAGCTGACTGCAGAACGATTCCACTACCGCCAACGAACATTTCGCGTAAGGACCACAAAAATAAGATAAGAAAAATTACTGCCTTTATCAGGTCATATAGACAGTAGTTTTACCCTAGTTCTGTTTGTGAGTGGAACAGGAAGGCAAGTGACTAATAGTGGTACAGGATACCCTCCGCCACGCACCATACAGTGTCTTGTGGAATATGTATGTCAAGGTAAATTAATAACCATAACAGATAGAAACTGCTTTTTAGGCCTAAATTCCGTAGCAAGCTACTGTGATTTTTGTTTTCAGGGAGCGGAGATAAACTTTCGTCGCTTGGTCCTGGCGCGATGCGGCCGGAACGGTACAATGGCACCGTTACGCCTGTGCAGAGTGGGACCGGCACGCTCCTCTCGGGGGACGGGCAGTTACGGCACGTGCTGCCGTAATGGAGTCGGCGCTGACCCTGTGTGGATTCCAGGCGCGCGCGGGTCGTAAACACGCCGCCCCAACATCAGCACTGCGAATTTATGTCCGCGCGAGCATCCGTCACCGCCAGCGGCAGCGACGAAACAACTTGACCGCGGCGCAGACTCACTATGCGGCCGCTGCAGCTTCCAGAGGCAGCAGGTGAGGACTCCAGCAAAAGGGTAATCGTCCTCCAGCTCTTCATTCACCTCTACTGCATCAGCCAGGTGCAACTGACAAGCTTTAGTTTCGATTCCGTCCCTTTCAAAGAAAAGTGAATTTTCTACAAATCTAAACAATAGATTTAGTAAGAATCCTGCTTAAAAAAATCGATTTTAGCATATTACAAAGTGCCTATTACATCCAGAGAAAACGAAAATAAATTACCTCTTTAGAAAAACGACATTCCCTTTAAGGTAACGCCATTGTTAACGCCTGGAAAAATAGTGACTAAATATTAACTAAGGAACATGAACTAGTAGTAGGATGAAAATTACAGGACGACAGGAGTGATTCTTGCTGACCGTTTCGACGTACAATTAATCACATTAATTCACACGATAACTTTATTATATTTCTTGTGAAGATTAGTAAATTACATTTTAATATGTCGATCAATACTTGAAATCTATGCAACCACTAACAAACTCAGATGCTCGAACTTTAAGTACTCATTAACAACATTTCTTTCGAGGAAGAAGACTAAAATCGTGTAATTTGAGCCACATGTTTTTATTCTAGAGGTATTTGCGTCTGATAACCAAATTTAAGATTACTTTTTCATAATTAATCAGTTTCTATTTCCCTTCCTGCTGATAGTACGTGTCTACAGTCTACTTTCCTCCAAATAGTATTCTGAAACATTCCAAAAAAATTCAGACCTCCAGCTCAAATAGATTTTTCGTGCATAAAGTAAAAATGTCAGAAAATTTAATTCAAGGGAAATTTAATTCATAGTTGTATTTCATCTATGGCGCACCTCTGTTGTTCCCAATACACTCCAGTTGCATAGTCTTCTTGGTTGACACGTTACTCATCTTCTGTCTTCATTTTCTTGTTTCTCCTCCTTATTCTGATGTGTTTATTTGCTTCCAGGACCCATTTTTCAACTTCGGTCACTCTAATGAAATCAACTGCCAACTGTAGAACTTCGCACCTTCTAACTGCCCCACATCAAAACAAATTACATGCATAATAACTAAATTACACACCCACTCTCGTGCATTTCGTTCTCAGGGTTAATACCGTGTTTCGTTGAAAATGTTGACCTTCTGTCACGCGTATTTTCTGTTGTTATCTTCGAATCTGCCCCGTTACGTATTGTGATCGAGATTTGACGAAAATGTCGCGCATGAGATGATTTTGGTATCATATTCGCGGTTTCCTATTTATTTGTATTAAGGCAGGGGTTGGGCGCCGTCTTAAAATTTTTCTTTGTGTGACAGACCACCCTCACCGTGTTGTTGTGGGAGGTTTAATTCTTCTCCGAAAGTCCCCCATTTCTTCTGCCTGTGTCTGATGATCATTTCTGATTAGTTTCCTCTCTTTAGTTTGACACAGCCATCGACTCTGAATTTAAATGGTGGCGAGTGAGTTATTTTATAAGCAGTAGATGAAATGCTATATTCTATTACATCAGATTACATCAGACAGCTGCATCATTCTAATTTTCCTGTTCAACATCAGCTACGTTTCAAGGTCTCGTAGCGATCTCTTCCCATCGATCATCAGTGATTTGGCAACTTCGTTTTTCGACGTAGTGCTCTGAAATTATTCAGGAATGACATCTGCAAACTGCCAACAGCTGCTACACCGATAATTTTATTTACGATTGTTTTTAATCGTAGAAGGTCATCAGGTGGGGCTAACGTAGTTCTAGTTTCCAAGCTATACTTTTAACTCTATCATGACCTGAAACTACATCTATGATGAAACTACACTAAAACTATTCTTAAATAAATAAAAAAATCACAGTATTGCTAGCAGGACTCGCACTCTGAAGGTTTCATGTAGATAGTTCACCTATTATTTTTGATGAGTGAGTTTGCGAGTATCGAAATATGTAACATAAATGGCTGTATCTTTTAGACGTTTAAATTTTTTATACCTTAGTATTTGTCATAAATTTCAACGTGATATCCCTATTCGTTCCTGAAAAGAAAGGACAGACATCCGGACAACAAAAGGAATCCTGTAAGGCTTCCGTTTCTACCGACTGAGGTACGAAACCACAAAAATGTTACAAAAAAATTTTTTGGGGTGTTAGACGTCATTCTTGAATGATTCGGAAAATATACGTTTTAATCTTTCTGTCCCATAGTCGTCTTCAGTTACTCTGTGAGAGTAAAACTGGCTTGCGATCTGCCTGTGGACATGGACCTGTTAACACTGCGTTCTCTGTGTATTAGTGTCTTACTTTATTGCTTTGTAGGATATTGTCTTTCCGCCGTTGACTGTAAAGCTTCATTTGTCAATACACGATTGCAATTCCAACACTCAAGCCGTCGTCCAGTGCATCTGCAACACAACCACAATTGTTAAATGTTCCATAACACATAATATGTAACTGGAGAGGAATTCCGCATTATGCGAGACAGCTTTTTTTAGTTTTGTTATCCCCCACACATGTTACAGAGCTTTGTGTGCTGTCTTCAATGGGCTTTTTTTATTTTCTTTCTCAGATGAAGTTATGGGTTCTTTATCCTGGTAGCTTCAGACCTGATTCACAGTCTACAGCTTGTTCTTTCCCTTGTTTGTGTGGAGGTGGCACGTAATGGGGACGGAAACTCTGTGCTTAGCGAACAAATCTTACAAACTGCGTGTGTAACAAGAAGAGCGAGATAAACAAAAGAGAAAACACCACAACGCCAAAACCTCTGACAAGCTGTAGACTGTGCAGTGGGCTTAAAGTTACCAGCATAAACAACCAGTAGCTTCAAGTGAGAGAGAAAATAAACTAATAAACCCACTGAAGATAGCAAAGAAAGTGCTGAAACATATATGGATGAAAACAAAACTTCAAAACGGTGTCTTGCATAAGGCGGGATAATTACTTTCCAGTTTTTCTTAGCAAGCGCGGGGATAAGAAGAACTGCAACATTCACAAGATTATTATTATATATAATTGCCGATATTTGTTTTATTGCCATGAAGCCGTGACCCAAGGCATGATTATCTGCTTGCGGTTTTGTCTATCACTGCTGAAGATATCGTCAGAGGCTTAAATGATTCACAAAGCAGTTACAGTCTCAAACAAGGCCATCAAACCGAACTGTTTATACGTATGTATCCACGCAACGATTGGTTCGTGACGTTCTGTTTGTTTTTATTTAACACTAAGGCCCACAACTTATCTAATTTCAATCAAGTAGTTCCACTTGCTGAGCTTGTTTGAGACTAAATTGACTAATGACCTCAGCAGTTGAGTCCCATAGTGCTCAGAGCCATTTGCTCAGACTAAATTCTTTCTGAATCGTTTATGCCTATGACGATGTCGCCACCATGAGAAGACGAAATGCTAGGCAGAGAACTGACTTATGCCTTGGGCCACGGCCTAATGTCCACAAAAGAAATATTAGTAATAACGCAAATACCGGTCGTGAAAACCTGCACTCTGTCATTACATATAAGATCGTAAGCATTTATAAAACAATAGCTCAGCATAACTCAAAAATACCCAGCCTCTAACATCTCGATGTAGTAAGGTGGTGATGGTAAGTTCCTATGGGACCAAACTGCTGAGATCATCGGCCCCTAGGCTTACACATTAATTAATCTAACTTTCAGTAACTTATGATAAGGATAACACACACACACACACACACACACACACACACACACACACACACACACACACGCGCACACACACACACACACAGACACCCATGCCCAAGGGAGGACTCGAACCTCAGACGGTGTGAGCCGAGCGAACCGTGGCGAGGCGCCTAGGACCGTGCGGCAACCCTGCTCGGCAAGTACGCTAAGACTCTATTTTGTAAGTACTTAGATGTTAGTTCCAGTATTATAAGTAACTACACAATATTAGATGATACAAAACATGTACAGCTGTGGTTATGTTGCCGATGCACTTGACAGAGGCCTAACTGCCGAAGCTGTAAACGAGTATTTATAAATAAATCAGTACAGTCTACAGTGGAAAGATCGTATCCTTCAAAAAATTAATTTTAACTGTGGGTCCCGAATCCTATAAGTTATTCTTTACTCTGTTTTGCAGCGATGAGACCGCAATTTACCTAGATGAGTCTGGAAAACCACAGCAAAACATCATTGTAGTTGGCCGGAGTAGCACACCATCAGACGTTGATTCGAGAAGCGATTTCGATCCCGACTGGCTGTCTGATACGCCAGAATTCCGTGCTTTAGATTCCACGGAAGGGATAGAGGCGCTTCTGGAAAACGGCCTCGGTGAAAGCCACTCTGTGTGAACGGCCTGAGGCGGAGTAGCCACGGCTTAAAGGACGCATCAGTGGCGGTGGAGGAGGCTGTCTCCGGCGCTGATGAGATCTGCTGCTCCTCGAACCGTTGTTTGAACTGCATGGAGGTGCGACATGTGCACTGTGTAGACTCTTGTCGCGTTTGTTTGCCGTCGCCTGCACAGCCCGAAGAGTCCGTGCTTTGACACAGCGCAGTGAGTCTTGATTACCTTGCACAATTTTCTCTCCGTCCTGTCTCTCTGACGGAGTTTCTGCTGCCTTTCCTCAGGTTTCTTATTGCGCCTTGCAAGTGGGAGGCCGGAGGAAGTTTCGAGATTGACTACAACCTCTAGCGCTTCCTTACATCATATGTGACACTCTTGCTCAAATTACGTTCGATTGCAAGGGGAGTCGTACTTAGTATCAAGAGAAACTGTAACTTGTTCACTGTACTATGGAGAACGACCTGGCAGATTAAAACTGTGTGCCGGACCGAGACTCGAACTCGGGACCTTTGCCTTTCGAAGGCAAGTGCTCCAACAACTGAGCTATCCAAGAACGACTCACGAGAGGCAAAGCTCCCGAGTTCGAGTCTCGGTCCGGCACACAGTTTTAATCTGCCAGGAAGTTTCATATCAGCGCACACTCCGCTGCAGAGTGAAAATCTCATGCTAGCTGTTTCTTATTCTAAGACTTATCGATAGGTTTCAGGAATGGTCACTAGTTGCTTGTTTCAAGCAGTCGAGATTGACTTCACAAATGAAAAGTATTAGGGAAAGCCGTTTCTAAAACCTTAAAATTATTTTTTCTCAGATGTAATGTGGTTGATACGTTTGGTCTCGGCGAGCACGTTTCGCACATCTAAGAGCAACTGGTAGTTGATATTATTTTACTCTGTTCATTAGTAATTACAATATTTTGTGTTGTTCGGAAAGAGGAAACACCATCATAGGAAATTCAGAACATGATAAGGAAGAATAAAAGGAAGAGAATAACAATTGAACTACTTTGTCCTAGAACAAAAGCTGTAATTGTGCTTTTTCAATATCACTACTGCACAAAAGAAGAGAGAAGACGGGTTTGTTCGCCCATAACAAATCTAAGGTGTTCTAGATATAAGGCGCTCTTTTTAATTGCTGCAGAACGAAATTATTTCAAGAGATTTCATACTTCGTGAACGATAACTTACTTATTTTTTTGTTGATTTGTGATTTAGTTGGTTTGCGTGGCCAGGCTGTTCTGTTTTTCGCGTTTATGAGCAGATTTCGACTAACACTTCACTCCCTCTGTTCAGTGTGTTTTGGTCTGGTGTTTGCACATTTGTCAGCGCTATCTGAGACACCAAACCAAAACACAGTGAACAGTGGAACTGAGGTGTTAAGTCGAAATTCGTTCTTTGTGCCTGAGTATGCAGACCAACTACTCGTAAGCACTATTTCAGGACGACATATATGCATTAATAAGTTAACAAAATGCTACTGAAGATTCTTCAGAAGTGAAAAGAAGCGCAACGCGTGTGGCACAATACAAGCAGCCTTTCATTTAGAGGTACACAACCAGCGCGTCGTATACGGAGGCTGATAGCATGGACAGCCGCCATAGGGAGTACTGTCATTCGCAAGTTACATCGCTTTCACCTTATACTGGCAAACCATGAACCCGCAGTGTACGGTTAGTGTCTTGGATTAGTAATCAAAACATCCTTGTCCTGGATTTGAACCCCGCCCGTGTTGAAATTTTGAATAAAAATTATCAGCAGTAGCGGCCGAAGGCTTCCGGTGTAAGTAGTCACCCTCGTTCTGCCAACGGACGTGTCAAAGAGAGCAGAGGAGCAAACAGAGAATCAGGTGATGAACACCGTGAGGATGCAGAAGGCAATGGAGAACATTGGATTGAAGACCTAATGTGTATCCCAAGGACATGTGGGCTGTAACTTAAAAAGTGTCACGACGATCTCTCCATTGGCAAAAGATTCCGGACTACTCCCCCATTCGAATCTCCAGAAGGGGACTGCTAAGTGCGTTGTGACCGCGAGAAAAAGACTGAGTAATCAATGAAAGGAGAACGTTCTATGAGTCGGAGCGTGGAATGTCAGAAGCTTGAACACGGTAGGGAAGCCACAAAATCTGGGAAGGGAAATGCTAATGCTCAGTCTATATACAGTGGGGTCAGTGAAGTGGAATTGAAAGAAGACAAGGATTACTGGTCAGATGAGTGTAGAGTAATGTAAACAGCAGCAAAAATGGTATTACGGGAGTAGGATTCCTTATGAATAGGAAGGTAGGGCAGAGAATAACTTACTGTGAACAGTTCGGTGACAGGGTTTTTCTCGTCAGAGTAGACAGCAAATCGGCGCCGACAACGATAGTTAGGTATACATGTCAAAGTCGCAAGCAGAAGATGAAGAGACAGAGAAACTATATGAGGGTACGGAACAGCAGTTCACTACGTAAAGGGAGATGAAAATCTAATAGTTATGGGGGATTGGAATGCGGTTATAGGGGAAGGAGTAGGTGGAATGGCTATTGGAGAGTATGGGCTTGGCAATAGGAATGAGAGACTAGAAACACTAACTGAGTTCTGCAATAAATTTCAACTAGTTATAGCGAATATTACGCCCAAGAATCTTGGAAGAGACATATCTGGAGAAGGCCGGGAGTTATGGGAAGATTTCAGTTACATTATAAGATTCCGAAATCAGATGCTGGATTGCAAGGGACATCCAGGAGCAGATATGGACTCTGATCACCATATAGAAGTAATGAGGATAGGCTGAAATTTAAGAACCAAGACACGAATAATCAATGCGCAGAGAAGTGGGATACGGAAAAATGTGTAGAAATCCAAAAAGAAATGATAGCCGGAAGGACTGACTCAGCATATACTTGTAGAAAAGTCAAAACAACCATCGGTGAAATTAAAAGCAAGAGCAGTAACATTAAGAGCGCAATGGGAATTCCACTGTCAAACGGAGAGGAGTGTGCGGATCGGTGGAAACAGTACACTGAAGGCTTCTATGATTTGTCTGATGACGTGATAGAAGAAGAAACACGCTCAAACGGTTCTAAGCACTGTGGGACTTAACATGAAGAAGAAGAAACAGGAGTTGATGTAGCAGAGATAGGGGATTCAGTATTATAATCAGAATTTAAAAGAGCTTTGGAAGACTTCTGTTCGTATAAAGCAGTAGGGATAGACAACATTCCACGGAATTTCTAAATCATTGAAGAAAGTGGAAACAAAACGATTATTCACGTTGATGTGCAGAGTGTGTGAGTATGGTGATATACCATCCAACATTCGGGGAAAAAAAACATTATTCAGACAGTTTCGACGATTGCAAGAGACGAGAAGAGCTAGAATTATCGCAGCATAAGTTAAAAGCTCATTCATCTAAGCTGCTGACAAGTATAACATACAGAAGAGGACGTGTGAGATGACTATCAGTTTGACTTTGGGAAAGATAAAGGCACCAGAGAGACAATGCTAACGATGTGGTTGATAATGGAATCAAGCCTAAATAAAAATCAAGACACGTTCATAGGATTTGTCGACCTGGAAAAAGCATTCGAAAATGTCAAATGGTGCAAGATGTTCGAAATACTTAGAAAAATTCACTGATGACATTGCTAAGCTGAGTGAAAGTGAAGAAGAATTATGGGATCTGCTGAATGGAATGAACAGTCTAATGAGGAAAGGATATGGATTAAGGGTAAATCGAAGATTTAAGTAGTGATGAAAGTAGTGAGAAGTAGGAGAAATGAAAACAGCGAGAAATTTAACACTGGGCTTTGTAATCACGAAGTAGACGAAGTTATGGAATTCTGCTCCCTAGGTAGCAAAATAACCCATTACGGAAGGAGCAAGGAGGACATAAAAAGAGGAGTAGCATTGGCAAGCAGAGCATTCATGGCCAAGAGGAGACTAATACACTATGGACATTAAAATTGCTACACCACAAAGATGACGTGCTACAGACGCGAAATTTAACCGACAGGAAGAAGATGCTGTGATATGCAAATGATTAGCTTTCCAGAGCATTCACACGGTTGGCGCCGGTGGTGACACCTACAACGTGCTGACATGAGGAAAGTTTCTAACCGATTTCTCAACACAAATAGCGTTGACGGACGTTGCCTGGTGAAACGTTGTTGTGATGCCTCGTGTAAGAAGGAGAAACGCGTACCATTACGTTTACGACTTTGATAAAGGTCGGATTGTAGCCTACCGCGATTGCGGTTTATCGTATCGTGTTGAAGCTGCATGGGCAGCTGTACCTGTGCACGCCATCCAAGCTCTGTTTAACTCAATGTCCAGGCGTATGAAGGCCGTTATTACGGCCAGAGGTGGTTGTTCTAGGTACTGATTTCTGAGGATCTATGCACCCAAACTGCGTGAAAATGTAATCACATGTCAGTTCTAGTATAATATGTTTGTCCAATGAATACCCGTTTATCATCTGCATTTCTTCTTGGTGTAGCAATTTTAATGGCCAGTAGTGTAGTATAGGTCTTAATCTTAATTTGAGGAAGAAATGTCTGAGAATGTATGTTTGGAGGACAGCATTGTATGACAATAAAACATAGACTGTAGGGAAACCGGAAAAAAGAGAATCGAAGTATTTGAGATGTGGTGCCACAGAATAATGTTGAAAATTAGGTGAACTGATAAGAAAAGGAATGAGAATGTTCTCAGGATGATCGACGAGGAAAGGTTTGTATGGAAAACACTGACAAGAAGAAAGGACAGGATGATAAGACATCTCTTAAGACATCAGGGTATGTCTTCTATGATACTAGAGAGAACTCTAGAGGATAAAATCTATAGAAGAAAGCAGAGATTAGAATACATGCAGCAAATAATAGAGGACCCAGGTTGCAAGTGCTACTCAGAGATGAAGAGGTTGGCACAGCAGAGAAACTCGTGGCGGGCCGTATGAAACCAGAGGACTGGTGACTGAAAGAAACTGGTAGATACGGAAATTCTTCTGCCGAAAGGCACTAAAAGACGGTGCGCCGCGGATACTCAGAAAGTTCAGCACCTACAGTCTGCTTAGTACCTTCGACTTACCAGCCGGTATTGTTGGAGAGCTTTGCGTTGCCATCTTAACTGATAACCCACTCAAAGAAACTTTGAGACAACACCAGCTGGAAACGTAATCTAAAAAATTAAGACACAGCAGAATAAAAAACAAAAATTGCTAAAAAACCGTTTGAACGTAATGAATCTTAAGCAGAAATGAATAATTCTACGAGGGCAAGGCCAGATAAAAGCAAGAAATTTCTGAGAGCAAGAAGAAAGGAAAATGTGGATAGGTCTTCTTCTGATGGCGTCATTAGTGTTCTTCCCAAAAGGCATGTTTTCAAATGGAAACTCTGCATGTTCTCCTATCTTTTAGCATACTCTTCAGGCTTGCGTAATTTCCTCTTCCCTTCATGTCGTGTGTCATATTGTGTCACCTCCATCTTCTCAATCTCCTCTCACAAACTAGTCCTGCCAGTCTTTTAGCAAGCACACCAGTCTTAACGACTGCCCCATTCAATTGTTCTTTCTTTCTCTTATAACTTGCAAGAATGTGATAAAGAGGATGAAAGTTGCCTTTGTATCTCCAGCTTGAAACGATAAAACCAATCAAAAAGAAAGAATGGGTCCAGTACCTTTGATGTAAAAGGTAGGTTCACTACGATTGAGACGCAGGATCACATTATTTTGTGCGCATAAATTTCATCTCAGATATTGGTGATGGACAGGCTTTTAATTAACATTCAGACTTATATATAGGTCATAAAACGCTAACAGGTGGAAGTTCGCCAAGAGATTGGTTTACTGTGAGTGAAATTGTTGCGTTCTACCATGTTCACTGGTGTACGTGAGACTAATTTTATTTACTGCCAATAAAACATACGGAGCTACTCAAAAAGAAGGAACAGATTTCAAACATTTATTACTTCCAAACTGCAAAAGATAGAAACACAATTACAACGTTCCTGGATGAAAAAAGTTTTAATTTTTATGCATTCTATGCGAATATCATGTGTTACACGAGAAATATAAAAACGGTGGCTCATTTCCTGCTACCCACGAAGCAGCTGGACTCTCGTTATCGAATTCACAGCTTCAACAACGCGATGTCGCAGGCTTTCAAGGCTGTCAGGCATAGGAGGGGCCAGCCATTGTGGCCGAGCGGTTCTAGGCGCTTCAGTCTGGAACCGCGCGACCGCTACGGTCGCAGTTTCGAATCCTGCCTCGAACATGGGTGTGTGTGATGTCCTTAGGTTAGTTAGGTTTATGTAGTTCTAAGTTATAGGGGACTGATGACCTCAGATGTTAAGTCCCATAGTGCTCAGAATCAAATGAACCATTTGAGCATAGGAGGGATAAAAACGCGATCTTTTACGTAACCCCACAGATAAAACTCACAAGGTGTGAGGTCTGGAGGCCTAGGAGGTCACTGGCGATGAAGTTCGTCGTCTGCTCCCCCTCTTCTAATCCAACGTCCTGGAATGGTGTCACTGAGGTAGCGTCGGACAGCCTAGAGAAATGAGGCGGGACACTACCTTGCATGAAGATGAAGTCATCAGGATGAGGAAATAACGAGTTATGAAGCATGTCTAGATAGGTTAGTCCTGTCACAGTTTTCCCGTGAAGAAGAAAGCAACAGCTCCAGTGCGGACGTGATTGGAAGGTGTACCCGGAATGTTCAAATTTTAAACTGTTGTCCGTCCAGGAACGGGGAAGACATAAATGTTTGAATAGACCTGTGTTTTGAAAAGTTTAGTAGTGTGTTTTGTTTATTTATTATTGTGTTGTATGATATGCGTGAACGTGCCCCCGTAAGTGCGTTAACTTGACCCATACCCGGGGCACGTTTACAAATTCGACTTACTTTCCACTAAATGTAATGTTTAGTTAGAACCATGTATACCAAGTTACATTTAATGACCATGTCATAATACTAAAAGTTTTAAACACGATAAATGTAACAAAAATTTTAAAAAATCCGGAAAGAAATCCGCGTAAATGTGCCCCGGTCTCCCCTACTCATATGCGCGTTATTCCGACTGCAGGTACGTTAGTTACGGCACCGCAGCCGCGGCCAGCCCCCAAGTCCTGCCCACTGGAATCGGCGCTTACGGTTAGGGGCAGCGTGGCCCCGCAACTCACTCTCTCCGTAATTCGCGCTGCGTATCACGCAGATCTCCCGGGTGAAAGCAAGCGTCAGAACAGGAGCTGGCGAGTGTGAGGGCTTCCGGTCGCAATTACGGCGTAACACGGCGGCGGCTACTTCTTGTGCGTAGCCCGCGGGGGCCCGCGGTAGGTGGCCGGCCGGCGTGTGTGTTCCCGGTGCTTGTGCGAGCGGCTTCAGCGCCTAGCGCCGAGAAGTCCTCGAGTCGAATGTGTTATTTGTGTTCTCGCGAACTAACGTCGAATACTCGAATACCACATGCGAGAACATGCTCTCAGTTCGAGTCGTGGCTCGGCTAGTGTTGGCAGCGAAAATCGAGAAGTTCATCGAATTCTTGACCACTCACACCAAATATTCGTACACCGAATACGAAAATAATCTCTCATTTCACGTTGCGGATCGGCTCGAGAGGGCAGTGTTGCGCAGCCCGAGGAATTGGAGGTTCTAGACTCCAATATGTTCGTTGTGTTATCGAGAACTCACATCTAGTATACAAGCACCACATCCGAGAACAAGCTCCCGATTCACTTTGCGAGTTAGTTCGTGAAGGCAGAGTTGAACAATTCGAGAACCGAGAACTCAGACATTCTCGTTACAGGACGCCACGTGATGGCAGCAAAATGTTCAAATGTGTGTGAAATCTTATGGGACTTGACTGCTAAGGTCATCAGTCCCTAAGCTTACAAACTAATTAACCGAAATTATCCTAAGGACAAAAACACACACCCATGCTCGAGGGAGGAGTCGAACCTCCGCCAGGACTAGCCGCACAGTCCATGGCTGCAGCGCCTTAGACCGCTCGGCTATTCCCACGCGGCCAAGATGGCAGCACTTGAGACCGGAGTGAGAACAGTTCTTGTTTGTTCTAGTTAACATTCTCAAACCTGTATTCGTTTGCTTTCAGCTGCCTCTTACTATAGGTAATCTGGCAACAGCTTTCACTTCTTGAGTAAATGTTTCGTGGAGTTCTTGCAGCGTCAGAATTGTCAGTCTCGCGCTTTCGACGGCTTCTTCCTCCGTCGTCGTCGCCACGAGATAGGGGGCTTGGACAAAAATATGGAAGAACCGAGAAAAATGCATGCTGGAACATAAATGCCGATGTTAGTCAAGCCTTCAGCTTGCGCTGTGACTACGAACGGCGACTCTCAATTCGTTGCAACCGCCAGTGGCGGTCAGAACAGAATTGTGTACAATTGTGAGTGCATTATGTCGCAGCTGAGTGAATTCCAACGTGGGAAAACTTTTGGTGCTCGTATGATGGGTGCTTTCGTAAGGGAGTCGAAGAGTAAGGTGTCTCAGGAGGCACTGCATCTGAGATTTACGCCGCATGCAGCGAAAGTGGAAAAAGAACATCCGCTAAGTCACAACCCGAGTGTGTGAATTTCTAAGGGACCAAACTGCTGAGGTCATCGGTCCGTAGACTTACACACAGTTTACACTAACTTAAACTAACCTATGTTGCGAACAACACACACACCCATGCCCGAGGGAGGACTCGAACCTGTGTCGGGAGGGGCCGCGCAGTCAGTGGCTTGGCGCCTCTAACCACGCAGCCACTCCGCGCGGCTTCACAACGCGAACGATAGGGTGTGTCGAGCGATCGTCACAGACGGTCGTCGAAGACGATTGTAACGAAAAATCAGATAGTTGAAACAATCACTGCAGAAGTGAATGTCGCCCTGGCGAATCCTGTCAGCAGTAGAACAAAACGAGAGAGTTCCATGTGCAGGGAATCGCAGGATGAGCAGGAATTGCAAACCGCCATCAGTGAATCAAACGAGAAAACATGGTGCCAAAGACATAATACCTGCACTGTGGAGCACTGGAAGAAATTCATTTGGTCGTACGAGTCTTGTTTGACTCTCTTCTCAGCTTATGGCCGAGTTTACGTCAGAAGAGTGAAACATAACAAGAGTTCAGTGATGATTTCAGCAGCCATGGGCTCTGCAACCTCTCTGCGAGGTCGCATTATTGTCAAATGCTCTGTAAGAATTTTGGCTGATCGGATCCATCCCATGATACAATGCTTGTTCCACAGCAGTGGTGCTGCGTTCCAAGACGACAGAGCCCTCGTTCACACAGTTCGCATCGTCCAGAAATGGTTCTGTGAACAGGGAAAATGAACTGGCGCGTCTCCTTTGGCCAACACATCTCAATATTGTTGAGTCTTTGTGGTGTACTTTGGAGAGAAGGAAGCGTGATCGCTATCGACTGTCATCATCGTTACCTGAAATTGCCACTATTCTACATGTAGAATGATACAATAATCCCTTTGAAAACCACACAGGACCTGTATTTATCCATTCCGAGAAGACTGGACGCTGTTATCAACGCCAACGGTTCTCCAACACCGTACCAGGCAAGATAATGCGTTGTGTTTCCCATGATTCCATGTTTTTGTGTACCGCCCATATTTCAGTAGACTGTTGAGTACTTTAGTTGGCCGAATGTCATGGAGACGCTACGGAGTCATCGAACTTCTATATGCTACCAGAGATAATGTCGATGTTTGTGACTGAAAAATATTGGTAACAATGTTGATTTCGTTAGATGGAAGATGAAGAAGCTGATTTTCCTGTTGCGCTTCACCGTCGAGTGCAAGTTTCCATCCACCACTTAAGACTGAGCCGCTGTCTTGTTTGGGATTATTGTGACACATTCTGGTTTCAACGCCTTGTTTAATGACAGGGTACCAGTATGTACATGCATGAGTTAGTATTTTCTCCGGTAGCATAAGGAATTTCCATTACTCCATGATGTCTCAATGCCATAGTTCGGTCAGTTAAAGTACCTAATGGTCGACTGAACTATTCCACCTCGTCATGACGATGGACGACGTCGTCGAAAGCTCCAGACCCACAAATCTGTCATTGCAAGAAATTCGTGAAGCATTTATTCAAGAATGTCACGGCGAAAAACTATGTTCCCACCTTTCACTTCTCTAACTAAAGAAAAAAAAAACATTGCTTTAAAAGATGTATTTAAGTAAACGGTAGCCGGCCGGTGTGGCCGAGCACTTCTAGGTGCTTCAGTCTGGAACCGCGTGACCGCTACGGTCGCAGGTTCGAATCCTGCCTCGGGCATGGATGTGTGTGATGTCCTTAGGTTAGTTAGGTTGAAGTAGTTCTAAGTTCTAGGGGGACTGATGACCTCATATGTTTAGTCCCATAGTGCTCAGAGCCATTTGAACCATAAATAAATAATTTTTATTTGCATTAACGTAGCCTCACATAATTTCGCTTATGTTCCAATAATTTTCCAAAATGATTACGAAAACGAAAGGGGATGAAATATTTTGAAATAAATTCTGATGCAGCAAGTAAGCTGTATATCCATCCGACAACCGACAGGCTTGCGAATGCAGCCGGCTACCTGGCGTAATCTTTAGGTGCCCCTAGTAACTGCGCTGAACTCGTACAATATCTCGGTTCTTGGATGTGAAATCAATCCTGTAAGTTCTCGATTTTGCCCATCACTGTTTCAGCCTGAATAGCAGATGACTTTCATTACGCCAACCAAAATCACATGTCTAGCCCTCAGTTCTGACAACGCGACAAATGTTTTGTAAGAATCCCATTCTGTTGTGAAAACATGAGCGGTACTACGATGGAAGGAGAAAAATCAGCATTTTATGTCCCTGAAAACACATTTTTACTGGCTCCAGCCGAGAAAAATAGTTTTTTACAATGGATGTGTCACGTAAGTGTAATTTACCCTTCCAAAGGATTTTTGTAGCATTTAGATTTTCCATTACTTAATTATTTCTTTTTAATGAGTTTGCTAAAATTTATCTATTGTCCTCTATGGAGAAAATTTGCAGTCAATAGTTTTACGGCAAATTACATTGTCTGTCTAGACCAATGGTTCCCAATCTGGGGGTAATTACCCCCTGAGGGTAAAATGAAATTTTCTGAGGGGTAAAAAATAAACGATTCGATTCTGTTTCAGTCACGAAACTAAATTATTTTCAAAAGATCATTACTGTTACCACAATTTTGTAAGACTCTAATATTGATTATGTAAGTTTCATAGGATTTGTCGACCTCGAAAAAGCGTTCGACAATATGAAATAGTGCAAGCTGTTCGAGTTTCTGAAAAAAGTAGGGGTAAGCTATAGGGAGAGACAGGTCATATACAATATGTACAACAACTAAGAGGGAATAATAAGAGTGGACGATCAAGAACGAAGTGCTCGTATTAAGAAGGGTGTAAGACAAGGCTGTAGCCTTTCGCCCCTACTCTTCAATCTGTACATCGAGGAAGCAATGATGGAAATAAAAGAAAGGTTCAGGAGTGGAATTAAAATACAAGGTGAAAGGATATCAATGATACGATTCGCTGATAACATTGCTATCGTGAGTGAAAGTGAAGAAGAATTAAATGATCTACTGAACGGAATGAACAGTCTAATGAGTACACAGTATGGTTTGAGAGTAAATCGGAGAAAGACGAAGGTAATGAGAAGTAGTAGAAATGAGAACAGCGAGAAACTTAACATCAGGATTGATGGTCACGAAGTCAGTGAAGTTAAGGAATTCTGCTACCTAGGCAGTAACGTAACCAATGACGGACGGAGCAAGGAGGACATCAAAAGCAGACTTGCTATGGCAAAAAAGGCATTTCTGGCCAAGAGAATCTATTAATATCAAATACCGGCCTTAATTTGAGGAAGAAATTTCTGAGGATGTACGTCTGGAGTACAGCATTGTATGGTAGTGAAACATGGACTGTGGGAAAACCGGAACAGAAGAGAATCGAAGCATTTGAGATGTGGTGCTATAGACGAATGTTGAAAATTAGGTGGACTGATAAGGTAAGGAATGAGGAGGTTCTACGCAGCATCGGAGAGGAAAGGAATATGTGGAAAACGCTGATAAGGAGAAGGGACAGGATGATAGGACATCTGCTAAGACATGAGGGAATGACTTCCGTGGTAGTAGAGGGAGCTGTAGAGGGCAAAAACTGTACATGATACGTTAATATGAACCCTCAAGTCGTTAATATGAACCCTCAAGTCAATTGGCTGTGGGTCGAGTGAGTTCTTCAAACCGAACTCGTGTATTACGTCTGGTATCTTTATTACGCATAAAATAAAAGTATTTCCAGAATACTTTAATAAACATTTCTTGAGAATACATTAAGATTTAAATTTTATAATCTTCCTTTGAGAGAATCTGTTATCACAGCTGACACACAATATATGTAGTACGAGGGTTGAATGAAAAATAATGCCTCCACCTTCATTAATTGGGTTTGGATGGGATTATTTTAATAAATCAAACGCAGAAACAATCCTTAGAACCTGATCTTCAGTTACCAATATTCACTTTTACTCATAATCACCAGCCAATTGGATGCATTTCTGCCAACGATGAACAAGTTTTCTGAAGCCGTCACGGGAGAAGTCTACACTCTGTTTCCGCAACCACAGTCTCACAGTTCTCTCAATGTCTTCATCGGAAGCATAATGATGTCCCCACAGATCGTCTTTCATTATCGGGAACAGCTGTAAGTCAGACAGTGCTAAATCTGGACTGTATGGGGGATGTCATACGGTGATGAGATTCATTCTACGAACTTCTACTGTGCTGGCACTTTAAGTTTGTGGTTTGGCATTGTCATGCTGCAGGAAAACATTTCCCTTTTGCTTTCGGACCCTTGTTAGCCGTCATTTCAGCGTTCGCAGCATTGGGATGTAACGCTCTCAATTTATTGTTAGCCGGCACTGTGGCCGAGCGGTTCTAGGCGCTTCAGTCCGAAACCGCGCGATTGCTACGGTCGCAGGTTCGAATCCTGCCTCGGGCATGGATGTGTGTGATGTCCTTAGGTTAGTTTGGTTTAAGTAGTTCTAAGTTCTAGGGGACTGATGACCTCAGATGTTAAGTCCCATAGTGCTCACAGCCATTTGGGCCAATTTATTGTTGTTCCACGATCAAGGAAATCAACATGGATAACACCATCTGCGTCCCAGAACACTGTGGCCATGATTTTTCCAGCTGAGGGCTGCGTCTTTAATTCGTTTTCGGAGGCGAGTCTTTGTGTCGATAATCCATAGACTGACGTTTTGCCTCCGCGTCATAATGGTGTACCCACGTTTCGTCTCCTGTCACAATTGAATGGAGAAAGGCATTTCAGGAGTCAGCATCCGAGGTACCCATCGTGCACAGATCTTCCGATAGCCAAGCAAACCAATAATGTGACCCACACGTTCTTGTGAGATGCCGATTGTGCTTGCAGTTTCTCTCTGAGTGAGACGACGATCGTCCTGAATCAATCTGTCAACATTTTGTTTGTGAAACTCGGTGGATGCTGTCATAGGCCGTCCAACTCTTTGTTTGTCACGCAGGTCAGATGTTCCCGCCCCAACATCTTCAAACTTAGTCGCCCAACGACGCACATTACCTACATCACCACAATCACCGTAAACTGCTTTCATTCTCTGATGAATCTCCTTTGGGGTGACAAGAATTCAATTTCTGCACCTTGCTGAAATTGCATTGACCGACCGTCTGCGCAGGGTTCCACACTTTGCACTGTAACAACACAACCGTTCAATGCTAAGGCTTCCCGCCAACTGGAGCCATAGAGAAGAGGCTACGGAACAAGCCAGTACCTGCCGCATATCAATGCTGCCAACAGTTGAAGTGTTACGAAGGTGGAGGCATCACTTTTCAGTCAACCATCTTAATTGCCCTTAATATCCAGATATGTAGTCAGCTCTTGTATGACCATAATTTAGTAACCGTTACGACTGCGAACTAGCCAAGTATAGGAATGTGTTGTACCCTTTCACACTTCATTATTTCTAACATTTCTTAGTGAGAAACTGCCACTGAAGCTGGCCTAGCACCTTCAGTCAGCCGTTGTCCCCCTTGCGCTTTCGCATTCCGCTGGTCACCAACAACTCGATGTGCATGCTGTCCCCGTAAAACGACAGTTTCCCATTTGTTTTCTTGTCCGTCATTCTGCAGCCGCAATGTTCATTCATATCTAAACCATTGTATTCTGTACGTCGCGGATTCATCCGCAGTTTGAGGATTCTGATCCTGTTGTCTGTCTGCGTGCCGTCGTTTTCTTATTACTGCCGTGCTTATATGAGCGTAATGTTGAATCTACGAAGCAAAACAGCACCGTCATAGTGTAGAGATAACGTCTGTTAAACACTATCAGTACATCCCTATGTAATGCGGAACTGAGCACGTGAGGCGGACCAGCCAGTATAAAAGGAGGCTGGTAGCATCGTGTTGTCAGTAGAGAAACAGGAACAGCAAAATAGGTCCGTCTGAAGACCTCCGTAAATTCGAACGTGGGCTAGTCATTGAATATGAACTGACTAACAGTTCCTTCGGGGACATTTCAACACTGCCAAAGTTGCCCAAGTCAACTGTTGGTATTAATAATGAGAATCACCGTTAAATCTAGACCAGACAAACCATGACAACATGTACTGACGGACAGTGAACGTCGACGTTTGCGGAGAGGGAGTCATAAAAAAAAGAAAAAAAGGAAAACAAAAACACGTGAAATCAGCGGAAGTTAGCACTCTTGACATCCAAAGTGCTTCCAGAAGAACTTATACCACAATGTTTCTCAGTAGGGAATTAGAAAAGAGTGGAGTAAATGGTCGAGCAGCTTCTCACAAGCATCACGTTTTTGTGGGCAGTGCTAAATGATGTCTGATGTGTGTATAGAGCGACGCCACTGGAAAGTGGATGACTGGAAACGAGTGATTTGGAGCGACGAATCACGCTATACCCCGTATGAATCCGATGGACAGGTTTAGGTTGGGCGAATGCCTGGAAAACATTACCTGCCATCATGTGTAATGCCAAAAGTGAAGTATGAAAGAGAGGATGTTACAGCATGGGGATGTTTCTTGTGATTAAGGTGTGGTCCTCTTACTGTGCTTAGGAATACGCTAAACGCAGAAGGGTAAGAACACATTTTACAGTAGAGGAAACTTTCAGAAACGATGATTCTTTTGCGTCAGCACGACAATGCACCCTGTCATAAGGCAGCATCTGTGATGTAATTTTCTATGGGCAGTAACATTCCTGAAATGGGCTAACCTGCCAAGAGTTCCGAAATGAATTTAATGGAACACCTTTGGGTAAGATAAAAAGTCGACCTCGCTCCAGGCCCCAGCATCCTACAGCACTATCTTCTCTAGTTCTGGCTTTTGAGGAAGAGTGGGCTGCCATTCCTCCACAGACATTCAGACATGTTACTGAAAGTGTCTCCAGCAGAGTTCAAGTCATCATAAAGGCAAAGAGTGGACACACTCCGTATTAATGTTCACTAATATGTGTCCGGACACTTTTGTTCAAGTAGTGTAGATACCGTTTGTAGCTCCATAGCGCAGCTGGTAGACGTCGTTAGGAAATTGTAGAGCGATTTGGAAATGATCAGTAACTGTTTCAGATTTTGGCAACCAACTCTAAACATAAATGAATGTAATTAAGCGTAATAAGCATAAACTGACAAAGTTCTGACTTCGTTTAACTATTATTTACTTATTTACTTATTCACCTACCTTTTCAATGTGTACTTAGCCGTGTATGCACTCGACACATATAAACTGAACACACCTCCTACTCCCCCTTTTCTGTGGCCACCTCTTCCTTCCTCTTTGTATAAACCTCATCCTCTCATCTTTAAAATTGTTGGTTGTAAGGTCCACCACTTATGCAAAACACCAAAACACACTGTAGTTGTGGTTGTTGTGTGCTAAACACACACACATACACACGCACGCACACACACACACACACACACACACACACACATGATAAATGGATACACTACACTCTGCAAAGACTCACCATTTTACACATAAAAGGAACACCATGTGAAAGGCAACACAAACAGCTAAGAAGGGTACAAACACACACACACACACACACACACACACACACACACACACACACACACACACACACACGCGCGCGCGCGCGCGCGCGCGTGCGCTCAAAAATAAAATGTAAACAAAATTTAAATTTGGCGCCAAACTCAGTGGTGAACTAATGAACACTGACTGGGTTGGGACACACAACTTCCACAACTACACTGTGTCTTGATGGGGTTCAAAGTGCTTTTACGACCTTATTTTGTGAAAATACGTGTTATGTTTACTTGTGCTCCACAACACTTCACCATGATGCTGAGAATAAAAGGACTTGCCACACAAAAACGTAACTAAAAACGAATATAGGAGCAAAATATCGCGACAAACTAAATTACGCTTAGTACCATAAAATGATAGGTTAACTCCCAACAAAATTTCTCATCAACCTCGTCTGGTTGCAGATGACAAGCTACCTGTAGTAAATAATACACAAGTGGTCCTGAAAAACCAGGCAAACCGAGTGTGAATATACTAACAAAAAGAAACGAATTGTTGTTTGAACTAAATGTCCACATGATTTTGTAATCATTGAGTAAAATGATTCACATTACAGATCAAATAAAACAGAAACCCACTGTTGATAGCACAGAGGTGCTGAAACATGTTTGGGAACTTGGGGAAAAAACGGTGCTCTGCGTAATTGGTGGACCTCACATCCAAAAATTTTAACTGCAAACACGGTAAACAATAGGAGCTGCAAATCCAAATGATGAATCTCTCACCTTTATCTGTCTGTCCATTCCTCCCCACATTCTTCAGGTCTTCCATCCCCTCTTTTTGTCCGTTTCTCCTCCCCCTCACTTTGTCCATTCCTTCTATCCATCTCAACCTATCCGCAGCCATTGTCATCAGCACATGTAGCTCCTGCAATACAGTTCAGGAAAGCAGGCCGAAACTGCACTGTATGGTTTGGTTTAGTGACAAAGCCCACTTTCATTTGCATGGGTTCGTCAACAAACAAAATTAGCGCAGTTGTGGGACTGAGAGTCCTTATTTCGCCATAGAGAAGTCTCTTCACCCTCAGCAGGTGACTGTGTGGTGTGCAATTTCTAGTCACGGAATAATTGATATTCCTTTATGGTCAGTGACTACCGAACAGTACTTGAAGCTTTTGGAAGATGATTTCTTTACAGTTATCCAAAGTGACCCTGATTTCGACAAGATGTGGTTCATCCAAGACGAAGCAGGAGTGTGTTTGATGTGCTGGAGGAGCACTTTGGGGACCGCATTCTGGCTCTGGGGTACCCATGGGCCTCCATTGGCCGCCGTATTTTCTTGATCTGAACACATACGACTCCTATTTGAGGGGCCATATTAAAGACTAGGTCTGCAGCAATAACCCCAAAAACATTGCTGAGTGGAAAACAGCCATTCAGGAGGTCATCGAAAGCCTCGATGTTCCGACACTTCATTGAGTCATGCAGAATTTCGCAATTTATCTAAGGCACATCATCGCCGATAATGGCAAGCATATCGAACATGTCAAACTAAATCCTAATATTTTTAGTGATGTTTACATGTTGAATAAAGTGTTTGCACGCCGTAGTAGTAACTAATTTAAGAGTTTTTCATATAGTTCAATAATTGGCACCCTGCATCCTCTGCTTTATGTTTGTAGCAGATAACAGATATGTTCCATGAACTATACAGCTCGACGTCTAGATACTAAGACAGGCCCTACATTCCATTAATTACACAACTAACAATCATAATTACAATAATTAATTGATATATAGTGCATATTAATTCTTCCAACAGACATCTCGAGTGATGTCTATGACGGGAAAATTAAAGAACTTGTGACTTAACAGGCAAATGTGCTACCCTCATACCATCCACGAGTCACAAAGAAAGGGACAAAACATAATCTGTTCAGAATGTGTATTTTGCTACGCATCACACAGTAGTTTTAGGAGTAGAAATGAAGATATAAAGTGCTGAAAAACTTTAGGCGTAAGTAGTACATCTACATATTGGTCAATGCAAAGTAATGAAAATGTATTGAAAAAAAGAATAAAAAAGGGAAAAAAGATGCTTGCCTGAATTAAAATGGCGACAGATACAAGCCAAAACACTTTACAGACGAGTAATATACCGTGTGACAATGAAAAATGTACTATCAAGATCAGCTGACATTTAACTGTAAATAGAAAAAGACAAACAAATCCCGTTGATATTGGAATGACAGATCCAGAACGAAATAGTTTACAATTACTACCGTTAGAATGTTTATTTGTGTAGCCGTTCTAATGGCAGTTAACAGCGTGAGCCACTATTTCTGTGAATATTTCTTCAAGTGCTCTTAGTAGATGCCACCGCCTCAACTAGGTAAATAACGTTATTTCCCCGTGTCTAGTGACACGGACTACCCCTCGGCGGAGTCCGTTTCGGTCTCAGACGGTAAGCGCCTGCTGCAGTGCTTCAGATGATGGCTGCAGATAGCGGGCTTAATGCGTCACGCAATGCCAAGGGAACAATGTAATTATCTCGTAACGGTAACTCTCTATTGTTTCGCTTGCAGGCTGTTTCGCTGAACTTGTACCCGTCTGCAGGGCAGTGAGGTAACAACGCTAAAAATAGTTTGTGATATTTCTGGCTTGCAAATTCAGAGCAGACTGTTCAAATTACAGAAACAACTGGCATCGACTCTCTGTTGTTATCGCGGTAAGTGTTTACGTCTGTGAACGCATACGATATTTGTGTTAGGTCATCAGATATATTTCGAGTATTTATGGCATCAGTCTGCAACCTGTACCTACCGTCTGTAAATACATTTCTTCATAATTTTTTGTCTGTCCCGGAGACTGTGTAAAAATATACATTACTGGTTTCAGGTTTTAAATTTCTTCTTCACGTTGTAGATGCTATGCAGACTGAGCCGAGCACAAGGAGCAATTTCGTTATATCGCTGTTTATTTTGGTACAGTAGCCCAAGGATACTAGGCCTGTGTTATCTACCTCTTAAATGTTAATATTCATGCGCAACGTAATTTATATGTCCGTCCCTCTCACTGAATCGGGCTTCGTTTTTGCATGAAATCTGATTGCGTGAAAGTTTCTGTTGTGTTGGCAGAAGAGCCAACACCGTGTTACTAGTGGAGGCCGAAATGCACGCGTTTTAGCTCACGCAGGCTGGCGTGAGGAGGGAAGAAATATACTGACGTGAGGTCGGGAACATGACAAGGAATTAGAATTAAGAAAGCGGACATAATTAGTTTGATACTTAACTTTAATCCGTTAATGATGAACGTCGCTCTTGACGGTACATGATTCACAATATTATCTGTTCAGAATACATTCATAGTAACTGAATATGGCGCCTTGCTAGGTCGTAACAAATGACGTAGCTGAAGGCTATGCTAAACTGTCGTCTCTGCAAATGAGAACGTATGTAGACAGTGAACCATCGCTAGCAAAGTCGGCTGTACAACTGGGCAAGAGCTAGGGAGTCTCTCTAGACCTGCCGTGTGGCGGCGCTCGGTCTGTAATCACTGATAGTGGCGACACGTGGATCCGACGTAGACTAAAGGACCGCGTCCGATTTAAAGGCTACCACCTAGCAGGTGTGATGTCTGGCAGTGACACCACGGTTTCTTTAAGGATTCTGCAACACGTAAACACACTATTGTCAAGTTGTTTTCTTCGTCTGAAGAACTACGCTGCACTCCGGCAGTACCAATCAGTTCTTTGTTACCTTAAGATGAGTTGAACTTCGATGGGGTGCGCCGATCCTTTCTTAAGTTAAATTTGTAGGCCAATGATACACTGAAATAAGAGAGTCCTACACTCATTCGTTTTGCATTATCACTTGAATTTTTCATTCTTACGTTACATCAGCTGTTACTACAAACTGTTGTTGTTACGGGATAAAGTCAAGCGCCGGCACGCCAGTCGGGAACGACAGGGAAGAGATGGCTGTGAGGAGAAGTCAGCCAATCGCACGCTGACCGGACCTCCCTCCAGGACGACAACGCAACATCAGCGGCCCTGTGTGAAGAGAACATAAGCGCCGCAACCGACTGGCGACGGCCCAGTTCAATAGCAGCCTCAAAATAAGCGACTTGGATAACAGCGTCAATGCTAGTGACTTCGCTTGTACTGTGAACGCAGCACTGACTTGGGATTGTCTATACTGAAGAATACTGATTATTCTGCATGTCGCCCTGTGCTTGCGACACATCTGTGTCATTGCCAAAGTTCAGTATTGTATCTTTTCTTATTGTAATAAAACTCATTAATACGACTTGTTTGATTGTTTCTCTAGCAAACCAAGTATGCAGGCTTCCTGGACAACAAAAGATTGACGACGAAACAGTTAATATATACACTGATCAGCTTGAACATTATGACTACCTACCTAATAGCCGGTGTGTCCACATTTGGCATGGATAACAGCGGCAACGCATCGTGGCATGGAAGCAACGAGGCCTTGGTAGGCCGCTGGAGGAAGTTGGCACCACATCTACACACACAAGTCACCTAATTCCCGTAAACTCCGCGGAGAGGGCGATGAGCTCTGACGCCAGGTTCAATCACATGCTAGATGTGTTCGATCGGGTTCAAAACTGGCGAGTTGGGGGCCATCACGTCCATTGGAAATCGCCATTGCGTTCCTCGAACCACTCCATCACACTCCTGGCCTTGTGATATGGCGCCTTATCTTGTTGAAAAATGCACTGCTGTAGGTAAACATGATAGTCATAAAGAAGCGTGCGTGCTCTGCAACCAGTGTACAATACTCCTTGATCGTCATGGTGCCTTGCACAAGCTCCACTGAACCCATGGATGCCCATGTGAATGTTCCCCAGAGCATAATGGAGCCGCCGCCAGCTTGTCTCCTTCCTGCAGTACAGGTGTCAAGGAGCTGTTCCCCTGGAAGACGACGGATTCGCGCCCTCCCATTGGCATGATAAGAAGGTATCGGGATTCATCAGACCATGCAATGCTCTGCCACTGCGCCAACGTCCAGTGCCGATGGTCACATGCTCATTTCAGTCGTAGTTGCCGATATCGTGGTGTTAATATTGGCACATGCGTGGGTCGTCGGCCACATAGGTCCATCGTTACGAGTGTTCGGTGCACCGTGTATTCAGTGACTCTTTTTTGTCCTTCGTTAAAGTCTCAATTTAGTTCCGCCACAGTTTGTCGCTTCTCCTGAGTTACCAGTCCGACCAGCCCACGACGTCCAACATTTGTAATGTGGTGTGACTGCCAAACCCCCGACGTCTGGGCGTGGTTTCACCTGGGTTCCGTCGCCTGTTGAAGACACTCACCACAGCACTCCTCGAACACCCGACAAGTCGTGCAGTCTCCGAAACGCTCGTGCCGAGCTTCCGGCCCATCACAATCTGCCCACAGTCAAACTCAATAGTTCGCGAGCCTTCTCCATTCCACTCACGGACGACACGCTCAGGTACTACATGCACCGCGCGTGTGTCTGTCTAACAGTCATTCCTCGCAAGGTGATGCTGCTATCGAATTTATATCGATAGCTGGTCGGTGGTTATCATGGTCTGGCTGATCCGTGTATTGCGCCACATGTTTTTACTGTGTTCCACTTTCTCAAAAATATGCTTGTTCAGTACCGTCTGAGTACCTGGAACTGGTCGGGTATGTATTTACTTCAAACTTCTATTAGTCCATCAGCTCCTCTCTCATCTCTCTGTCCATCTCCTCCTCTACGTGGCCGTGCGGTTCTAGGCGCTGCAGTCTGGAGCCGAGCGACCGCTACGGTAGCAGGTTAGAATCCTGCCTCGGGCATGGATGTGTGTGATGTCCTTAGGTTAGTAAGGTTTAATTAGTTCTAAGTTCTAGGCTACTGATGACCTCAGAAGTTAAGTCGCATAGTGCTCAGTGCCATTTTTCCTCCTCTCCCCTCTCTCTGTCCATGTCCATTTTCTCCTCACCCTCTCTCAGTTCATTTCCTACTCCCCCTCTCCTCCTCTTTGTTCCGCCCCCTGTCTCTTTTTCTTCCCCATTCTTTAATCTGTCCGTCCTCTCGTCTCTATTTCCACTTGCACCTCCACCTCTCTCTGCCCATCTCCTCCTCGCCCTTTATTGCCCACGTTAACACGCGGACCTCAATAGGATCCTGGTAGTTCTTATTCTCACAGTATTTCTTTCCAGATCGTAACTAATATGTGTACTAAATCTGGTTGAAATCGTTCCAAAGACTTAGAATGAACATTGTGCCTGTGGCTACGCCAAGGTACTGATATGTCAAATATATTATCACAAATATTTAAAATACTTCACACGTAATTGTACATATATTTCACCCGTATCTCTACTGAATTTCGACCTTCAGTTTCATTTTCATGCAGCTTGATATTTGTGACGTCGTATCTCCCGAATTATTTGTCGTACAATGTTATGTATCTCTAAACACGTTCAGTGGTGTACGTGGATCCTGTCTGCGAAATGTGTTGCGCATTTGAATTAGTAGCAAAGAAGCAATAAATTAAAACATTCTACATAATGCCACAGTTTTTCACAAATCTCATTGTTTGACGTCATATCTCCAGAACTACGTGTCGTACAATGATATAGCTAAGCTGGTACATAAGTGGTATATGCGAATATTGTCTGAAAAAGCGTCAAGATTACATTAGTAGTAAAGAAGTAATAAATTAAAACGTCATGTTTCGTGTAGTGTTTTACTGCATGAACAGAGAAAATATATTATGCGATAACCTTTTTTCCTTTCAGAATTTGGTGGGCGTTGTCAGCGAGAGAAGTTTTCGTAAAGGTCTGAAATTACGTGTAAAGTTAGTTCCAAATCACTAAGTGCTTTCATTTGCAGATACTGGTTGATTAGAATATGGGTCCGCAGCTCGTGGTCGTGCGGTAGCGTTCTCGCTTCCCGCGCCCGGGTTCCCGGATTCGATTCCCGGCGGGGTCAGGGATTTTCTCTGCCTCGTGATGACTGGGTGTTGTGTGATGTCCGTAGGTCAGTTAGGTTTAAGTAGTTCTAAGTTCTAGGAGACTGATGACCATAGATGTTAAGTCCCATAGCGCTCAGAGCCATTTGAACCATTTTTTTATTAGAATATGGCTATTCGCGCGTCGTGGACTACACCCGCTTCTTCAGCCTCATCGCCACCCGTTTCAGAGATAGGTGATGCTTATCCCTACACTGACAATTTCTGGGCAGTAAGTGTTACGTGTAGCAAGTTTGGTTGAAATCGGTCTAGTGGTTTAGGAGGGGATGTGGAACGTACGTGCATATATCCATTTTCATAATGTGCACAGATATGGATTCAGCCCTGTCTTCCACCCTCAGCATTCTGTCTCAACACTGTTAGTTACCTCCCTATTACTTCACATAAACCAACACCACTCGCCACTGCTCACTCACTGTACCTAATGCCAACTTCTTTTCGTCTGCAAGTCTACTCCTCCACAGCCTGCAACTGCTCTGCTTGGCGTCATTCGCCAAGGGTGTGTCTGCTTGACTGACATCAATGAGTAGGGTCCACACGTCATTTGCTATGATTTCCACTTATTACAACATATGCTTTTATCATGATTTAGCAATGAATGCAATACTCTTGCAGTAGCTTCGTTTTGTGGCTCTAAGCACTATGGGACTTAACATCGGAGGTCATCAGTCCCCTAAACTTAGAACTACTTAAACCTAACCTACCTAAGGACATCACACATATCCATGCCCGAGGCAGGATTCGAACCTGCGACCGTAGCAGCAGCGCGGTTCCAGACTGAAGCGCCTAGAACCGCTCGGTCACAGCGGCCGGCAGCTTCGTTTTGTGAGTGGTGGTTTCCTCTAATCAAACTCTGTGGTTTGAGTTCGGGTTTCATTAAAATGTTATTTTACATTTTTTTTGCTTACTTTACATATGGCGGGAGCCTTATCGACCACACGCCTGCTCTACGGGTCTTCCGTTTCTTTCTGTCGAGTGCACTGGTTGTCCTTTTGGCGTTGATGTCCATCCTGGCTATATCATCACGGATGTTATCTCGCCACCTATTTCTGGGCCTTCCTCTTCCTCTCGTTCCATCTATTGCTCTGCACAGTGCTATTCTACGTAGGCTGTTTTCCACCAGTCTTTCTATATGCCCTAACCAGTAAAACCTTCTCTTAATACTCCATTTTTCCCTCGCTCTCCATTCCATGTTATTTTAGTCATATACAAGTCCCAAAAATTTTCCTGGTGTTTATATTTTGAATATTAACAGTTTTTATTCACCTTTCCTTCTAAATATTAGTGCGTCACATCCATATAAGGTTACCGGTATAACACTCAACTGATACCATAGGATTTCGAAGTTAATTCTAAGCGCTGTTTTCTTTAAAATTTTGCTACAACTACAAAGTATTTCGTTCGCTGTTTCTAGACTGGCCTCAGTTTCTATATTCGTTCTATTTTTGTTACTATGAAGACTTTCTAAGCAGTTGAAGCGGTTAACTGTCTTGAAAGTGAATCCATCTACAGTTAATGGTGTGTCACTTCGGAGTTTCTTATTTACGACCAGATTTTTTTTTTCATTAACACGTAATCTTGTTTTCTCAGCGATTTTGTAATAATTTTGCAGCATTTTGATTAATTGTGTTTTGGAGCTACTTATTAATGGTTCATCATTTGCTTGGGCAATTCTAGTAATGTTCACATCCTGCAGTTGCATCCCTTGTGGTTTAGTTTTAGTAAATTCTCTATCGGTCTGTCTGAGACGAGGTTAAACAAAATAGGTGAAATGACGTCCTCTTGTTTGAGACCAATTTATACGACATGAAGTTTCGTCTACACACACTTGAACAAATCTGATTAACTCTGGGGCTATTTCAAATTCCCTCGGTATATTTAGCAATATCTGTCGGTGTGTGGTGTCATGATATGTGGACACGTGTGCTGAATTCCCACGCCTTTTCATTTATTGTAGAGTGAATAGGTACTGTAATGTAGATGTATTGTTGAGTAAACCGCATCATTGGTAGTCCCCAATTAGTTGTTCAGTTAAAGTGATCAACCAGTTCAATAGGCAAACCGATAGGATTCTGTAAGTGACATCCAGTAAAGGAAGTCCTCTGTAGTTATCGCGGACAAGTGAAGCATTCTCCTTAAACATGGGACACATAAGTGGGGTTTTCTAGTTTGCAGGTATGAATCCTGTCTTCAAAAACGTTTCTATTAAATATTGTAGTTCTAATTGCAGTTGTGGTCCTTCATTCTTTAATCATTCATCGTATACCTGCTCTTCGCCAAAAGCTTTGTCAGTCTTTAACTTCTTTATTGCTTGCTGTATTTCGTTTACTGGTGGGATGTTGACTTATACATCAGCTGTATCAGTTACTTGAAATTTAAAGTAAGACTCTGAATCATTGTTATTTAGTATTTGTAAAAGTATGTCTTCTATACTTTTCGTATGTCACTCTCGTTGGCCAGTATTTTCCCACGCTGCTGTTTTATGAATTGTTCCCATTTAGTAAAACTGTTCCCTTTTAGCGAACTGGCCATTTTATTTATATTTTCATATATCTGCCTTGCCCTGTGATGCTTGAAAACATGCTCTACTTCTCTTATCGTATGTTGTAGTACTCCATTGTCTCTTGTCTTAAGGTTCGTTGTGGTTTCTGAAGGTTTTTATAGTATCTGTACTACAGTGTCGTGTTGTTCCTTACTTGGGAACTTGACTCCAACTTTCCTATATACCAGGTTTAATTTTTGTCAATAAATTAAATGGAAGGTGAGCGGAGGTTAATATGGCTGACGCTGGCGTTTTCGTTAAGTCGTCCTCGTTTTGTTGTTACTTAATAATGCGACGCGAAAGTATTCCTGTGCGAAATTTTATCCACCTCGTTGGGGATAGGTTCTTGGTCTATAGACGCAAAATCAAGGGTGTGCAGAACTTACTTTCCTTGTAATAGCACCTTTCTTTTACTGTTTTTATTGCTTTTTATAGCTCATTGGTTTCCACATACCAACCGAATTAAGGCATGCCATGTAAAATGCAACGCCATATTGTACAGAACCCCAGTCTTTGAGCGCGGAGTTGGTGACCAAATCGTGGAGCTCATTGCCCTTGAATGCCATTTAAGGAAGCATACTGGTCCTTTCACAGATGTTATCAACTCTTTTGTTACTCTTTTTGCGTTAGACTGGCTGCAGTCCTTGGGCATTTAGCTTTAATGGCTGCTATAACGTGCCATACCAAATACTACCTACATTTATATCCTGGTCTACTGTATTTTATTTTATATAACATTAATTGTTGATATTATTTACAGCCAAGATTGTTGTTGTTTGGTACTCCCATATGATAAATCAATAACATTTAATTTTAAAGTACTGCTGTAAACAAGTTGTATAATGTAACATTGCATAAAAATATGTTAAGAACATCATCTGTGTAAGTAATCATCGACAAAAGAGTATGTCAAACATTCTACCACAAATGAGATTCAAGGATGAGTGCTGTAAACGTAGGCTACGTATATTTTCTCTATGTGTTTGTGCAAAAGTATATGTGCTTGTTTAGTTTTACGCTGCAGTTGTGTAACATACCAGGCGCAATTGATGTACTGGCAATACTGAAATCTATACTGATAAAATGTTCGTATAATACCATCTGAGTCAAATCTATTCGGTCATGGGATGAGCCGTAACTCCCAGTACAATGATCGAAAACATACATTCATTTGTGATAGGACAAATAGATAAGCAACCGTATAATATGGGCTGTAAATTACTGCAAGGAAGCTTTTGAACATAAATGTGAAAATGTGGGCTCTATCAGTCACGAAGTATTGTATAAAGGTATAAACTGATTTCCCACTGACTGTCTTGTAGCCACCGTATTACAGTGTGTGGCACGTTACAGATTCTCAGTCCGTTTCAAATGGTTCATTGGTTTTTGGACAACAACTGTTTTTGAATTATTGATCAAATGGTTCAAATGGCTCTGACCACTATGGGACCTAAGGACATCACACACATCCATGCCCGAGGCAGCATTCGAACCTGCGACCGTAGCGGTTACGCGGTTCCAGACTGTAGCGCCTAGAACCGCTCGGCCACCTCGGCCGGCGCAGTCCATTTCTTTATACTTCATTTCTCGAGTGGTCACTACAAACACAGAAGCGGCCTGCAGGAGAAATGGGCTATTACATTGTGCAAAAAGTTCCCCAAGGCTTTCTGTCACAGATGAGCTGCTGCAGATAATCAAACCGAAAATTTTCGATCCTGCAACATAAAATCAAACATCTTACTAGATATGACCAAGAGTGCTATTCTTAGTTAAAAGAGTATCCGATGGCTTAATACGAGGGACAGCGGTATGTGGGTTGAAAAGGCGAGTGACCTGGAAGCTTTTGTAACTGTAGTCTGACGTAAGAGTTCCCTGAAATGACGTCGCTGTAAAAAGATATAAAGATAAACTGTGCAGCACCACTGCTACCACATGCTGCAGAGTCTTCGATTTACGAACAATACTAATTCACGCTTCTTTGCTGCAAAGTAGAGTTTTGTGCCATTCTGCGGTTCCGTACTGTCTACTTTATTCTTGGGGTGTTTTGTGTCAGCCCAACTTTCCCAGGGTCTTTCTGTACTCAGGAAGTGTCAAAGTGGGAAGAAAAATTGTCGAGGGCGTTTTCGTTGCCACTGGAATTTGGAGTCGTGACGCGACCACTGAAACCGACAAACAATAGAGGCAAGTGTTTGCCAGCTCACGGAGCCTTTGTTAGCCTGCCAGACAATCGGGCGGCCGTCTCCTTGACGACACGAGGCGCTGCTGCTTAAAGTCGGGCCTCCATATGCTACGTGCGCGGCGCTCTCTTTTAAAGCAGTATATGCTGTCAGCTGAACGTAAGACTGTACGTTTTAAACCTCTCTACGAATATACGCACGCCGCTCGTGGTAAACTAAGCGAAATGATGGAGGCCAGAATGAATCTTCCACTACGAGGTTACTATTTTGAAACTTCATGAGAGATTAAAATTGTGTGCCAAACCGGAACTCAAACTTGGAACACAAAATTTCACCGGCAGTACTCTACTTTGTATTCGGGTCCTAGTCTGGTATATACCGGGTGGTCAAAAAGTCAGTATAAATTTGAAAACTGAATAAATCACGGAATAATGTAGATAGAGAGGTACAAATTGACACACATGCTTGGAATGGCATGGGGTTTTATTAGAACAAAAAAATTCAAAAGTTCAAAAAATGTCCGACAGATGGCGCTTCATTTGATCAGAATAGCAATAATTAGCGTAACAAAGTAAGACAAAGCAAAGATGATGTTCTTTACAGGAAATGCTCAATATGCCACCGTCATTCCTCAACAATAGCTGTAGTCGAGGAATAATGTTGTGAACAGCACTGTAAAGCATGTCCGGAGTTATGATGACGTCGGATGTTGTCTTTCAGCATCCCTAGAGATGTCGGTCGATCACGATACACTTGCGACTTCAGGTAACCCCAAAGCCAATAATCGCACGGACTGAGGTCTGGGGACCTGGGAGGCCAAGCATGACGAAAGTGGCGGCTGAGCACACGATCATCACCAAACGACGCGCGCAAGAGATCTTTCACGCGTCTAGCAGTATGGGGTGGAGCGCCATCCTGCATAAACATCGTACGTTGCAGCAGGTGTTTATCAGCCAGGTTGGGGATGATGCGATTCTGTAACATATCGGCGTACCTCTCATCCGTCACGGTAGCAGTTACAAAACCAGAATCACGCATTTGCTCTAAGAAAAAAGGCCCGATAACGGTAGATGTGGTAAATCCAACCCATACCGTGACTTTCTCGTCGTGCAATGGAGTTTCCACGACAGTTCTAGGATTTTCGGTATACCAAATTCTGCAGTTGTGGACGTTCACAGACCCTCGGAACGTGAAATGAGCTCCGTCGGTCCACAAAACGTTACTCAATCAATTGTCATCTTCCGCCATCTTTTGAAACGCCTGCACCGCAAATGCCTACCGCTTCACTAAATCGCCGGGTTCAGTTCATGATGCCGATGGATTTTGTACAGATAGCATCGGAAGGTACGCCTAAGTGCGAAACAAACAGTAGTGTATGGAATGCTGGTGCGACGTGCGACTGCACGAGCGCTGACTTCCCCGTGCATAGACGAACCCATTACAGTCTCCATTCCTTCCTGAACCGTCTCAGCAGCATTACGCCTTGTGCTCGGTCGGCCACTACGGGGTCTATCGTCTAAACAACCCGTGGTTTCCAACTTCGAAATCATTCTCGCCACAGCTGAGTTTGTCAACGGACCTTTACTCGTTCGAATCCTCTTCCTATGGCGATAGGATCGTAACGCTGAACTAGCACATTCCCCATTCTGATAATACAGCTTCACTAAAAGCGCTTTTCAGGTAACGTCAACATGCTACGTCTGCTGGCGCATCTGATTCTCTCTCTTTTTTTTTTTTTTTTTAATTTATTGTTATTTGTATACCTGTACAAATCAGTCAGGCTGGCAGCGGCACACTACGCCGCTCTTCAGCCATAGTGTTCACAAAAGCATAAGAACGAAGAATGATAATGAACAAATGACGGACAAAAGAGAGTTTGATTCTCTCTCTCATTACAGCTCCTTTTATACACGATTTTCATGCGCAGTCACTGACGTTTTGCTTTCCAGCGCCATCTCTCGGACATTTTGTGAACTTTTTTTGTTCTAATAAACCCCCATGTCATTCCAAGCATGTGTGTCAGTTTTTACCTCTCTATCTACATTATTCCGTGGTTTATCAAGTTTTCAAATTTATACTGACTTTTTGAACACCCGGATTTTGTTATCTGCTAGGAAGTTACAAAACAACGGTTACAGCGCTGGAGACCGAAAATTCCTTCTGGAAACAATTCCCAAGACCAGTGTTGCCAATACCCAGGTTTTCGCCGGATGTACCGATTTCTAGGCGTATCATGATTCGTCTCGCAAAAGCCTTACGCGTAATGACAAATGTTCCGACATTGGGGTAAGCCTAATAATTCGAAGTATAATGTGCATTCACTTGAAAAATTGTCTAATAAGTTCCGAAATTAGTTTCTGAACGCATAGATGGCAATAACCGAGAAAGTTAGAATACAAATACCCGCCCCGCCAGTTAAGTTAACCCTTTGTGCCTCTGCACCTATGCTACTACTTATTAGGAAATCTGGTCTAATACACTACGAATACTGCACGCCCTTACAAAAGTCACATTTATTCACCTCATTTAGGCATAGTGGATCAAACTGCAGCAAAAGGATATGGAAAGGATGTACAAAAATATCGGTGTAAAAACTGAGAATAAAATGACTCATTTCTCCCTACTTTCGCACATAGATGACGAGTGGGAACGCAAGACAGGGTGTTTTAATATAGCAAAAAAATTTATGTGCAGGATCTGATGGCTCCATCTCACTGTTGCCAGTCGTTCGGATTGTAGGTCTCCGTTACATTTGATTCGATTACTCTTAATATGTGTTTTACATTAACTAATTCATCTTTGTATTTGTGAAGTTGCAAACGTGATTTCGTGTGTACGACGTATTTTACAAAATTTTGTTGCAGATTTTACAGTCAGCATCAGTTCTATTGTATTGTTCGTTATTATTACGGTATTTGTAAAATACCTGAATGCATTACTTCTAGGAGCCGCGGCTCACTACACTGCCTTAGCGATTTACAATGTGCGCTGTAATTCTCCAACTGCGAGCCAACACTTAAAAGTCAGCATATCACATGGACTTTATTGAACAGCTCGACCATGAGGAATCACGACTGACTTCACGTAAATGGTAGAGTTACGGTGCGTTGGTTGTACACAGACGGGTGATTCAGTGACTGGAAAGTTTCAAAAACACTAGAAATTAACCGAGCTGTTACATTTTATGTATAGTGAGAGACACGAATGTGAGTGATGTATACTATATATTTAGACTATCAAGAAGACAGAATGAATTTATTAAAACTAATTATCTACGAAACAGACGATCTAAAATGAGATTTTCACTTTGCAGCGGAGTGTGCGTTGATATGAAACTTCCTGGCAGATTAAAACTGTGTGCCAGGCCGAGACTCGAACCTTTTTTTTTTTTTTTTTTTTTTGTAATCTCATTTTGTTCGTTTTCGTTCGTTGTAACTGCTCGGGGCGGACGTCGGAAGACATCCGATTCAGTTCGTAGTTGATCCATTAACTCAGTTTTTTTTTATTACAGAGGGCAGCTAACCCTCTGACCGAACTCCATCTGATCTACCCAAGCACGACTCACGCCCCGTCCTCACAGCTGTACTTCTGCCAGTATCTCGCCTCCTAGCTTCCAAACATTACAGAAGCTCTCCTGCAAACCTTACAGAAATTGCCACTCCTGAAAGAAAGGATACTGCAGAGACATGGATTAGTTCTGTAACAATAAAAATGACAATGCTTACAGCATGTTATATTTCACACATCATTGTAGGGAAAACGCAGCATAATATGATGAAGTCCTTAATAATAATTTCACACAACCATGGTACATATGGTACAATTATTTCAAATGTGAGGTCTGTATGTAAAATGGCCAAGTGGAACCCTTATCTGGGTTTTCTAATGATACCGGCGTATGTTTTTCGTAAGAAATTCACATCTGTGATTGTTGTCCCCGAATGTACTATGTTTGTACGAGACTCTTACTAGAGATACCCACACTGACGTGTGGGTTATAACGTGTTGTAAGCACACAATTTTTGTTAATCCTGAGCTTGAAAACAGCCAAATATTATGAAAATAAATGTACGTACATATGTATGTGTGGTGTGCGTACTGTAAGACCTTCAGTACACACACCATCAGATTATTTGACTTGTCGCTCTAACGAAGTAGGCGAGTGTCAGCAATATGTCTCGTGGTCTTATCGTGGCGTGTTTATCTTCTGCCATTAGATCAGACGATAGAAATGCCACTTGCACACTCAGAGTAGCAGATGGACGGTGGCCAACTTTCAACAGAACTAGATTAATTTTCACACACATTTATTAAAATAGTAAAAAAACATAGACCTTACTTAACTTGATTCTGGATGCTATTTACAGTTGACAGTCTGAAGTTCCTTTGGTCTTGGTACGTTAATCTTATTCTCACATATCTCTGATACTTGACAAAGTGTCTATACATTTCTCTTCATGGCTATATACAGGAATATGATAATCTTATTAGGCGCAGACTGAAACTTGACTACAGACTAATGCACACTAATCCAGACTGGTACAGACTAATGCAGACTGACTAATCAGAGGTCTGTACACTCGTTATAATACCTGAAGCGTTCAGGTACCACTGCGCGAGTGTGATCCGCGAGGAGAAAAGGTTCTACGTTAGCAGCAATCTCATTGGCTGCGTTACATATTAATACGCGAATCGGCGGAAGCAGAGTTTGACCCGTCTCTTAGATAGCGCCATCTCGTAGTGCGGAGACGGACGAGCGCTGCGCCTGCGCTGTTGTGCTTAGCGGGACGCGCTCTATTGGGAAAGTTGTGTATGCACTGACTACGCGGAACTATGTACACAACAGTATGTATATGTGTATCAATGTTTGACATTTAGTTCTAAACAACTGGACCAGTTTCAACCAAACCAGGTACACATATCACTTACTGTCTGGAAATCATCGTTGTGATGTTGAGGACCATCTACGTATCAGAGGGGTGGGATGGTAGTGAAAAAGCTGTGTAACCCACGACGCGCGAATACCCATATTTTATCCATCCAGTACTCGAGTATGAGACCAGTTAGTGACTTGGAAAAAAAACGTTCACGTCATTCCAAACCTTTACGAACAGGACGGTGATCGGAAAAAAGGTTATCGTTTACTACATTTGCGCTCTTCATGCAGTAAAACTGCAACATTAACCATGAGGTTTTTAGTTTATTACAGCTTTAATGCTAACTGTATTCATGACAAATTTTTCAACTGCGTTCAACTATGCCACTGAGTATACCAGCAAAATTATATTATAGTTCTGAAGATATAAAGTCAAACACTGAAAGGCGTGAAAAATTGAACCTCATGTATGACTTTTAATTTATTACGTCTATACTACTAACTCTATTCACAACACGTTTCGCAGACAGTAACCACATATAGCGCTGAATGTACCTGCAAAAATATATCCCTGAGCAACATATAATTCAGGAGATACGATGCCATAAACAACAAGTGGCGTGAAAATGACCCTGCAGGGCGAAATACGCTAGAGGTACAGCTAAAATGTATATAAAAATACATGTGAAATATGTTAAATATATGTGAAATATTTTGACATGTGCTTACGTGGGCAAAGCCAATGGTGCAAAGGTCATCCTAAACCCCTGGAACGATTTCAACGAAATCTGGAACACATATTACGAGGGACGTTCAGTAAATAATGCTACACTTTGTTTTTTCTGGGCCAGGTTAGATTGAAAAAAAAAATGCGGAATCACTTGTCATGGAATATTCCCGGTTTAGCCGCTACAGTTTGATGAAGTTCCGCTAGGTGGCAGCGCTGTGCATAGTCTTCAAAATGGCGCCTGTAACGGAGGTGCGTACCAAGCAGCGAGCTGCCATTGAATTTCCTTTGGTGGGAAACTGGAGCATCGCAGATACTGATAGACCCTTGCAGAGCGTCTATGAAGATCTGGCAGTGAATAAAGTCACGGTGGGCCGTTGCGCGAGGTGTCTGTCATCATCGCAGCGAGATCGAGCAAATCTCTCCGGTCTCCTGCGTGCCGGCTGGGTGCACACAGCTGTGACTGCTGCAATGTTGGGCACTGTAGCGAGTTCGTCGCCAAAAAAATGCAAACGAACTTCTCCTTCTCCATGACAGTGCAAGGCCTCACACAAGTCCGCGCACCCGAGAGGAGATCACAAAACTTCATTTAACTGTTCTTTCTATCCTCAATACAGACCGAATCTCGCACCTTCCAACCTCCATCTGTTTGGCTCTGTAAAGGATTCAATCCGTAGGAAGCAGTAGTGGATGATGGAGAAGCTACTGATGCAGTTGTACGTGCCCTCCCACTAAGGTGGTGTAAGGCCGCCGCATTTATATCTACATCTACATCTACATCCATACTCCGCAAGCCACCTGACGGTGTGTGGCGGAGGGTACTTTCAGTACCTCTCTTCTATTCCAGTCTCGTATTGTTCGTGGAAAGAAAGATTGTCCGTATGCCTTTGTGTGGGCTCTAATCTCTCTGATTTTATTCTCATGGTCTCTTCGCCAGATATACGTAGGAGGCAGCAATATACTGCATGACTCCTCGGTGAAGGAATGTTCTCGAAACTTCAACAAAAGCCCGTACTGAGCTACTGAGCGTCTCTCTTGCAGAGTCACTGGAGTTTATCTATCATCTCCGTAAAGCTTTCGCGATTACTAAATGATCCTGTAACAAAGCGCGCCGCTCTCTGTTGGATCTTCTCTATCTCTTCTATCAACCCTATCTGCTACGGATCCCACACTGGTGAGCAGTATTCAAGCAGTAGGCGAACAAGTGTACTGTAACCTACTTCGGCCGGCCGGTGTGGCCGTGCGGTTAAAGGCGCTTCAGTCTGGAACCGCGTGACCGCTACGGTCGCAGGTTCGAATCCTGCCTCGGGCATGGATGTGTGTGATGTCCTTAGGTTAGTTAGGTTTAATTAGTTCTAAGTTCTAGGCGACTGATGACCTCAGAAGTTAAGTCGCATAGTGCTCAGAGCCATTTGCACCATTTTTTTTAACCTACTTCCTTTAGCTTGGATTGTGTTGAAAAAAGGGTTTTGTAGTAAAAACGGTAGGGAATAATATGGTGTATTGGAATCCTGAATAAAATCAGCCTGCCCTCACAAAAAAAGTGTTGCAATATTTACTGAGCGCCCCTTGTAGTTAACGATCTGGAAAGAAATACTTTGGGGATAATAATGACCAGCTTCGTATCGGGGTTAGTGTGATAACATGGAGAGATAAGTTGGGAGGGGGAGATGAACAGACAGCGAAGAGGAAGGAGGAGGTGAATACAGACAAGGGGGAGGAAGACATGGACAGAGAGGGAGGGACAAATAGACAGGCAAGAGAGGAGGGAATGTGCAGACAAAGGGAAGAGGAGGAGACCAACAGGGAGAAGGCGGAGAAGGAGATGGATAGTGAGAGGGGGTCGAGGAGATGGACAGAGAGACGTATCATGTCGTTTCTGGAAACCCAGAATCTAATCTGTAGGAATCAACATGGATTCCGGAAACAGCGATCGTGTGAACCCAACTCGCTTTATTTGTTCGTGAGACCCAGAAAATATTAGATACAGGCTTCCAGGTAGATGCTATTTTCCTTGACTTCCGGAAGGCATTCGATACAGTTCCGCACTGTCGCCTGATAAACAAAGTAAGAGCCTACGGAATATCAGACCAGCTGTGTGGCTGGACTGAACAGTTTTTAGCAAACAGAACACACCATGTTGTTCTCAATGGAGAGACGTCTACAGACGTAAAAGTAACCTCTGGCGTGCCACAGGGGAGTGTTATGGGACCATTCCTTTTCACAATATATATAAATGACCTAGTAGATAGTGTCGGAAGTTCCATGCGGCTTTTCGCGGATGATGCTGTAGTATACAGAGAAATTGCAGCAGTAGAAAATTGCAGCGAAATGCAGGAAGATCTGCAGCGGATAGGCACTTGGTACAGGGAGTGGCAACTGACCCTTAACACAGACAAATGCAATGTATTGCGAATACATAGAAAGAAGGAACCTTTATCGTATGATTATATGATAGCGGAACAAACACTGATAGCAGTTACTTCTGTAAAACATCTGGGAGTATGCTTGCGGAACGATTTCCACTGGAATGATCATATAAAATTAGTTGTTGGTAAGGTGGGTACCAGGTTGAGATTCATTGGGAGAGTCTTTAGAAAATGTAGTCCATCAACAAAAGAGGTGGCTTACAAACACTCGTTCGACCTATACTTGAGTATTGCTCATCAGTATGGGATCCGTACCAGATCGGGTTGACGGAGGAGATGGAGAAGATCCAAAGAAGAGCGGCGCGTTTCGTCACAGAGTTATTTGGTAAGCGTGATGGCGTTACGGAGATGTTTAGCTAACTCAAGTGGCAGACTCTGCAAGAGAGGCGCTCTGCATCGCGGTGTAGCTTGCTGTCCAGGTTTCGAGAGGGTGCGTTTCTGGATGAGGTATCGAATATATTGCTTCCCCGTACTTATACCTCCCGAGGAGATCACGAATGTAAAATTAGAGAGATTCGAGCGCGCACGGAGGCTTTCCGGCAGTCGTTCTTCCCGCGAACCATACGCGAATGGAACCGGAAAGGGATGTAATGACAGTGGCACGTAAAGTGTCCTCCACCACACACCGTTGGGTGGCTTGCGGAGTATAAATGTAGATGTAGATGTAGAAATGGACAATGAGAGGGAAGGAGGAGATGCAAAACAGAAGACTGGAATAAACACATCCGGGAAACTGGGTACGCAGCTAGTAAAGAAATGAAGTGTATCTCAAAACGAAAGAACAGACTACGCAGGAAAATCAGTTTCGAAAATAAATGTACCGTGATTGTGCACCCTATACGAAGAAAGACTACTACCCGAAAAGTACTCACCATGAGTAGAACGGCGGTTGCTCCGCGCTGGCGCGTCGCCCCGGGGTGTGACGTCAGCACATCTGAAACACAGGATACGGGGACCTTAGACTTCACCTTGTCGGCTGCACGACGACCGTAGAGATTAAGTACACGAAAAACTGCGCAGGCCGGCAGCCGGCCGCTGTTCTTGTAATGGGCGGCCGATTTCGTGAGTGCCGGGGAACAGTTAGGAAAACACTTCGTGACGGCGCGCCGTGTCGCGCTGCGCCGCCTGCTGGGACTCCGGTAAGGCACGACGTGGCGCTGCCTCGCCTCGCCTCGACACGATGACGACTTCCTGTCGGGTCGCTGGTGCAGGCCTCCTCGCTGGCACTGTACTTCCTCGCAATTTTCAGGAGTGAAGAAACCTCGAATACGAAAGGAAGTGCATACACTTTATGCACGTTCGCTACAAAATTGTGCGATCGTAAGCTTCTACCCACTGTCACCACTACAGTTGTACACGGAGATAACTAAAATAATGGGATACCTCCTTTTACATTGCGCAGTGCAGCAACTCGACGTGGCAGGGACTCCAGTCGTTGGTAGTCCCTTGCATAAATATTGCGCCACACTGTCTCTGCAGCCATCCATAAATCCGACAGTGTTGCCAGAGTATAATTTTGTGCACGAACTGATCTTTAGATTACGTTGTTGTTGTGGTCTTGAGTCCTGAGATTGGTTTGATGCAGCTCTCCATGCTACTCTATCCTCTGCAAGCTTCTTCATCTCCCAGTACCTACGCCAACCTACATCCTTCTGAATCCGCTTAGCGTATTCATCTCTTGGTCTCCCTCTACGATTTTTACCCTCCACGCTGCCCTCCAGTACTAAATTGGTGATCCCTTGATGCCTCAGAACATGTCCTACCAACCGATCCCTATTTCTAGTCAAGTTGTGCCACAAACTTCTCTGCCGGCCGAAGTGGCCGCGCGGTTCTGGCGCTGCAGTCAGGAACCGCGAGACCGCTACGGTCGCAGGTTCGAATCCTGCCTCGGGCATGGATGTGTGTGATGTCCTTAGGTTAGTTAGGTTTAACTAGTTCTAAGTTCTAGGGGACTAATGACCTCAGCAGTTGAGTCCCATAGTGCTCAGAGCCAGCCACAAACTTCTCTTCTCCCCAATCCTATTCAATACCTCCTCATTAGTTATGTGATCTACCCATCTAATGGCTCTGAGCACTATGGGACTTAACATCTTAGGTCATCAGTTCAAAAAATGGCTCTGAGCACTATGGGACTCAACTGCTGAGATCATTAGTCCCCTAGAACTTAGAACTAGTTAAACCTAACTAACCTAAGGAGATCACAAACATCCATGCCCGAGGCAGGATTCGAACCTGCGACCGTAGCGGTCTTGCGGTTCCAGACTGCAGCGCCTTTAACCGCACGGCCACTTCGGCCGGCTAGGTCATCAGTCCCCTAGAACTTAGAACTACTTAAACCTAACTAACCTAAGGACATCACAGACACCCATGCCCGAGGCAGGAGTCGAACCTGCGACCGCAGCAGTCCCGCGGTTCCGGACTGCAGCACCTAGAACCGCACGGCCACCGCGGCCGGCTACCCATCTAATCTTCAGCATTTTTTTGTAGCACCACATTTCGAAAGCTTCTATTCTCTTCTTGTTTAAACTATTTATCGTCCACTTTTCACTTCCATACATGGCTACAATCCATATAAATACTTTCAGAAACGACTTCCTGACACTTAAATCTATACTCGATGTTAACAAATTTCTCTTCTTCAGAAACGATTTCCTTGCCATTGCCAGTCTACATTTTATATCCTCTCTACTTCGACCATCATCAGTTATTTTGCTCCCCAAATAGCAAAACACCTTTACTACTTTAAGTGTCTCATTTCCTAATCTAATTCCCTCAGCATCACCCGACTTAATTTGACTACATTCCATTATCCTCGTTTTGGTTTTGTTGATGTTCATCTTATATCCTCCTTTCAAGACACTATGCATTCCGTTCAACTGCTCTTCGAAGTTCTTTGCGGTCTCTAATATTCCACAAATATTCGATGGGATTCACGTCGGATGACCTGTTTGGACAAATTATTCGATCAAACTGTCGAGAAATTTCTTCAAGCCAATCGCGAACAGTTGGCCCGTAGACATGGTGCATTGTCATCCGCAAAAACGACATTGTTGTTTGGGAACATTAAGTCTATGAATGGCTGCAAATTGTCACCAAGCAGTAGAACATTACCGAGGACTCACTCAGTTCCACGTAAATAAAGCCCACACCATTATGGAGCCACCACCAGCTAGCTCAGTGCCTTGTTGACTACCTGTGTCCATGGCATCGTGGAGTCTGCTCCACACTCGAATCCTACCAGGTTAGTTAGGTTTAAGCAGTTCTAAGTTCTAGGGGACTAATGACCTCAGAAGTTAAGTCCCATAGTGCTCAGAGCCCTTTGAACCATTTTACGCTTGTCGCTCGTCCCACATTGATTTCTGCGGTTACTTCACAGTGTTTCTTGTCGGTAAGCACTGACATCTATACAAAACGCCGCCGCCGGCGGCCACTACGTTGTTCGTGATGAGAAGTAATGCCTGAAATACGGTATTCAGGGCACACTCTTGACACTGTGGACCCCGGAAAATTGAATTCCCTAACGATTTCCTACATTGAAAGTCCCATGCGACTAGCTCCAACTAGCATTCCGCGTTCGGAGTCTATTAATTCCCGTCGTGTGGCCATTATAGCGTCGGAAAACTTTTTACATAAATCATCTGAGAAGAAATGACAGCTCCGCCAATGCACTTCGCTTTTATGCCTTGCTTACCCGGTACTACAGCCATCTGTGTGTGTGCACGTCGCTATCCCATCTTTTGTTACCTCAGTGTGAAACTATTGTAAGCTACCGTAGACTATTATAAGTGAGCGTAGACTACGGTAATGTTCCTTGTAGCATTGGTCAGTTAAGATGGTAAACGCATTGTCTGTGTGTTAAATGTGTTGCATATCTATCGGGCATTATATCATTTCGATCGCTTCGTTTGTGTATGCGACCAATAACTTACAAGATTCTCCTAGAAACCGGAAGCGGTGAACCGGCTAGAAATTGAGTGACGCTGTACAGAGAGCCGTGTGATGTACAGAAGATTTTTGTTCTACGTGTTCACCCACCTGTCTTTTACTTAAACAGTTTTTATAATAAAATTGGAATAGTCGCCGGCCGCGGTGGTATGGCGGTTCTAGGCGCGCAGTCCGGAACCGTGCGACTGCTACGGTCGAAGGTTCGAATCCTGCCTCGGGCATGGATGTGCGTGATGTCCTTAGGTTAGTTAGGTTTAAGTTGTTCTAAGTTCTAGGGGACTGATGACCACAGATGTTAAGTCCCATAGTGCTCAGTGCCATTTGAACCATTTTGGAATAGTCAGTGTTCAATTCAAATTTTATTTGTAAACGGTTGATGTTTAACCTGAAACCGAGGGGTATTGTAGTAAAAGTTTAAAAAAATAATAAATACAGATTTATCACAAAGCTCTAGAAAATACGATTTCTTGAAAGAAGGTAAAAAAGAAAAGAAACACAAAACAAAAGCATACCAAACATCGCTTCAATACCTCGTCGAGGTAATATAAAACTTGTTTCTGCTCCTCATAAAGAACTTTAACATTTTTCATTAATACCAGAAAACTCTTACATTTGATCGTAATGAGAACAAAACAGCATCAGTAATTATATAGATTCCTTCATATCTGCGCATGTCATCTACCTATTACCAAAAGTAATTTCTTTGGCTATGTAAAGATGCAGATGTTACGTGACTCACTAATTTTTATTACTTATGAAATGCAACTTATACACCAAAGAGCCAAAGAAAGTGGCACACCTGCCTAATAGCCTGTAGGGGCTCCCGCGAGCACGCAGAAGTGCCGCAACACGACGTGGCACAGACTCGACTAATGTCTGAAGTAGTGCTGGAGGGAATTGACACCATGAATCCTGCAGGGCTTTCCATATATCCATAAAGGTACGAGGGGGTGGAGATCTCTTCTGAACAGCACATTACAACGCATCCCAGATATGCACAATAACGTTAATGTCTCGGGAGTTTGGTGCGGAGCTTGGTGGCAAGCGTAAGTCTTTAAACTCAGTAGAGCCACTCTGCAGCAGTTAGGGACCTGTGGGGTGTGGCATTGTCCTGCCGGAATTGCCCAAGTCCGTCGGAATGCACAATGGACAAGAATGGATGCAGGTGATCAGACAGGGTGCTTATGTACGTGTTATCTGTCAGAGTCGTATCTAGACGTATCTCGGGTTCCATATAACTGCACACACCCCACATCATTACACATCCTCCCCCAGTTTGAACAGTCTCTTGCTGACATGCAGCGTTCATGGATTCATGAGGTCATCTCCATACCCGTAGACGTCCATCCACTCGATACAGTTTGAAACGAAACTCGTCCGACCAGGCAACATGATTCCAGTCATCAAGAGTGCAATGTCGGTGTTGACGGGTTCAGGCGAGGCGTAAAGCATTGTCTCCTGCAGGCATCAAGGGTACACGAGTGGTCCTTCGGCTCCGAAAGCCCATATCGATTATGTTTCGTTGAATGGTTCGCACGCCGACACTTGTTGATGGCCCAGAATTGAAATCTGAAGCAATTTGCGGAAGGGTTGAACTTCTGTCACGTTGAACGATTCTCTTCAGTGGTCATTGGTCCCGTTCTTGCAGGCCGCAGCGACGTCGGAGATTTGATGTTTTAACGTGTTCCTGGTATTCACGGTATACTCGTGAAGTGGTCGTACGAAAAAATCCCCACTTCATCGCTACCTCGGAGGTGCAGTGTCCCATCGCTCGTGCGCCGATTATGGCACCACGTTCAAACTCACTTAGATCTTGATAACCTGCCATTGAAGCAGCAGTAACCGAATCTAACAACTGCGTCAGACTCATGTCTTGTATAAGAGTTGCCGACCGCAGTGCCGTGTTCTGCCTGTTTACATATCTCTGTATTTTAATACGCGTGTCTATACCAGTTTCTTTGGCACTTCAGTGTAATTTGTAAGAAACAGAAATGGTCCAAACTGAACGATGTGCGGTTCTAATTATGTGCAAAACAAAGAAACAAACAAAAAACAAAAGAGAAGTCGTCGGCTCCCCGTTTCACTATCACGCATTCATTTATGTGTCTTTCCCTACCACCGCTAGCAATACTACGGATAATCCTATCATTTGGTACGTCATTTACGTATTGTTTCCAAAACCACCGAACCGTAGTTTTGGTAGAGCCAAACTCTAGTCATTAGTACTGGTGGTAACAAATTAAATTATAGACGATCGGAAATTATTCAGTTAGGAGTGAAACACTCACGTAGGGTGACAAGTTTGTTTCGTCAAAGGAACCTCCACTTTTTTTCACTGAAATTTTGTTGTATGTACTGTAAGTTTTACTGCAGTGTTCAATTTTATTGTAAGTTTACATTTTGTCATCATCATCATCATCATCATCATTTAAGACTGATTATGCCTTTCAGCGTTCAGTCTGGAGCATAGCCCCCCTTATAAACTTCCTCCATGATCCCCTATTCAGTGCTAACATTGGTGCCTCTTCTGATGTTAAACCTATTACTTCAAAATCATTCTTAACCGAATCCAGGTACCTTCTCCTTGGTCTGCCCCGACTCCTCTTACCCTCTACTGCTGAACCCATGAGTCTCTTGGGTAACCTTGCTTCTCCCATGCGTGTAACATGACCCCACCATCTAAGCCTGTTCGCCCTGACTGCTACATCTATAGAGTTCATTCCCAGTCTTTCTTTGATTTCCTCATTGTGGACACCCTCCTGCCATTGTTCCCATCTACTAGTACCTGCAATCATCCTAGCTACTTTCATATCCGTAACCTCAACCTTATTGATAAGGTAACCTGAATCCACCCAGCTTTCGCTCCCATACAACAAAGTTGGTCGAAAGATTGAACGGTGCACAGATAACTTAGTCTTGGTACTGACTTCCTTCTTGCAGAAGAGAGTAGATCGTAGCTGAGCGCTCACTGCATTAGCCTTGCTACACCTCGCTTCCAGTTCTTTCACTATGTTGCCATCCTGTGAGAATATGCATCCTAAGTACTTGAAACCGTCCACCTGTTCTAACTTTGTTCCTCCTATTTGGCACTCAATCCGTTTATATTTCTTTCCCACTGACATTACTTTCGTTTTGGAGATGCTAATCTTCATACCATAGTCCTTACATTTCTGATCTAGGTCTGAAATATTACCCTGCAAACTTTCAATCGAATCTGCCATCACAACTAAGTCATCCGCATATGCAAGACTGCTTATTTTGTGTTCACATATCTTAATCTCAACCAGCCAGTCTATTGTTTTCAACATATGATCCATAAATAATATGAACAACAGTGGAGACAGGTTGCAGCCTTGTCTTACCCCTGAAACTACTCTGAACCATGAACTCAATTTACCGTCAACTCTAACTGCTGCCTGACTATCCATGTAAAGACCTTTAATTGCTTGCAAAAGTTTGCCTCCTATTCCATAATCTCGTAGAACAGACAATAACTTCCTCCTAGGAACCCGGTCATATGCCTTTTCTAGATCTATAAAGCATAGATACAATTCCCTGTTCCACTCATAACACTTCTCCATTATTTGTCGTAAGCTAAAGATCTGGTCCTGACAACCTCTAAGAGGCCTAAACCCACACTGATTTTCATCCAATTGCTCCTCAACTAATACTCGCACTTTCCTTTCAACAATACCTGAGAAGATTTTACCCACAACGCTGATTAAAGAGATACCTCTGTAGTTGTTACAATCTTTTCTGTCTCCATGTTTAAAGATTGGTGTGATTACTGCTTTTGTCCAGTCTGATGGAACCTGTCCCGAATCCCAGGCCATTTCAATTATCCTGTGTAGCCATTTAAGACCTGACATTCCACTGTACTTGATGAGTTCCGACTTAATTTCATCCACCCCAGCTGCTTTATTGCACTGCAATCTATTGACCATTTTATCCACTTCCTCAAACGTGATCCTATTTCCATCATCATTCCTATCCCATTCTACCTCGAAATCTGAAACATTACTGATCGTATTTTCACCTACATTGAGCAACTCTTCAAAATATTCCCTCCCTCTGCCCAAGGCATCCACAGGATTCACCAGCAGTTTTCCTGACCTGTCCAAAATACTTGTCATTTCCTTCTTACCTCCCTTTCGAAGACTGCTAATTACACTCCAGAATGGTTTTCCAGCAGCTTGACCCAATGTCTCCAACCTGTTTCCAAAGTCTTCCCAAGATTTCTTCTTGGATGCTGCAATTATCTGTTTGGCTTTGTTTCTTTCTTCAACATAACTTTCTCTGTCTACCTGAGTTCTAGTATGTAGCCATTTTTTATACGCCTTCTTTTTCCTTTTACAGGCTGCCTTGACTGTGTCATTCCACCAAGCTGTTTGCTTCCTCCTACTTTTACACACTACTGTACCAAGACATTCTTTAGCCACTTCTAGTACTGTGTCCCTGTACCTTGTCCATTCCTTTTCCAATGACTGTAATTGACTACATTCAACTAACTGGTACCTTTCTGAGATCGCTGTTATGTACTTGTGCCTGATTTCCTTATCCTGAAGTTTCTCCACTCTTATCCTCCTACATATGGACCTGACCTCCTGCACTTTCGGCCTCGCAATCCCAATTTCACTGCAGATTAAATAATGATCAGTGTCATCAAAGAATCCCCTGAATACACGTGTGTCCCTCACAGCCTTCCTGAATTCCTGATCTGTTATTATATAGTCAATGACAGATCTGGTTCCCCTGCTTTCCCAAGTATACCGGTGAATGTTCTTATGTTTAAAAAAGGAGTTTGTGATTACTAAGCCCATACTGGCACAGAAATCCAAGAGTTGCTGCCCGTTCCTGTTGGCCTCCATATCCTCTCCAAATTTACCCATAACCTTTTCATACCCTTCTGTTCGATTTCCAATCCTGGCGTTAAAATCACCCATGAGCAGAACACTGTCCTTGTCCCTTACTCTAACAACTACATCACTGAGTGCCTCATAAAAATTATCCATGTTATCTTGATCAGTCCCTTCACAATGCGAATATACTGACACAATCCTAATTTTCTTGCTAGGCACTGTCAAATCTATCCACATCAGTCGTTCGTTTACATACCTTATTGCAACTACGATGGGTTCCATTTCTTTCCTGATGTAAAGCCCTACACCCCATTGTGCTATTCCTGCTTTGACTCCTGACAAGTAGACCTTGTATTCTCCCACTTCTTCTTCTTTCTCACCCCTTACCCGAATGTCACTAACAGCTAAAACGTCCAGCCCCATCTTACTTGCAGCCTCTGCCAGCTCTACCTTCTTCCAAGAGTAGCCCCCATTGATATTAATAGCTCCCCATCTCATTACCATTTGTTTGCCAAGTCGTATCTTAGGAGTCCCTGGTTTGTCAGTTAGAGGTGGGACTCCGTCACCTCCAAAGGTCCGAGGCATTTTGCTCTGATTGTTGCCAGCATCATATTTAAAGTACCAGGGAAGCAGGTTGCTAGCCTTACTTGCCCCGAGTCCCATTGGGTTTTACCCTTAACGGCTGAGGGACTAACCGGTGGATTTGGTAGTCTTTGCCGTATGAGCACAAAGGTGACCACGACTCAGAATATGTCCGAGATGCCCCGCCTTATTCCAAAGTAACTGGTATCCCGACTGTCGGGACCACTTACTTGGCCACTCATACGTTGCCCGTGGTTCATGAACTAGGACATGACTACAGGAACCCACACCATGTCTGTGTACAAAATATAAGAGATTCTTGAAAAGAAGGAAACACCGGCCAAACATGTTACTTATTTACAGAATCGACATGTTTATCTCCAGACCACAACCTCCAGCATTAGTCTAGCACGCCTCTCGTCAGACCTAAATACTCAATTTATAACAGACACTACTGATGTAGTGCCCATGCTCATCATTAGCTTCATTACTTGCGGAAACTCACCGATTCCAGCAAGAGTTTGAGTTTGATGCGCATGTACACTGAAGGTATCATAGGCTTTGATCGCCGTAGTTATAAACATATGTAGTGTCAGATCTTTTGGACATATTCAAAAGAACAGATGCCACGTATATATGTATTTAACAATTTTCATAGACATTGTTAGCCATTAAAATTGATAGACTGGGAAGGATATCAAATAACGAAATTTTACCTTACAGTGCTTATGGAGTACAGTAGGACCAGCGGAAAAATTGTCCTATCGTAGCTCAAAAAAAGCGAATATCTTCTTCGTTAAAAGACTCCAACAAAAAAAAAAATGGCGAATCATCTGCCTCAGTCCTCATTCCGCCTTCCTCACCAAAAATTTTGGCATGCGGAGGTATTCACGTTCTTTTAATACAAAACAGTCTAAATCCTTTTAGCCAGTCACTCTCTGTAATGAAGCCTTCATACTCAGCATCTCCCGCTCACTGCAACTGTTTATACATGTATGTCTCCCACTGTCTCCCTTTTGTTGCATTGTGCTACAGTATATCCCACCGTCTCCTCTCTCACTTACGCTGTTTGCACTGCCACTATCTGCACCACACCTAGGCAGCTCAAATACTCGTGGGGATCCAACTTAATTTTTCCCTACACCTTTGGACCAAAATTCGCCCTCCCCTTCACCTTCGTCTTAAAGTTCACCGACCTGGGAGGGTCCAAGTCGCTCAAACGTATGTATGGTCTCCAGTCATCAGCATTTTTTATATCCACTGACTCCTCTCTCTTTTCGTCACACTGCTTCTATCTCGATCTGTCTCTCTGTCTCTTTACTGTCATTGTCTCTTACTAACCACCAATATTTCCTCTCTCCCTGTCTCCCATTACTATCACCTCCATCCATCACTCTTTCTCTTTCACTGCCATTTCCTCTCTCTAACCATCACTGTCTTCTCTCTCTTCCAGCGTCACTGTCTCTCTACTACTTTCAGCACAAAAAGCGCGAATGTGCTCGCATACCAAAATTTTTGGTGATCAAGACGGAATGAGGCAGCTGATTCCACACTTTTGTGTTAGAGTTTTTTAAATATGAAAATTTTCCCGCTGGTTCCCTTTTTTTTCAAAGGGTTTGCTACTTATATAAAATGGGTTCCACAGGTCAGTAAAGTTTTGACAGTTTATTTACATACTTAGACAACCCGCCAGGATAGCCGAGAGTGCTAACGCGCTGTTTTCTGGTCTCGGTTAGGCGCGCCGGCCTCGGATCAAATCCACCCGGCGGATTAACGACGACGGCCAGTGTGCGGGCCAGCCTGGGTGTGGTTTTTAGGCGGTTTTCCACATCCTATTAGGTGAATACCGGGCTGGTCCCTATGTCCCGCCTCAGTTCCACGACTCACATTGACACTATTTCACGATTTACACTAGACGCAGACAACTGGGGTACACTAATTCCGTCCTGGGGGGTACGGGGTGGCGGCAGGAAGGGCATCCGGCCACCCCTTACAATTAACATGCCAAATACGGTTAACCATGGCCAACCCTGGTAACTGTGGGACAAAGCGCAAGTGATAGATAGATAGAATTTCCACACATTTATATACTTGATACATATAAATGACAACATAATTATGCATAATATGAGGTTAATGAGCCGTGCTCACTGTCGATTTCTCATTCTCATCAATAGCAGGAGGCTGCATCATTGGTGCTCATTAAGCAGCCTCCTTCCTGGCTCTCGCTAGTGGCGTGCACACGACCGCCCGCGGTGACTTAACACCGAACTGCTTTGCTCTTGGTCAGTTCCGTCTTGCCGCTAGCTGGAGAACGAAGTTCATGAGCAACCACAAGTGGTCGTCATATGGGGCTGCAAATCGAAGAGCATTTCTCAGCGTAGCGCTGTCATACCTCCTGGTAACCTCAATTGCCTCAAAAACACGACGCTCGAGTTCCAACACGGTCCGTGGGTATACGGACAGAGTGGAGCAGCGGACGAATAAGGATTTGTTTGGTGAGCAGCTTGCTTGGTCCTGTGGCGTGCTTGTGCTCAGTGGTTAAGCGAACCCACTTCCAAGGGCGGTGTAGCGGTAGCGGCATTTTTTTGGGCCATCTAAACTGATCTGTGTTGGACATACGGGTACATAAGTATGCTGAACGAGGTGAAGTTGTTAGTGATTTTCTTAAGCATGAGCCAAATGAGTCTTTCAGGCTTTAAATCGTTGATACTCATTTTTTTAATCTGTCGTTCATTTGTTGAAATATTATTTAGACTGAAAACACCATTTATGAGTGTGGGTGTATTCTTAAAATTTTTGAATGCTGCTTCTCATCAATACGTCTTTTTCTGTTTTAGTATTGATTGTCCGATACAGATTGAACGAGGGACAGCGAAGACTACTACTAATTAAATTTCACCTTTACATACCTCCTGTAATTATGTTATTGATAGCTCAATATTTTAAAATTATTGCTGGTTTACTTAAATACGGTTTCAACAGAGAATTCATTTGCTGAATTATTATTGCTCACTAACTACCATTATCAAAATTCAAATTTTTAAAATTTTCTTGAGCTGTGGGAGACATTCATCCTGCCGTCGTAAGCAAGCTTTATGTAGTAAAAAGAAAGTGGAATATCTGAATTTTTATAGTAATTAATTTTAACTGATATTCTCATATAAATATTTTTCGAGTGCAAATTTCAGGTTCTACTTCGCAGTACCTTACCGCTGCCAGCTCTCCGCTAACTGCCCCATTTCACTTAACACAGAAGCGTTTCGTGCATATTTTTTCTGGACGTTTTCACTGTTCAATCGCAGTTCACCGAAAACAACCAACTCATTATTAGTATCTAAAAAATGGTAAAAATGTTATTAGGAATACTTCACCGAATTTACAGCCTCTCTAGTTCTACGTAACTACTGGCAGTCATTTTAAGTTCTTTTCAGGCATGCGTGACTGCAGAATCATTTAGGGCATATCTGTATAAGCGTGAAGTGCCCATTATACAGAGACAGCGCGTCATTAAGTTTTATTGGTGAAAAAACGTGGACTAAAACCATGCTTCAGTGGCCTCAGAACCTTTTCGAAGTCACTAGAGCTGTTGCCATGTGTTCATTACGTCAATTAAAATTACGTTCTCTCCTCAGACCAGATATTACGCCCGTATTTTAAGTGCATAAGTAAGATAATTTTGAACTTCTGGATCTCGATAACGGATAATGATATCAAAACTTTTTCAAGGTTCACGGAATATATCACCTTAAAAACAAATGGTAAAAATTTTGACCGTCTGCCACGAATATAAATTATAGAAGTGGACATCTCCACAATTGGTACTTTTCGTACCGAAAAATCATGGTTTTCTGGGATTTGCTCAGGGACCGTCCACAAACAGATGGCGCTTTTATAAGTCGTCTAAGGTCCACCGTAGACAATACTGTTCTCAATTTTTATGGGCTACTGGAAGCACGTAATGTTGAAACTTTGACCCTGTTCAGTAGGATAGTTACATTATGCACGTTCCGCCGATAGGTACGTTGTACAAATGCTTGCTAGGCCAAAGACTATCCAAAACATTTGACCCCTCATCTCTGTGATCAACAGAATCCGAGATGTGACTCCCTGAAAAATCGCATATTCGCGCAAGGGATTATGAAAAGTACTGGGACCGCGCATTGTCGTGCACGGACCAACTACTACGTGATCTAATATGAAGGTGAATTGCGCGTGTATACGATGCGAAATTTAATACACAGAGTGGCCACATGTAGTAGCAACGACGCCTCTATCCCGACTGGTCATCAAGTCTACAGCACTATGCTTCAGGGCGTCAGTCGTGATGACTGGCGTGTGGTGGTCGAGTGTCATGCAACAAATGGCTGCTGAAGAAGAAAAAAAAAAAAAGATCAGACAAAGGCGAGGCGAGTGACGAGTAAAGCCTGACACACGTGAGGTGTTCCAAATGTAAGACACATTTTTCTGTTATTTCAGAAAATAAATATTAACATTCTGAAATGTTACTAACTGTAATGTATTTTTTTGCATCTTACATGTTAGTACTTTCGTTAATATATCCTATCTTTGTAAACAGAAGTAACTGAACTACATCCAACAATATTGTGGATATCACAATGAGAGAAGAAAGAACGTATAACGGTAGTACACTAATACTGGTGTGACATAGCATTTACTTTTCCTGCTATGTTGTTTTGCCTCGTTAGCAACCTGATGCATCTTAAATTGTACATAGCCTGCAATAACGCATAAGCGTCAAAAAAAGATTAGTCAGGCGTAGCAAATGGAGCCAATCTGTATATTCTCGTCTGTTTGCTACAACGTACTTATAAATTTTATTTCAGCTTTCTGGAGGTGAAATACCGCCAGGGCCACTTTTTGTATTTCTCACGTACAGGAGGGGCACCTGAGCCCCACTGACAGCATCTCGGAGGTTGTTCAGGAACTTTTTCTTTCTGGTTTGTTATTAGAGCCCTGTGGTTTCCATTGGCTCGTCACTACGAAATAGCAGTGCCTATGTTATTAAGAAGTGTGAAGCAGTGTTCCTTCGGACGTGGATGCATTCTTCGTATTTCTTAGTAACACAAGCAGTACTATTACGTATTTATTCGCCAGTACCAGGCCCTCGACTTTCAATAAACATTGCTGGAGTAACGTACGAGTACGGGTTGTGGCACTTGCATGACGACATATGACAGTTTGGATCACGCGGTGACTTATGCACGGATAGCTGAAGCGGTTCCCTATGTTGATGGCGTCATATTGGCTCTGGAGAACAAGTTTGATCTCCAGCACAAAACACAACAGTGGAACGACCGACTAGCGTGATATGGCCTGCGGCTTAACGGACAGAAAACTAAATATATGACGTCATACCCACGAGAAGTTGGGACGCTCAGCAATGTCAAAATGTTAGTAACTCGGTTCTACAATCCCTATCGATGGCCACCTTACAGACGAGATCAGCGCAAGGACGCAAGCAGCCTATATGAAGAGACTAACGACAGCAGGCGTCGCCTGCGATCGTCGGATTAAAGATCGTTCTGAAGTCAAAGATCTATCGGACTGTTACTCGTCCTGTTGCTCTCTACCACATGGAATGTTGGCCAGCGTCAGAAGAGACAGAACGACGATTGGGGGTCTTGGGGACCAAGATGCTTAGATGGAAAGGTGACATCACGTTTGGAATGTCAATGCACGCACCGATGCGGAAGGAAATGCGAGAAAGAGTCTGCGATGGGTTGGACACGCGCTGCATTGGCACGGAGGACTGTACCACGGCAAAGGCAACATACGCAGTGGAAGTCCTGGTAAAGAGACCGAAGGGCCGACCGAAACAACGATGAGCCGACTCTCTGCACAACGACCTGAAGGCTGCAACTCTTCATCCAGACCCGGCCCACGATCGAACAAAGTGGAGACAGCGAATCCACATAGCGGACCCTGCCTCCAGGGGGACAAACGCTAAAAAAGAAGAAGAAGAATACAGATACAGAAGTAAATTGGGTAAGAAATTAAAAGAGGTGCAATTACTCTGGATCGAGTTGCTGGAGTCATTGGTATCGAAATACTCAGAAACTATCCCACAGCAATATCTGCAATTTTTTCGACGAAGTCGGGTTCACACCCTGCAGCAGCTGATGACTAAGGTCCATCTCATCAGTATACCCCATACGCAACCACAGAAAATGCACGTAAGAAATCGATACAGCATTATATTAGGATCGTGCGTAAGTTCGAACCATTTTTCTACACAATAAAATGGAAATGAGCGTATGGCGTCAGTGGCCAGGAGTTCCCAGTCGGGATGTTCGGTCGCCAAGTGCAAGTCTTATTGAGCGCGACGCCACATTGGGCGACTTGCGGGTCGACAATGGGGATGAAATGATTATGAGGAAAGCACAACACCCAGTAACTGAGGGGAGAAAATCTCCCGCCCCAACCGGGAATCGAATCCGGGCCCCCGTGCGTGGCATTCCAAAGCGCTGACCTTTCTTTTGTGCGACGGTCTGCTGTTTTATATTATATTTTTGTGGGGTACCTAACAAAAAGAAATAAAATCATAGCCATCCCTACGGGCCACCAACACTTGTGCCCCTGCCAAACAAAGACCATTCAGCTAATGGGGCGGACCATACAATAAAAACAACAGGTAAACATAACAGAGAATTTAGTCATCAATAATATATTCTCCTTCACTATTTACAGCAGTCAGCCAACCTTGGAGTAACTTTTAGATTCTCTGACTATACGAATCACGTGGCTTTGTTGGGAGCGCATTTTCACCTTACAAAGGAAGTTTCTTGAAGGTTGTTGGATAGAGACTGGAGAAAGTGGGAATCTGAGGGCGCAAGATCAGATGAATAGGGTGGGTGTGAAACGACTTCCCAACCAAACTCCTGTATGGAGCTTTTTGTCAGTCTAAAAGATTACGGGCTGGCTTTGTCGTGGAGTGGAGTGGTCTTCCTCGTCGTTGTTCTTCGATTGCGTCTCCAAGACAACAAATGTCAGCAGTGATGGTTACGTCCTAAGGAAGCAATTCGCAGTACATCACACTTTCGCTGTTCCACTATGTGCACTACATTATCTTTTTTGGATGCGATCAAGTCTTTGTCCGGGGAGTTGCTGCTTTGTTTTGGCTCAACATTCCCCTCTATCCCTTATGTTAGCATAACAACACAGGATGGGAATGGCCGATGTTGTTGATGACCTAATTGATGCGAGCAAGCAGACGATGCGGTACCCACCAGACTTTTGAACCTGCATGCAAATGTCGCACCATGGGGAAATGATCACAGTTCATCACATTTGTCAATTCTCGAGTACAATGATGTGAATCATTGTGGATTAATGCGTTTAAACGATCTTCATCAAGTCTCGAAGGTCTTCATGAACGTGGAAAGTCACTAATGTCCTCCCTAAAACGAGAACGTCGTTTCCTTGCAATGCTCTGTTCGATGGCATTATCACCATACACACCACGAATATTTCTGGCTGCCTCCGATGCTGCCACCCCTCTACTGAACTGAAACGGAAGAATATGTTCGAAATGTACCGATTTCTCCAATTGACACTCCATTTTCTACCGTGCACTGCTCCTTTCACTATCTCCAAATGACAAAATGACAATATATAATCTGAAATAGCGACAGTGAGCTCAAAATTAAAAATGACGATAAATGAGCTCGTAGCAACCTGAATACCGACATGCAAAATAAAAACTCTGCGAACTTATGCGCCAACCTAGAATAACGAAAGGTCGTCCCCAGTTGTCAGTGCAAGTCGACAGGCGGTTCGGACGATTTCATTCGCAGCAGTTGGCAGCGCGAGCAGATGCTGAGTCAGTTGGGCTGTGGCCCGGCGCACCGCGGCCGGAACCAATGCCTATTACCGGCGAGCGGCGCGACTGACGGTGCTTCCAGACGGATCGCCTGCGGCAGCCTACGATGCAGATGGTCGGCGCCTTCGCGGAACAATTACACGTGCGAACCGCGGCAGCTGTCAGTGCCGCCAGCTGCTTTCCAGATCGTGCGTAATTGCTTTTCGGGATTGCTTCCTCGCCTACCACTACCATGCTGCAGATCTGTGAACGTGGCACCTAACGATTGAGCAAGTCCTTCTTTCTTCAACTGGCATTCTACATCTGCGTTTCGTAAGGGAGTTCTCTATCTCCCTCCCTCCTCCTCCCCTCTCTCTCTGATATATATCCTAGCATGGCACTACCTATTATGGTCATTGCTAGCAACTAAATGAATTGCAACAGTTTCTCGAACAGTGGCGGACTAACGAGGAACCTCTTGAGAGCGAGGTCGCAACTTCAATCTTTAGTAAGGCTCACTTGAAAGTGTTGTGTTAACAGTAATGTCAGGAAATACAGTAGCTGCTAATGAGGAGGACGACAGAACACGACTGTCCGTGAACTTACGTTCTATGGGATGTATGTATTACACTTCACAAAATTAACGTCGTCGCCATTCAAGAAATGTTGAAAACAAACCATTAGCTTTCACCATTAACACCGAATGAAATATGGCGCGCCACAGTGATCACAAAGGTTCGCACCTTTGGGATCGAAGGCGAACTCCTTTGTCGTTACAAACCGCGCAGGATGTTCAGCTAGGTATCCATTCTTAAAGGATGCATATATATCCTACTGGTGTAACGGGGTGATGAGAACTGATAGAATACGTCGGCACTCAACCGAATGCGGAACAGTTCAAATGGCTCTGAGCACTATGGGACTTAACATCTGAGGTCATAAGTTCTTAGCCGAGCTGTCTAAGGCGCTGCAGTCGTGGACTGTGCGGCTGGTACCGGCGGAGGTTCGAGCCCTCCCTCGGGCATGGGTGTGTGTGTTTGTCCTTAGGATAATTTAGGTTAAGTAGTGTGTAAGCTTAGGGACTGATGACCTTAGCAGTTAAGTCCCATTAGATTTCACACACATTTGAACATTTTTTGTCATTACTCCTCTAGATGAAAGAAGGTTGTATACATGGAAGAACCCTGGAGATACTAAAAGGTATCAGATAGATTATATAATGGTAAGACAGAGATTTAGGAACCAGGTTTTAAATTGTAAGACATTTCCAGGGGCAGATGTGGACTCTGACCACAATCTATTGGTTATGACCTGTAGATTAAAACTGAAGAAACTGCAAAAAGGTGGGAATTGAAGGAGATGGGACCTGGATAAACTGAAAGAACCAGAGGTTGTACAGAGATTCAGGGAGAGCATAAGGGAGCAATTGACAGGAATGGGGGAAATAAATACAGTAGAAGAAGAATGGGTAGCTTTGAGGGATGAAGTAGTGAAGGCAGCAGAGGATCAAGTAGGTAAAAAGACGAGGGCTAGTAGAAATCCTTGGGTAACAGAAGAAATATTGAATTTAATTGATGAAAGGAGAAAATATAAAAATGCAGTCAGTGAAACAGGCAAAAAGGAATACAAACGTCTCAAAAATGAGATCGACAGGAAGTGCAAAATGGCTAAGTAGGGATGGCTAGAGGACAAATGTAAGGATGTAGAGGCCTATCTCACTAGGGGTAAGATAGATACCGCCTACAGGAAAATTAAAGAGACCTTTGGAGATAAGAGAACGACTGGTATGAATATCAAGAGCTCAGATGGAAACCCAGTTCTAAGCAAAGAAGGGAAAGCAGAAAGGTGGAAGGAGTATATAGAGGGTCTATACAAGGGCGATGTACTTGAGGACAATATTATGGAAATGGAAGAGGATGTAGATGAAGATGAAATGGGAGATACGATACTGCGTGAAGAGTTTGACAGAGCACTGAAAGACCTCAGTCGAAACAAGGCCCCCGGAGTAGACAATATTCCATTGGAACTACTGACGGCCGTGGGAGAGCCAGTCCTGACAAAACTCTACCATCTGGTGAGCAAGATGTATGAAACAGGCGAAATACCCTCAGACTTCAAGAAGAATATAATAATTCCAATCCCAAAGAAAGCAGGTGTTGACAGATGTGAAAATTACCAAACTATCAGCTTAATAAGTCACAGCTGCAAAATACTAACAGAAATTCTTTACAGACGAATGGAAAAACTAGTAGAAGCCAACCTCGGGGAAGATCAGTTTGGATTCCGTAGAAACACTGGAACACGTGAGGCAATACTGACCTAACGACTTATCTTAGAAGAAAGATTAAGGAAAGGCAAACCTACGTTTCTAGCATTTGTAGACTTAGAGAAAGCTTTTGACAATGTTGACTGGAATACTCTCTTTCAAATTCTAAAGGTGGCAGGGGTAAAATACAGGGAGCGAAAGGCTATTTACAATTTGTACAGAAACCAGATGGCAGTTATAAGAGTCGAGGGACATGAAAGGGAAGCAGTGGTTGGGAAGGGAGTAAGACAGGGTTGTAGCCTCTCCCCGATGTTGTTCAATCTGTATATTGAGCAAGCAGTAAAGGAAACAAAAGAAAAATTCGGGGTAGGTATTAAAATTCATGGAGAAGAAATAAAAACTTTGAGGTTCGCCGATGACATTGTAATTCTGTCAGAGACAGCTAAGGACTTGGAAGAGCAGTTGAATGGAATGGACAGTGTCTTGAAAGGAGCATATAAGATGAACATCAACAAAAGCAAAGCAAGGATAATGGAATGTAGTCTAATTAAGTCGGGTGATGCTGAGGGAATTAGATTAGGAAATGAGGCACTTAAAGTAGTAAAGGAGTTTTGCTATTTGGGGAGCAAAATAAATGATGATGGTCGAAGTAGAGAGGATATAAAATGTAGGCTGGCAATGGCAAGGAAAGAGTTTCTGAAGAAGAGAAATTTGTTAACATCCAGTATTGATTTAAGTGTCAGGAAGTCATTTCTGAAAGTATTCGTATGGAGTGTAGCCATGTATGGAAGTGAAACATGGACGATAAATAGTTTGGACAAGAAGAGAATAGAAGCTTTCGAAATGTGGTGCTACAGAAGAATGCTGAAGATTAGACGGGTAGATCACATAACTAATGAGGAAGTATTGAATAGGATTGGGGAGAAGAGAAGTTTGTGGCACAACTTGACCAGAAGAAGGGATCGGTTGGTAGGACATGTTCTGAGGCATCAAGGGATCATCAATTTAGTATTGGAGGGGAGCGTGGAGGGTAGAAATCGTAGAGGGAGACCAAGAGATGAATACACTAAGCAGATTCAGAAGGATGTAGGTTGCAGTAGGTACTGGGAGATGAAGAAGCTTGCACAGGATAGAGTAGCATGGAGAGCTGCATCAGACCAGTCTCAGGACTGAAGACTACAACAACAACAACAGTCCTCTAGAACTTAGAACCACTTAAACTGAACTAACCTACGGACATCACACACATCCATGCCCGAGGCAGGATTCGACACTGCGACCGTAGAAGTCGCGTGGTTCCGGACTGAAGCGCCTAGAACCACTCGGCCACAGCGACCGGCGCGAAGCAGTTGTTGTGGACCTTGTCGTGAAACTAGATATCCTTTCAGGCTCAGCTGGAGATAGTCCGGTAATAGGTTTCATAGGCGAGGAAAAAAAGTCCAGAGGCTGAATTTTCTGGTGGTTCCAGGTGGTATGAAATGCAATGTTATACACTTTTCAGGAGGGATAGTTCGCTCTAAAGGAAAATGAATTTGATACGTAGACCAGAAATCAAGTAAGATCAAGTTATTTCGACCAGCTGCCCTTGCAAGATCACGCAGACGAGAAAGAATCGTAGGGGGCAGAACACCTCCAACTTCTCGCAGCACTTTAACTTTCCAGCCAATTTACCATCCACAATTCCAGATTAACAGTCGGCATAATTATATACGACTGCATTAAGGCATCGATGTTTGTTAATTTTTATAGAAATTTCTTGATACCTCTAATTTCCAAGGTTCCGTTCACATGCGTTTCCACTTCAAATCCCGATTGGTTGGATTTGAAAAAAAATTCCTTACTGAACGATGGGATAGGTTTGTTTATCGTATCTACAAATTTTCGTGCTGATTCGGCAGTTTGCTGTGCATCGTCAGATTGACGCTTTGTTTGAAATTTCGTTATCTTACATCTTCCGATTCTGTAGCACTGTTTAAAGTTAAGCAACCATCCACTGCTTCCCTTGAAGTCACTGCAATCTATTTCTAGCACAGTTTGACAAGCATAGCGTAGCAGGTCACTATCATGCACACCCTGTAAAGTCTATCGAGCATCCTTGAAACGAACATCACTTTTTGTAAAGAGCGCGCCTTGTCCTCCCTTGAATATCCGTAGCTTTCTTATGCACTACAGATTTACCATTAAAAATAGGCGTCTTCATTTCTTAGCTTCAGTTCCTTCTTTGATTGTTGGTATGTTACACTAGGCGTTGGATGGACTGTTCTGAATGGTGGGAGAAGCATTCATTCCCAAATGTATTATTGACACAGTCAAGGCCCATTCGTCCTTGCCCCCCTTATACAGTTTTCGAAACACCACAGGTGGCATCCAGTCTCGTAGCTGGCAGTGGTGGAAATGTTTTGGCTCATCGGTGTTGTACGATATGTGGTTAACTAGCAAATTCAAAATTTCGGCTCCGTTTTGATCAGATACCTTGTTTCCAGTAGGACAATGTGGTACGGCTTGTAACGAAAAGAGTAGACTGGACGGCGAGAATTCCACTGAATATAAAGAGGCTTTCCAACCGCCGCGCGAGATCGTAGCGAGGACAGAAGCCGCCGACGAGCGGGAGGACCGGCTTTGTCTGTGTGTCGGGCCGCCGACAGCCGGTACTGTCGACGAAGGTGAACGCGTCCGGCCATTCAGCATAAGCTGCGGGCGGTGGCTGGTCGTTTTGTGGCGTCGCTCGGCGCGGCGTGGCGCGTGCGGGAACTGAACCGGGGACCGCCATTGTCCGCCGCCGCCGCCGGCACCGCATGTGGCGCACGTACGCGCTGCTGGTGGTGGTGGGGGGGGGGGGGGGGGGAGGGACGGCGCGTGCCACTGCGACGCCAGCGACGGCGGCGGCTCTGGCGGCGTCGTAAATTAACGAGGGTCGCCGGCAGGCGGAAAAAGGCCGCGCGGACATTTGTCTGCCGCTGATTGAAAAGGAGCACGTAGCTGCAGCTCTCCACCGCAGAAGGTTGCGTCGCGGCCTGCAGCACAAAAAGCACCGCGCCACGCCCCGTGTCTTACTGTTTATTCAGAGGCAGGCAGGCGACTCTAGGTGGAACGGCTGTCAGTATTTGCCTCAAGAATGCATCTCCCCTCTCCCCCCCCCCCCCCCAACCCTGTCCGGCGGCGGAGCTCTATATCGCTTGTTGCAACAGCTTCGTGCCGATCCGTGACCTACATGCAAAGCACAAAGAGTACGGGTTGGATCGAGTAAAATTTTTCCAACTAGTGAGAAAAATCTCCGCTGCGACTTACAAAGTCCTTCGCGTGTTCTTAACATCAGTTAAAGGTGTTTCTGGAAGATAATAGATGGTGCCCGAAAAAAAAATCAACATAACATTCCTTTTAAAGACACGGAGAGTGACTTACATTGTTTATATTCGACAAAATCACTTAATATGACTCAACTATAGCTCCTTTCGGCCCTTAGTGGCCTCCTTCAGATGCTGTGTGGCGTATGGTGAAGAAATGTTCGTGATCTGTCAATTCAGTAGGTTTTCCATTTGTTTCAGTATGTCGGAAATGGCGCAGCTCGAATATGATGAAGATTTTATTCATATCTACTACAAAAAAGTGCTTGTTTTGTTCTGTAGCAGCAATTTTCTTTGCACTGCCTATTGATTACCGTTTTCGATGCACACTCCAATCCCTACGGCACCCCATGATAAAAAAAAATCACACTGAGTGATTGAAATAATAATGTGAGAAACATTTATATAATACAGGGTGATTAAAAAATAACAGATTTCACTTGTTTATTACAGACAAACTACGAAAGGCAGAAATGCATTTCGCATGTCACTATTTAGAGGAAGGTTCAAAGATTTACACTACTGGCCATTAAAATTGCTATACCACGAAGATGACGTTCTACAGACACGAAAATTTAACCGATAGGAAGAAGATGCTGTGATATGCAAATGATTAGCTTTTCAGCGCATTCAAACAATGTTAGCACAGGTGGAGACACCTACAACGTGCTGACATGAGGAAAGTTTCCAACCGATTTCTCATACACAAACAGCAGTTGACCGGCGTTGGCTGGTGAAAAGGTGTTATGATGCCTCGTGTAAGGAGGAGAAATGCCTACCATCACGTTTCCAACTTTGATAAAGATCGGATTGTAGACTATCGCGATTACGGGTTATCGCATCGCGACATTGCTGCTCGCGTTGGTCGAGATCCAATGACTGTTAGCAGAGTATGGAATCGGTGAGTTCACGAGGGTAATACGGAACGCCGTGCTAGATCCCAACTGCCTCGTATCACTAGCATTCGAGATGACAGGCATCTTATTCGCATGGCCGTAACGGATCGTGCTGCCACGTCTCGATCCCTGAGTTAACAGATGGGGACATTTGCAAGACAAGAACGATCTGCACGAACAGTTCGACGACGTTAGCTCGGAGACCGTGGCTGCGGTTACCCTTGACGCTGCATCACAGTCAGGAGCGCCCGCGATGGTGTATTCAACGACGAACCTGAGTGCACGGATGGCAAAACGTCATTTTTTCGGATGAATCCAGGTTCTGTTTACAGCATCATTATGGTCGCATCCGTGTTTGGCGACATCGCGGTGAACGCACATTGAAAGCGTGTATTCGTCATCGCCATACTGGCCTATCACCAGGCGTGGTGGTATGGGGTGCCATTGGTTACACGTCTCGGTCACCTCTTGTTCGCATTGACGGCGCTTTGAACAGTGGACGTTACATTTCAGATGTGTTACGACCCGTGGCTCTACCCTTCATTCGATCCCTGCGAAACCCTAAATTTCAGCAGCATAATGCACGACGTCATGTTGCAGGTCCTGTACGGGCCTTTCTACATACAGAAAATGTTCGACTGCTGCCCTGGCCACCAAATTCTCCAGATCTCTCACCAACTGAAAACGTCTGGTCAATGGTGGCCGAGCAACTGGCTCGTCACAATATGCCAGTCACTACTCTTGATGAACTATGGTATCGTGTTGAAGCTGCATGGGCAGCTGTACCTGTACACGCCATCCAAGCTCTGTCTGACTCAATGCCCAGGCGTATCAAGGCCGTTATTACGGGCAGAGGTGGTTGTTCTGGGTACTGATTTCTCAGGATCTATGCACCCAAATTGCGTGAAAATGTAATCACATGTCAGATCTAGTATAATATATTTGTCCAATGAATACCCGTTTATCATCTGCATTTCTTCTTGGTGTAGCAATTTTAATGGCCAGCAGTGTATGTTCACACAGATTCTATAGTATACACTCAACATGTGCAGTATGCGACGCTCGAAAACATCGAAACAGTAGTCCAGTTCATTCCACACACGAATCAACAGGTGCCCGTTTATGGAATAACCACCTTCAACAATTCGATTTCTCAGATCTTGAAGAGTAGCTGCCATAGGTGAGACAACGTCGCAAGGAGTGAGGTCAGTTGACCTGGGAGGCCAAAAACAATGAACTTGATCTTGTCCATCTCTTCCCATCCAACGTCGTGGAATGGTGGTTTTAAGATACAGCTGCACCTCAAAGTGAAAGTAATGCGGGGCACCGTCATGCATAAAAAGGATCCATTGCATTCTTCGTGAAGTTGTGGAAATAACCAGATTTGTAGCATGCCCAGGTATGACATTGCTGTCACAGTTTCCTCTGCAGAAGAGAAAGGTTCGTAAGCTTGAGATCAGAAACGGCACAAAATACACTCAGTTTCGGTGAGTGTCTTTCATAATCGACGACGCCTCCAGGATTATGTGCTCCCCAAATTCTTACATTCTGGCTGATTAATTTGATTGGTGACGCGTCGATTCGTCCGAATAGGTGAGTGTCCTCTGCCACATCATGGAGAACTGAAATGCAAAATTCTTACCTTCTGTTATAGTCGCCGAGATGCAATTGCTGCAGTAACTGCAACTTGTAAGGCTTCATATGCAAGCGTCGTTGTTTGAGCCTTAAGGATGTTGAAGTTCCTGACCAGCAAGTCTTTTGGACCTGCGAGGGCTTCGTGTGAATGCATCTCGGACAAGTTCGACATTTTCATCAAGAGTATGTGGCCGACTACTGCTCCTTCCTTTCCATTTGCAACCAACTTCCAACAATTTTTTATGCCAGTCATAAATCCGCTTGTGCAGAGGCGGCTTCTTGCTGAATCGACAGTGGAATGCACGTTTCACTTGAACGATGGATTGGCTTCGCGGGAATTCCAACGTACAAAATGATTTGTTTAGTGGAGTCACCATGTTGATACAAGCAAACAACAGCGTAGATGTGTTAATACTTTGAATCTCCCTCTCTAACCACTGACATGCGAATTTTCTGATTTTTGTAGTTTGTCTGTAAAAAACAAATGAAATCTGTTGTTTATTCTAGAATCACCATGTGTTTTTCTCTATAACGGCAGATGAATGGCATTAAGAGCCACATTAAAGTGTAGCCTGTAGGAAGCCCCTTACCTGTGGCACGCAGTCGGCTCGCTCTGATGCCAAACAGGTGCGTAATAAATTTAAAAATGTCACTGCTAAGTTATAGACAGACGCAGACTGTAGCCAGCAGTAATAAGAATGCCCCCTACGAACAGAATTTGTTTTCCTTCTGCAAAGAAGAGTCATTTAGTTAAAAAAAACGAAGAATGATAAATATAAAGTTACGAAATCACGTAATAAAACAAAGAATAATATCAGATATTTGTAGCCATGTTTACATTCATAATTTGTACACGGTTTATAACACTATAATATATCGATATGAAATGAAGTATTTTATCAAGTAAGTATCGTCATAATAATACCATTACACATTGAAAACCAGAAATTATTTCTGGTGAAAAGGTAACCAGCATCCGGGGTGAATAGCAGAGTAGCGTGGTTAAGTGTTAGTCTGAAACTGTCCACTGAAGATGCCTGGCCGCGTTTGCAGGCTCCTGTTCAACCCAGCTGTCCGTGCGCACCCGAGGGCTCTCGACGCGCCGCATCGCGCTTCCTCCACACCGAGTCGCACTCCATCAACAGGCCACGGGCGTGATAACGACTGCCCCTGTGTTACCGCGCAGTTGTGAGGAATTGAATCAACGGGCTTTGTATATAGCAGAAGGCCACAACGCTAATTCATACAACCGAATGTTATCCTGGTAGTGCTATATGTCTATAAGTGATTATATCTATTTACGTCCGTAGTTACCTTAAAAGAGAGTCAGTCAGGTCAGTCAGGTGCACTTAAAACTTTATGATGTCAGGACCACTATCATCTTTAAATCAATTTTCAGGTCAGTCGTTTCAAATCAGTGTGGTACATTAGGCCAAATATCACAAATTGGCATACAGTATTATTGTATAGGTTTAATAATTAAATCGACACTCTAGCTGCAAAGAGGCGTTGATACACATCATTAGGGACATGTCGAAAATGTGTGCCCCGACCGGGACTGGAAACCGGTATCTCCTGTTTAATTATCATTTCATTCTAGAGAAGCTGCACAGTTATCAATGGTATCTGTTCTTTCAGGAACAGATTCTACTTCCATATATTGTATAGGTTATTTCGGGGGGGGGGGGGGAGGGGGAGGCGGGGTGAGGGAGGGGGCGAAACGAGACGATGAAATTGAGGTGTCAAGTAAAGACATAGTGAAACGAGGAGCCCATAAACCTATGCCAGCAGACTCAAGAGTTAAAACGTGGGGAGAGGAGGGGAGGTTATAAAAACGATCACAAAATTAAGGATCGGAAGTGTAGCTAGTAACCAAACTAACGATGCAACCTTATATTTACCTTCTCAACAGTTCTAGGAAATGCTGTTCCCTATGCTCTGTTTGATTGTTGAGTAACTCATCCCCTCCCCATTTCACGTGATTGTAAATTTCCATTTCCCCTAAGATGGTCATCAGCGGGCCCTTAAGGACAATGTGCAAAGGTAGATGATTATTCTCTATATTTACTATAGGCGACAAACTGAAATACAGTGACAGAAAAAAATCGAAACACAAAAACAGTTAATGCAGAGTAATAAAATTTCTGGACTGCATTTATCTATGTAATGTAATTAAGTGATTAAACTGCAAGATCAAAGATTAATGGTCGTGGATGACGCTGATGTTGTCGTCAGATGATGTCCCATATGTGCACGATTGGAGATGGATGTGGTGATCGAGCAGGCCAAGGCAACATGTCGACACTCTGTAGAGCTGAGTGGGTTGCAACAATGGTACATGGGCGAGCGTTATCCTATTGGAAAACACCGCCTAGAATGATGTTCCTGACTGGCAGCACAACAGGTCGAATCAGCAGACTAACGTACAAATTTGCACCCAGGCTGCTGGGATAACCACAAGAGTCGTACGAAATCGCAACCCAGGCCATAACTACAGGTGTAGGTCTAGAGTGTCTACCATGGAGACAAGTTGGGTGCAGGCTCTCAACTGTCCTCCTTCTAACCAACACAATGCCATAACTGGCACCGACCCAGAACCAGCTATCATTAGAAAACAGAATATACGTCCACCCTGCCCTCCATTGAGCTCTCGCTTCACACCAGTGAAATCGTAAATGGCGGTGATTTGTGGTCAGTGGAATGCACGCTAGAGGGTGTCTTGTCTAGAGCTGTCCGACTTGTAACAGTTTTGTGGTGTTGTGTGTATTGTATTGCGTGTGTGTGTATTGAACGGGGGACCCAGAAACGACGGAGAGGCTTCGTCCTGCCGTGTCCCTCAGTGGTTCGCAACCCCACAACAGACCACACCAGTCCGCTCTCCCCACCGCCGCCCCACACCGAACCCACGGTTCTTGTGCGGTTCGGCCCCCAGGGGACACCCCCCCCCCCCCCCCCCTCCCCGGGAGAACGTCTCATACCAGACGAGTGTAACCCCAAATGTTTGCTTGGTAGAGTAATTATGGTGTACGCCCATGTGGAGACAGTGTAGGCGCAGCAATAGCCGGCGTAGCGTAACTGAGGCGGAATATGGAGAACCAGCCCACATTCGCCGGGGCAGATGGAAAACTGCCTTAAAAACCATCCACAGGCTGGCCAACACACCGAACCTCGACACTAATCCGCCGGGCGGATTCGTGTCGGGGACCGGCACGCCTTCCCACTCGGGAAGCAGCGCATTAGACCGCGCGGCTGGCCGGGCAGGCTATTTTGTGGTGTTACTGTGGTACCAAATGCTCTAAAACTGCTGCTGCAAACGCAATACGATGCATCAGAGCAATATGCAGACCAGAACCCGGTCTTCTTGCGACCCTACGTTCCCGTGATCACCGCTGCCAACAGTGGCTATATTCCAGCCAAGTCTCTGCGGTATCACAGAAAGAAAACCAGCTTCTAGTATCCCTATTACACGACTTCGCTCAAACTCAGTAACGTGCTGGTAATGGCGTTTGTGTCACCATTTAGGCATTCCTGACCAACATCAACTCACCACGTCCAGTCTCAAAGGAAACTAACGCTCACAGTGTGTACTTAAAGCAATCCTGATTTACACCCTCACAGCGGAGCTGCTGGCGCCACTGTTATGCGACTGGCGAAAAATCTGAGAAGACATCATCTTTCAGATGTAGAAATACGCCTACTAACTTTCATTACCGTCGCATAACTCTTTCTCGGTGTTGCCCTCTTTTTCCGTCAGTGAGATTTTCCAGATCAGGTCTCTAACCTGCCTTTTGCGAGAAATGATTTACAAAATGAGGCCCACGAGCACGCATCATGGAATTACTCTAAGGCTCAATCTGTCATTGCCGTTTTAGAAGGCGTCCAGCAGGCACCTCCACGCTGTGTACGCGGCTCGACGTACCCTTACGGACGGCGCTACACACGCCGCCAGAGTACGCCTTCTCCGCTTCTACTCACGGCGTGCAAATGTATGCATCCACGCGTCTTTTTGAAGAGGTGCACACCGAGCTCCGCAGCCAGAAGTGGGGAGGCTCCTAGTGTGCGAACTACCGACAATGTACGACGTTATTAGTATTCGACGGTCCTACGCAACTATTTCTGAGATAGTGTGGAACAGAAATAACCAGTGATCCACAAGTTGTGCATGATTTTACTATGCTGAAAATACTTGAAATAAATACGTTGATGTTTTAATCATGTGTAAATATCTACGGCCACAACAGCCCTTCCTCTACACGTTTGCCGGCCGGGATGGCCTAGTGGCTCTAGGCGCTAAAGTCTGGAACCGCGCGACCGCTACGGTCACAGGTTCGAATCCTGCCTCGAGCATGGATGTGTGTGAAGTCCTTAGGTTACTTAGGTTTAAGTAGTTCTAAGTTCTAGGGGACTGATGGCCTCAAAATTTAAGTCTCATAGTGCTCAGAGCCATTTGAACCATTTTCTACAAGTTTCCTACCAATATTCACACACTTCTACCACAGCGTGGGATTAGCATTTCTAGAAACGGATATAGCAAACACTCTGAGTGATGTTACTGCATATGATTTGTTTTACTTTTGTGGAGTAAACGCTTTTTTTTAGTAGGTATGACAACCTGTGGTTCTTCTTCTTGAAACGTTTGTGCTTATGCAAGTCATTCACAGTGCCTCTTCCAAGCTTCTCTTTTCTCCTAGAGTCTATCACTTATTACGTCATCAGACCTACGTATCTGAATGTTGGAGAAAGAAAAATATGAACAGAATGCAAGCAACAGAGATGCGATTTCTAAGAGGGATCCCGGGTAAGACAAGAACGACAAGTTAGAGAATGAAACAATAGGAAACGCCCTGGAGATCATGTCTCTAATGGAAACTATGGAGAGGAACAGGCTTAAATTGTCTGGCTACAACTGAATGGGATCACAAAGACTTCCAACAAGAACCCTAGAGTGAGCAGAATCTGGTCGAAAGTAATTCAACGACCACGAACAAGATGTGAACCGAAGAGGAGCGCAATGAGAGGACTTCTTCAACAAACGTCTCCTTTGCAACTTACGTCCTTCATATATTCATTTTTGCTGCTCATTTTCCTTAATTCACTTTTTGTTAAGCTTATTTCCATGCCTTGTTCTTCAATAATTGACTGCCAGGTGCTTAGTTGTTTGTCCAATTTTTGCTCATTTTTTTCGCAAATCATCACATCATCTGCATACGCTATGATTTTCGTAGAATCTGCTGTTGATTCTTGGCGAACTTTCCTTATTATGTTGTCGATGTCTATATTAAAAAGCACTGGTGAGAACACACTTCCTTGCCAAACTCCTCTGTCCGTTATAATCAATTCCAATTTCTTGCCGTCAATTATAATACATATTTCACACATTTTCTGTAAATGTTTCTAATTCTCAGTTGCATTCCTTTTCACAGTCCGCTCCGATAGCTGAGTGGTCCGCGTGACGGATTGCCGTCCTACGGGCCCGTGTTGGATTCCCGGCTGGGTCGGGCATTTTCTCCGCTCATGGACTGGGTGTTGTGTTGACTTCATCATCATTTCATCTCCATCCGGCCCGCAGGTCGCCCAACGTGGCGTCAAATGTAATAAGACCTGCACCAAGGCGGACGGACCTGCCCCGTAAGGGGCCTCCCGGCCAATGACGCCAAACGCTCATTTCCATTTCCATTCGTTTTGATAGTTCCAGTCCATTCAGAGGTAGAGATTGCCTACAGCGATGAAGTACAGTGGTTACTGTATGTACACTGAGATCGTTACAGTGGCTGAGAAGTCCCTGCAGGAACAGCGAATAAAAACGACTGTCTACGTCCCTCTGGTGAACCTAGATAAGCCCAACAAGCCAGTAGTGGATAACCCATTTGCTTTTAGTAATCAAACGAGTCTCCGATCAACACTAACAGTGACAAAAGCTATGGTGACGTCAAATATTTTGCTGAAAGGATAGAGTTTATATGTGAAACGAAATACCATCAAAATGTGGACTGCATTCGCAAAATTTCGAATAATCAGGGGACTTTTAGACGAGGTAGAAAATACAGTAGGTTCTCAAGTTTTAGTCTTTACATTCTTGCTCATTTCATGATGTAATTATTTAATCAGAAATCTGGACCATTGAGTGGAGCACCAGTAGCTCCGACTGCGCGGTGTTAAAAAGGACGAAGGAACGAGGTGTGCACTATTCCCATTCTGCAGTAATTGTAATAAAACTCTCCTCTTGACGGGTGTTAGCCTTTTCGGGTGAAATAAATAAAACAAAGTGCATAATGTGATCGCCAAGTCTCATAAATCTTTTTTGCCATATGTATCCAAGTCTGCCGTACGTAGCCAGTCTGTTATTTATAATAAGTGCAATAACGAACATTATGTTTGGAAGGTCAATGCACTTCTACCGACACAAGTAAGCCGTTTTCCCCAATGTTTCCATCTTTTCATTTGCTAGATAAACATTTCCCAGATGGAAGGAGCATCCGGGAAGCCTCCAATCACCGAAACGAGGTAGAGCGCTGCTTCCGTTCGGCTCGTTAAGTATCATTAAGTAATTTCTTTGTTTCACTGTATTGACGTCGGCCATTTTTATTCACTCTTATATCTACGTCTTCTTACAATCTACCGTGAAGCGCTCTAAAATTACGAGTTGCTTTAATGGTTCTGCGTAATCTTTTATCTACATCGGAAAGTAATTCAGTACGCGTTACCTCATATAAATTTCGAGTTTTGTGAATGAACAAGAAGCTTAATCCTGGCACCCTGATTAACATTCGGGAGGAAGCCACCGATCACTACTGCTCTTTCCCCCACAATTAACAATGTCTGGAAAGCTGTACGCGGTCGTTCCCTTAGGACAACACGAGATAAAAAGATATGAGGTTGGCGTTATCTTGTGTTTTGTACAACACATGCCTAATGCGCTACTACAGGTCAACGGTCTGGCTACAGAGCATGGACCTAAACACAAACTTTCAGTGGTTGTTTAGTGATATTTGCCAGTGTTTTGGTATCTGGGTAACCTGATCTCCGGTTACAAGGCACTTCTAGTCTTCTGTATATATGCACTCGCAGCTTCTGCTATCAGCGTTGAATCATGAAAGTGAGTATTTATTTCAAAATAAAAACGACCTAGGCAGGACAATGACTTCTCACAAGAAAGCAGAGAATTTCATTTGATTTATTACCCCCATTTATATCTGTCTCTGTGCTGCACTGAAAACATCTGTACAAGAATGGAAATGCCGACGGTAAGAACTGTGTCTCTTGGAAACAGAATTTCTTAGTGCACTTACGCTACTTGTTTGTGCCAACAGGAATGCCCACTTCACCATTCGTCCTCAAGTTTGTTTCCTGTAATCGGTTCTGTCTCAGCTTTGTTTGGCCGGCAGTATTAGTTGCATTTTAACAGTGATGACAAACGAGAGTGAATAGGTTTGCTGATGAAGGGTTGGCCTTTGTTCACCAAGTGTAAAGGTTCAATGAATGGAATGGAAACGTGGCACGATGACGTGTGGAGCTGTTACCGTAGCGACAACAACACATTGCAGTACCTTTGAATGCGTCAGAGGGTTGTTGCACTACTCTGTGTTTCGTACTGTACGTTTCCGTAACTCCATATTATAGGCTTTTTCACTGATGTGAGAGCACTTTTCCAGATATATAGGTAACTGGGATAACTGAAAAACGGCAGTCAATCCACCTATCCCATAATTTGGAGGTTTTAGAATGTCGTGTTTTTTTTTATTAAGTCGGTGGAGTAGCTTTTCTCTGTCCGGGTTTTCTCACATTTTTACATGCCTGTGAGGGAGATCACATAGGGAGTCGAAACAGAGCGTATTTTATTATTTGTACTACGAGGAGAGTTCAATAAATAATACAACACATTCTTTTCTCGGCCAATTTCGATTCAAAAAATTCGGAATTTTTGCGAGTATCGTGGAATATTTCCGCTTCAGCGCCTATAGTTTCATGAAGCTCTGATAGCTGGCGTCGTTGTACGTAGCCTTCAAAATGGCATCTGAACGGAGGTGCGTTCCAAGCAGAGAGCTGTCATTGAGTTTCTTTTGGCGGAAAACTAGGGCAGCGCAGATATTGATAGGCGCTTGCAGAGTGTCTACGGAGACCTGTCAGTGAACAAAAGCAAGGTGAGTCGTTGGGCGAAACGTCTGTCATCATCGCAACAAGGTTGCGCAAACCTGTCCCAATTCCCGCGTGCCGGCCGGCCGCCCACAGCTGTGTCTCTTGCTATATTGGAACGTGCGAACAAAACACCTTGCCGCTCAACTGAACGTCTGTGTCGGTAGTGCTGACGTATTCGTCCACCAGTTGGGGTACCCAAAGGTGTGAGTCCGTTGGGTTCCTCGCTGCCTATCACAAGACCATTAAGAGCAACGAAGGCCCATCTGTGCGGAATGGCTTGCGCTTCACGAGGCCGATGGTGACAATTTTTTGTCGGTCATCGTCACACGCGATGTATCATGGGTTCATCGCTTCGAAATATAAACAAAACGGCAATCAATTGGGTGGCGCCACACCACCTCTGCTCCGAAAAAAAGTTCAAAGTCACACACTTAGGCGGTAAAGTCATTCGACAGTCTTGTAGGACTCTAAAGAGATTATTCTGTTTGATGTTGTCTCTCATGGTGCAACAAACAAGTATATTGTACTGCACTCAGACAATTGAAAAAACGACTTCAACCTGTTCATCGCTTCAAAAATGCGGACCACCTTCTCAGTCTCCGTGTCACAGCTGTGGCGGCCGCCCGGCACGCGGGCATTGAGACAGGTTTGGCGACCTTGTTGCGATGATGACAGACGTTTCGCCCAACGACTCACAGTGCTTTTGTTCTCTGACAGTTCTCCGTAGACCCTCCGCAAGCGCCTATAAATATCTGCGCTGCTGTGGTTTTGCGCCAAAAGAAACTCAATGACAGCTCTCTGCTTGGAACGCACAGTTCTGCACAGCCGAGAGGAGCACGAAAAACTTCATTGGAATGTTCTTCCTCATCCAACGTACAGCCCAAATTTCGCACGTTCCGTCTTTCATCTGTTTGGCCCAATGAAGGATGCACTCCACGGGAAGCATCACGCAAGTGTTGGGGAGGTATTTGATGCTGCTAGTCGTTGACTCCGACGTAGAACAATAGAGCAGTACCACGCCGGCGTACCAGCCCTCCCAGTAAAGTGGCGTAAGGCCGTTGAGGTCAATGTTGAAAGACAAGCGTTTGCAGCCAAAAGATGGGGAATAATGTAGTGTATTTGAATCATGAATAAAACCAACCTTGTAAGAGGTCCATGACTAAGGAATTTATTGCTAGCGCACTCGAGCAGATGTAACTTCGATGGACAGCTCACGCGCTGCCTGTAAGATGTAAGCTACAATAGAATCGCAGACCAGAGCAGTGTCGGCAGCAGTAGTTAGCAGTAGCTCGCAGTCGAGCGGTTGGGTCAGGTCGCTCTTGGTGAGCAGTGGTCTAGTTGTGTGGCTCACAGAGAGCACTTGTGTCCTGTATGGAAATACCAAGGCCAGCCGTGAAGAACGATGGTAGTGCCTGAGCGATGTAGTATAAGGCAAAAGCAAAAATTATTATTATTTATTGCCGCACACATATGTAATTTGCAACAACTCATTTTTTACTATTGTTATATCAAAGTCACGTGTAAATAATTCTCAATAATTTTTCAACAATAATCTTTCTTATAAAGATAACTTTTGACAGTCATTCATCTGAATTTAAAGTTTTTTTTACTAATTTCTCCTATCCATAGTCATGCCAATTATCGTAAATAAAATTCGTTGTTTTTCGTACGTAACAAAATCTAGTGGCCTGCATTGCAATGAGCTGTGGCAGGAAAATTTCTTATAGGAGCAGATATATACGCGTTATCCGGTGACTTAATTAAGGTAAGAATTTTCAGTTTATTCAGAATGACTTTTCAGGGCCATGAAGCAGCATTGCTGACGTTCAGATTTACCAGTTTAGATTCACAGTCAGTTAATTATTGAAAGGTTATATGTGAGTCACATTTTTATTGCGAGGTTAGTCACCTTTTTATTCCGAGGTTACGGAAATAAACTGTTGGGAGGTTACAACCTGCTTTCAGAGAAAAAAAATGTGTTCCACTATTCGTTGGACGCCCCTCCTAATTTGCTATTCAACACATCACGTACCAGTAACCAGCTGACCTGTCGTAAACGTGGATGATTGTTGGATTGATTGAGTGTGTGTCAAGTTACAAATGCATGCAACTGGGTAACTTCAGATGGATTTTCTTCTTGCAGCTTTGCGGCAGAGGCCTGGGAATTACAACTGAAATTTGAAAGCTGGCTCGAAGAGTCACTCTGGTGGGTGTGGGAGCATTATCTGCGCGATTTTCGTACCGGAAGATCTTGCGATTGGCTCACGCAAACTGCACGACGGGAACGCTTTTGTTCACATATTTAGAAGGTTAGATGGAAAATTTTGAGAACTCACGTCACGCAAAAGTCGTCCATAACATTAGTTCGTCTCATAGATGTCTTACGAAATAACCTTGACGGTAAAAATTAGAGAAATTATACACTTATCGGTCGTTTCTTTTCCGACATATCAACATCAAAGGTTCAAATGTGCGTGAATTCTTAAGGAACCAAACTGCTGAGGTCATCGGTGCCTAGACTTACACGCTACTTAACATACCTTATTAACTTATGCTAAGAACAACGATACACACCCATACCCGGGGAGTACTCGAACCTCCAGTGGGAGGGACTGCGCAATACGTGACAAGACGCCTCAAACACATCAACATCGAATGGCTCAGAGGCGCAAGGGAATGGTGGAGATTTCCCGACAAGCATCGTACTTGCAAACATCTGCAGTTTTCAGTTCTTTCTTGTCGGTGATTAGCTGATAATTTATTCCCCTTACTTTCGCCATTTTCAATCCCTGAACCAATAGTCAGCACCCCTCCTTATACTGTGTAGGCCAGGTGTGTAGGTCAACCAGATACGTAACAATTATCGCTAAGCTTCGAGCTACATATTGTTCAGCAGGCTGCAGAGGCAAACAGGAAACGCGCTGGATCCTTTGTAAGAAAAAAATGGTTCAAATGGCTCTGAGCACTATGGGACGCGTCACTTCTGAGGGCATCAGTCCCCTAGAACTTGTTGTTGTTGTTGTGGTCTTCAATCCTGAGACTGGTTTGATGCAGCTCTCCGTGCTACTCTATCCTGTGCAAGCTTCTTCATCTCCCAGTACCTACTGCAACCTACATCCTTCTGAATCTGTTTAGTGTATTCATCTCTCGGTCTCACTCTACGATTTTTACCCTCCACGCTGCCCTCCATACTAAATTGGTGATCCCTTGATGCCTCAGAACATGTCCTACCAACCGATCCCTTCTTCTAGTCAAGTTGTGCCACAAGTTTCTCTTCTCCCCAATCCTATTCAATACCTTCTCATTAGTTACGTGATCTACCCACCTTATCTTCAGCATTCTTCTGTAGCACCACATTTCGAAAGCTTCTATTCTCTTCAAGTCCAAACTAGTTATCGTCCATGTTTCACTTCCATACATGGCTACACTCCATACAAATACTTTCAGAAAAGACTTCCTGACACTTAAATCTATACTCGATGTTAACAAATTTCTCTTCTTCAGAAACGATTTCCTTGCCATTGCCAGTCTACATTTTATATCCTCTCTACTTCGACCATCATCAGTTATTTTACTCCCTAAATAACAAAACTCCTTTACTACTTTAAGTGTCTCATTTCCTAATCTAATTCCCTCAGCATCACCCTATTTAATTTGACTACATTTGATTATCCTTGTTTTGCTTTTGTTGATGTTCATCTTATATCCTCCTTTCAAGACACTGTCCATTCCGTTCAACTGCTCTTCCAAGTCCTTTGCTGTCTCTGACAGAATTACAATGTCATCGGCGAACCTCAAAGTTTTTACTTCTTCTCCATGAATTTTAATACCTACTCCGAATTTTTCTTTTGTTTCCTTTACTGCTTGCTCAATATACAGATTGAATAACATCGGGGAGAGGCTACAACCCTGTCTCACTCCTTTCCCAACCACTGCTTCCCTTTCATGCCCCTCGACTCTTATAACTGCCATCTGATTTCTGTACAAATTGTAAATAGCCTTTCGCTCCCCGTATTTTATACCTGCCACCTTCAGAATTTGAAAGAGAGTATTCCAGTCAACATTGTCAAAAGCTTTCTCTAAGTCTACAAATGCTAGAAACGTAGGTTTGCCTTTTCTTAATCTTTCTTCTAAGATAAGTCGTAAGGTTAGTATTGCCTCACGTGTGCCAACATTTCTATGGAATCCAAACTGATCTTCCCCGAGGTCCGCTTCTACCAGTTTTTCCATTCGTCTGTAAAGAATTCGCGTTAGTATTTTGCAGCTGTGACTTATTAAACTGATAGTTCGGTAATTTTCACATCTGTCAACACCTGCTTTCTTTGGGATTGGAATTATTATATTCTTCTTGAAGTCTGAGGGTATTTCGCCTGTCTCATACATCTTGCTCACCAGATGGTAGAGTTCTGTCATGACTGGCTCTCCCAAGGCCATCAATAGTTCTAATGGAATGTTGTCTACTCCCGGGGCCTTGTTTCGACTCAGGTCATTCAGTGCTCTGTCAAACTCTTCACGCAGTATCTTATCTCCCATTTCGTCTTCATCTACATCCTCTTCCATTTCCATAATATTGTCCTCAAGTACATCGCCCTTGTATAAACCCTCTATATACTCCTGCCACCTTTCGGCGTTCCCTTCTTTGCTTAGAACTGGGTTGCCATCTGAGCTCTTGATATTCATACAAGTGGTTCTCTTCTCTCCAAAGGTCTCTTTAATTGTCCTGTAGGCAGTATCTATCTTACCCCTAGTGAGACAAGCCTCTACATCCTTACATTTGTCCTCTAGTCATCCCTGCTTAGCCATTTTGCACTTCCTGTCGTTCTCATTTTTGAGACGTTTGTATTCCTTTTTGCCTGCTTCATTTACTGCATTTTTCTATTTTCTCCTTTCATCAATTAAATTCAATATTTCTTCTGTTACCCAAGGATTTCTATTAGCCCTCGCCTTTTTACCTACTTGATCGTCTGCTGCCTTCACTACTTCATCTCTCAGAGCTACCCATTCTTCTTCTGCTGTATTTCTTTCCCCCATTCCTGTCAATTGTTCCCTTATGCTCTCCCTGAAACTCTGTACAATCTCTGGTTCTTTCAGTTTATCCAGGTCCCATCTCCTTAGATTCCCACCTTTTTGCAGTTTCTTCAGTTTCAATCTGCAGTTCATAACCAATAGATTGTGGTCAGAATCCACATCTGCCCCTGGAAATGACTTACAATTTAAAACCTGGGTCCTAAATCTCTGTCTTACCATTATATAATCTATCTGATACCTTTTAGTATCTCCAGGATTCTTCCAGGTATACAACCTGCTTTTATGATTCTTGAACCAAGTGTTAGCTATGATTAAGTTATGCTCTGTGCAAAATTCTACAAGGCGGCTTCCTCTTTCATTTCTTCCCCCCGACCCATATTCACCTACTATGTTTCCTTCTCTCCCTTTTCCTACTGACGAATTCCAGTCATCCATGACTATTAAATTTTCGTCTCCCTTCACTACCTGAATAATTTCTTTTATCTCGTCATACATTTCATCAATATCTTCATCATCTGCAGAGCTAGTTGGCATATAAACTTGTACTACTGTAGTAGACATGGGCTTTGTGTCTATCTTGGCCACAATAATGCGTTCACTATGCTGTTTGTAGTAGCTAACCCGCACTCCTATTTTTTTATTCATTATTAAACCTACTCCTGCATTACCCCTATTTGATTTTGTATTTATAACCCTGTAATCACCTGACCAAAAGTCTTGTTCCTCCTGCCACCGAACATCACTAATTCCCACTATATCTAACTTTAATTTATCCATTTCCCTTTTTAAATTTTCTAACCTACCTGCCCGATTAAGGGATCTGACATTCCACGCTCCGATCCGCAGAACGCCAGTTTTCTTTCTCCTGATAACGACGTCCTCTTGAGTAGGCCCCGCCCGGAGATCCGAATGAGGGACTTAGAACTACTTAAACCTAACTAACCTAAGGACATCATACACATCCATACCCGAGGCAGGATTCGAACCTGCGACCGTAGCGGTCGCGCGGTTCCAGACTGTAGCGCCTAGAACCACTCGGCCACTCCGGCCGGCCCTTCGTAAGATTTGAATAATCCACATCTTCTACATTCTGGATATGCCTTTTGGAGGCCAGATATATGGGATGAAACCAGACACCATCGACAAAACTTCGGAGGTTGTTCAGCGATATTTTATGGGTTTCTTAGTATGAGGGATCCATAATCTCTGGGGACTCCTATGTCGTTTGATTTCTTACCCCCATTTATCTTTCTATCTGTACTACACTCAAATCTACACAACAATGCCAGTGTCAAGGTATACACTGTGCGTCTTGTTTTGTAACAAACGTGTTCCATTCAGTCACGGTGCTTGCTGTTGACATCAGTAATGCCCACTTTACTCTTCACCCTCAAACTCGCGGTCAGTACTGCCCGCTTCTGTCTCAGATTATTGCTCCGGCAGTGTTAGTTGTACGTTAACAGTGATACACAGCAGTATAGATTGGTTCACCAATGAAGAGTTGCAAATGTTGTGGATACAAAATTGCTTTGATGTGGCTGCCGTCCTTGTGGGAGCTGGTCACCAGGACATCACAGCACTGCTCATCCTGACATTCAGTGGACCGATATAAGAGTTGCATACGACAGTCTCTTCATAGAAAACCTAATCGCACTGCTGTGTATCACTGGTAACGTGCATCTGACGCTGTCGAAAAACTGGAACTGAGAAGTATTGAATACATGCTTGCAGGTGAAGAGTAAAGCGGTGGTTATTGTGAACAGCAAGCACCGTGAGTTAGTGGACACCTTAGTTCTCGAAAAAGACACACAGCGAATCCCATCGACATTTGCCTTGTTAACCACATTTTTTCAGTGCAAATGAAAAGCCCTATGTTTCAGAGAGCATCTAATAGAAATAGACGAAGAATTGAAAACAATAAACATCTTTCAAAAGCTATGTGGTACAACGTGGGGAGCCTCGGTATCCACCCTAAGTTGTTTTGCTTTGGGTCTTTTCTTCTGAACCGCAGAATATTGTGCCCAATTTTGGGTGAACAGTCCATGTAAAAATGATCGATAGTATTATCAAAGCAACATGCCGGAGTGAATGCCAGTGCTGAGCCATATCCCACCACCTCAACTACATCACATAAATGCTCTCTCGATCGAAGAACGGAAATATCACAGATAGTAAGAAATCTACCAATTCATCAAGATGTCGATGATACAACCACAACCAAAAACAGGAAGGGTCGCTGTGGGAAAAGAGTTTAGCCTTACTAATGGGTAGACTCAAGAATGAGCTGGAGAATAAAATCGTAATGCAATGTGTATCACACAAAAATTACCGGAATTTGGCGTGTGACGCAAAGCATGGTCAATGGTAAACAGAATTAGAACCCACCACGTCAGTTGCACGTGTTTTTTGCATAAATGAGGTTATCAGCCATCCCAATTTTGTGATGCTTGCATAAGACCATAAGACATATAACAGAAGAATGGCCCACACGATCATACGATGCTCCACAGACGAAAAATTACGCAAATACGTTACACGCTGTTTGTAATATTTTATACTATGAATACTATATTCTACACTCTACGTATTATTTTCAATGTATCAGACAGCCATATGATAAACAAATAAATTTCAGTGCAATACAGATACAGCGTTGATTTTGGGTGAGAAGTCAAACTAAATACAATTACTCTCTAGTAAGTCTCTTTTACCAACGTACTCAGAAAATATTTCTGAACAACGTACGAAAATTTGTTGTTGACTTTCGTGCTCACTCTGACTGTGTACTGACATGACCGGACAGTGAAATGCACACCGGTACTTCGTAATTCTGCATTTCCGCAATTATCTACCACATTTTCTTGACATTACGCTGAAGTGTTGCTGAATAATTTGATTCTTTTTCTCTCCGTACAGTTTTCGTTTATTTGTTCTTACGCGGAGGCTGGTTCGGCTTCAGGGGCACACACACTACCCGCGGAGCACGTGACTGGGCGCCGGCGGTTCCTCCGCTGTTATTCAAGTCGCGTACCGGCGGCGGAGCTCTTCCTTCCTCGTCGTGTTTGGGCGGGCACGTTGGAACAGGAAATGACGCAAGCGGCCCGTGACGAGGTTACTGCTAAGAGATCATCTCAAGGAGGGTGTCGTTGCGTAAGACTCTACATTCCTCTGTGTCTCAGAGGTCTTATAATATAAAGTGAAGTAACAAGTTTCAGTCTCAAAGACCTGTCACTAGTTGTCAATTATATCGTACCACTCGTCAACACTATTTTCGTTGCTCCGTAAGAGCATTCTGCAAAGAATGCAGATGACACTTTGTAACGTATTATTTTAAGAAATATAGCAACTATACATTTTTTTATGCAGTTCATGTATGCATGTATGCCAATTCGCGTTTCGGCGTTTTATTTATCTTTAATGTGCGTGATACGTACTCAGTCTTCAGCTGTACAGCGATTAACATCGACAGCACTTTGAATACTGCAACTAGCCTGCGAAAATTAACACTTTTGTTTAGCTTCTATACTTCGCGAAACACTCACTTTCTACTCTGATTCTTGTTGTTCCGATTTCTGCGTTTGTAATCGTGGCACTAACACTTTTTTACTTGTATTTTTCAGCAAAACAACGCATTATTCTCCATATTGCCGTCTGACATCCTTGTTTACGCCGGAAAATCATATCTATGGCGAAAGTTATATTTTACTTTCAAAGAATTAATATTACATCAATATTATGAAAATGATAGTTTGCCACTCACCATGCAGAGGAGATGTGGAGTTGCAGCAAGACACAACAAAAAGGCTGTTACACATTTGAGCTTTTGCCCAGAAGGCCTTCTTCTAAAGTAGGAAACACCCACACATTCACGCAAGCACAGATCACATGACCACCATCTCTGGCTACTGAAGCTAGACTGCGAGCACTGCACCAGAGGGGAGAGGCAGTCCGTGGATGGTGGGGATAAGGAAGAGGCAGAGGTGCGGATGAGGAGGGATAGCGGGGGAGGGGTGGAGGAGTTTGTAATGATGCTTGTGGGAGCCTGCAGGGCCATGGTAGGGATAGGGTAGGCCAGCTAGTGCAGCCAGGAGGTTTGAGGGGGGAGCGAGAAAGCAGGGAAACACAGATATTTGTCGGCGTTTTGGTGGACCAGAAGGCTGTGTAATGCTCTATGGGAACACAGGAGCGGATAGGGGAGTGAAGGACAGTATAATCCCACAATCTATTACTATCATCGCAGCTTCCTTATCTCATAGATATGTCATAGGACTTTGTTTCGCTCCGGATATTTTTTTTCTTTTTTTCAGGACAAATGCTAGTGCTTGCACTCTCTTCCATCATAGTTGTCTTAGTGAATGGATAGAATAAATGTTGTGTTTTATGATCTTATTTTAAATAAGCTGAATCAAACTTATATGAATACTTACTCAATTCATTTGTGTGATTTAATTATTCCCTGTCCTCATCTGATAATTTTTATGTTTTTCGGCATGTATTTGTTATTGGTGGTTTTAATATGATGATTCAATGGATCGGTCGCCATTGACACAGTCTTCAGAGCTCACAGCAAGTTCCAGAAAACGAACCTATCTTCATTCATCTGAATCATAACGAAGTCCGATGCCGATTTAAGAGCGTCATTTTCTTGTAAAGTTGGTTCTGACACGTAAAACTGATTAATCATCTTCCCATAGTCACGCATCATCGTGTTAAAGATAGGCCAACAACATGCGCTTCGCCGATTTTCGTCGTTCACCTCATCATTATAATCACCATTTCTCTCTTTTGCCTTTTATATTCACTAAAGCCAACATTAAAATTTACCAAACGGGAAGAGCGATTAAAAAACGTCTTAGCGAAAGTTGAGGCCAGGGGGTTTATAGGAACGTAGGATATATTGCAGGAAAAATTCCCACTTGCGCAATTTAGAAAAGTTAGTGTTGGCAGGAAGGATTCAGATGGCGCAGGCTGTGAAACATGTTGTATTGGCGGGCCGGAGTGGCCGAGCGATTCTAGGCGCTTGAGTCTGGAACCGCGCGACCGATACGGTTGCAGGTTCGAATCCTGTCTCTGGCATGGATGTGTGAGATGTCCTTAGGTTAGTTAGTTTTAAGTCGTTCTAAGTTCTAGGGGACTGATGACCTCAGATGTTAAGTCCCATAGTGCTCAGAGCCATTTGAACCATTTTGAACGTTGTATTGGATAGCGTATTCAGCAGCTGGGTGGTCCTGCCGTCTCTTGGCCAGAGTTTATTGATGGTCATCCATGCAGAAAGACAGTTTGTTGGTTGCCATGCCCATGCAGAAAGCAGCAGAATGGTTGCAGCTTAGATCCCATAAGTGCTTTCATAGCTAGTGTTGTATTAGGTAGGATAGGTAATGCCTATGTCAGGGCTGAAGAAGGTGGTGGTGGGAGGCTGTATGGGACAGGTCTTGCATCTCGGTCTACTGCATGGATATGAGCCATGAGTCTAGGGGTTGGGAGCAGTTGTGGAGTAAAGACGTTCATGGATATTGCGATGTATTAGGATGTGAAATGAAGCTGGCAGCTTAAGATATGTGCTTGAAAATGGCCCACAGCTGAAACTGGCCAACCCTACGGAAAATAAAATAAATACAGCCTAACTGGAACATGTTTCCACTCTCAAAAGGTATTGTGTAGGTTCGGTGGGCGGCGGAATACCATTGGGGGAGGGGTGGGAAGGGAAGTGGGTAAGATATTTCTCATTTCAGGGCACGACGAGAGGTAGTCGAAACTCTGGCGGAGAATGTGGTTCAGATGCTTTGGTCATGGGAAGTACTGAGTCACGAGGGGAGTCCTCCCTCCATTAATAGTGATGAGCGGGGCGCCTTGTGGTAAAGGAACAGGAACGGTGGAGAGTTGGTGGAAAAAATGTTATATGTCTTTTATATGGGTAGGTAGGTTAAGGGTTGTAGGCTGAAGGTGTTGGTCTGTGAGGGCACACATTCTCTCAACGGGGACACAGTAACCCGCCACATTAGAGCAGGTTCTGATGAGACCTTCACAGACCGAAATTATTCTCCGAACCTCGTATAGAAAATGATATTGTGTGCCTTTTCTCTTCACTCACCTACCGCCTCCCACGTTCCAACTGGAGCACTCGCGTCATGACTGACTACCACCCATCAGAGTACCCTAGGTTCACGTTAATTTGGGTGTTAGGTGGTCTGAAGTCTGTTGAGTAGGTGGATTGGTTGGTTTGTTGGTTTAGGGGGAGGAGACCAAAAAGCGAGGTCTTCAATCCCATCGGATTAGGGAAGGATAGGAAAGCAAGTTGGTCGTGCTCTTTCTAAGGCATTTGCCTGAAGCGATTTAGGGAAATCATGGAAAACCTAAATCAGGATGGCCGGACGTGGGCTTGAACCGTCATCCTCCCCAGTGCGAGTCCAGTGCGCAAACCACCGCGCCAACTCGCTCGGACCGTCGTTCTAGCAGTATTGTAGTTTCAATCGTGTATTTTTTCCACTGTAAATTACTCGCAACTCTGAGTATTTATTACGGCGTCTCAATAATGGTTCAAATGGCTCTCAGCACTATGGGACTTAACTTCTGAAGTCATCAGTCCCATAGAACTTAGAACTACTTAAACCTACCTAACCTAAGGACATCACACACATCCATGCCCGAGGCAGGACTCGAACCTGCGACCATAGCGGTCGCGCGGTTCCAGACTGTAGCGCCAGAACCGCTCGGCCACCCCGGCCGGCGCGTCTTAATAATTACTTTCGTGTTTACTGCTATTGTGCTGTTTGCAGCGTACGAATGGCTCGGTACATTCTCCCACACATCGATTTAATGGAAGCCGGCTACTCAGAAATGATGCTGCGAAAATGATTTCTGCTATCGTTCAGCGTATGTAAGTAGTCTGCGAATCCGAGACAGCTGCACTGAAATATTTCTACATCGCGGAGTACCATCTGTTAAGATGTTCGGCCGACTTTTCCAGTATCTTAGAGACACAATTTCTCTGGCATCCCAGTAAGTAAACGTTGGACCTGCTCGTTCAGTCCGGACGCCACAATGGAACGTTAAGTTGAAACTGCAGTACCACACAACTGAATGTAGACCACTTAACGCACAGGCTGATGTGCACCTAAGGTACTGTGGTAAAGAGAAGTACATTAAAATAAATTACTGACCGAGCGCTGGAGTTACAACTCTGCACAGATTCACAAATGGTTCAAATGGCTCTGAGCACTATGGGACTTGACTTCTGTGGTCATCAGTCCCATAGAACTCAGAACTACTTAAACCTAACTAACCTAAGGACATTACAAACATCCATGCCCGAGGCAGGATTCGAACCTGCGACCGTAGCACACAGATTCACAAACGTTGCTCAGCCCCTCCCATGGACAAATGTTCATTACTCAGGAATTATGCATTTCTGGAACCATATTTATTTAACTTTGTTCTTCTTGTCTCGCTACTACATCTTTTTAAATATTCGATGCTAACAGGCTGTATAAAAAGGCCGTCACCTTAAAGGCGACGGAAACGAAATACGATTATCGCGAAAGCAGAGTACCGGAATGATCACACTAGAAGCCTGTAAGGTACTTCTGTTAGCTACCATCTCCACGCTCATAAGAAGCAGCTGTGAGGAACCGTGGCGACTACTCGGAGAGTTCCCAACTCTAACATAACTGCAGTGTCAGGCTTCCAGCTTCATGGCTTACAGCAATCGAGCAGGCACATAGTCGTAAGCGAGGCGCTCTAAACACAAACATCTCAGCTGCCACACTGTAAACAGAAATATTGTACTTGGCGAAATGTTTGACAACACTCGCCTCCGCACCCACCGAGGTCGGTGCCTTGAGCAACAACAACGGCAAGTAGGCGGGTCAGTAACGAATGGTGGGAGCTACAGATTAATGTGGAGCCACTGTGCAACTACTCAATCACGTTATTTGAAGGTAAAATCTACGATTGCAGTCGTCTGACATACGCTTTATTCAGATGATGTACAGCAACTAAAAAAGGCGTTTCTCAAAGAAAACCATGCAGTGGAATAGAAAATTTGACACACTGAATGCTTGGTGAATGATTAAGACGAGTTTAGATTACTACCCATCAAATCTTAATATGCGATTACGCAAATGTAATTATTTATTGGTACTGTAGCGACTTTTTTTCTTTCATTTTCTTTTTGAATCAAATTAAATGGTTTCACGCAGACGCTGAGTCACGAGCGCTTGGCTCTGGTGTTTCATTATAACATTGGGAAACCTTTTTGAATCATTGGTTTGTCAGAGTTGCTCTCTCTAACTGTAAGACACATTCAAAAAGGAACGAGCCGGGTGCTGTAAAATGAAACCGCTCAAAGGATCGTAATATCAGATGAAGAAGTATGGTCCCTTACCAGCGCTTTGGTCCAAAACTTGGCGCTTAAGAGACACTGGCGCACACTCTCTTTAACTATAGAACGAAAACGTGCGCACTTCGACCGTCCACTGCCCTCAGTCGTGCCGAAAACAGTGAAGTGGTGACTTCAAAATGAGAGCTCGTGAGTATAGTGCGTTTACTAACAGCGGAAGGAGTACAGGGATCGAAAATTCATGGTTGCAAAATGATTTAGGGAAGATATCTATACTATGCAAGCGGCAATTGACCCTAAATAATGAAAAGCGTGAAGTCATCAACATGAGTACCAAAAGAAATCTGTTAAATTCCTGTTCCAAAATATATCTAACTAATCTAAAGTCTGACAATTCAACTAAATACTTAGGAACTACGATTACGGGTATCTTTAAATGAAACAATCACCTTGATAATGTTGTAGGGAAAGCTAAACAAAGACTGCGTTTTACTGGCAGAACACAAGATGCAACGGTTCAAGTAAAGAGTCTATCTACACTACTCTTGTTCGTCCCCTGCTACAGTACTGCTATACCGTAAGGGATCCTTAACGAACTGGATTGACAGAAGACATCAAGGAAGTTAAAGAAGGGCAGCTCGTTTTCTATCATTACGAATAGGGGGGACAGTGTCACGGATATGATACGTGAGTTGGCTTGACAATCATCAAACCAAAGGTGTTTTTCATTGCGGCGAGATGATTTCACGAAATTTCAATCTCCAACGTTCTTCTCCAAATCAAAAAACAAAACGTTTTGTTAAGACTCACTTGAGAAGATTTGATCATTCCAATAAAGTAACAGAAACAGTAGCAAGGCCAGAAGACAGTATCGATTTGTAGAAGGACCTATGAGTGTGCAGGCTCTGGTAGGTAAACCTGAACGCATATACAGGAAAAGAAGTCAACTAGTGTACAACTACACTATTGATGACAAACTGCTGGGAACAGTAACCACAACAAAATATCTCGCAGTATTTATCCGGAGCGACCCTAAAGTGGAATGACCACATAAAAAAAATAGCAGGAAAAGCGGATGCCAAACTGAGATTCACAGGAAGACTCTTTAAGAGCGCATAGATTCCAAATTAGCCGCTGTAGCAGGGGTGTCCAACATTTTTGCTTATCTGGGCCACATTTGAAGAAGGCGAGCATTTTTGGCCAGACATAATACACTAGACACCAACAATAGCCGCCGAGCAAGAAAAATTTTGCGTTTATTTTCCCCGCACGCTGTTCGAGAGTGGAACGGCAGCGAAATTTTGTGAATTGCAGGGTATTAAAGTAGATGCAGGTGTAGATGAAAGAAAGGCGTAAGTGTACCGGGAGCACTGGTGTGGAACAAGCCATTCAGGGAAGGACCTAAGGCCGATGGTACGCGGTCTGGTACACGACACCGAACAACCGGTGCCATTGTTCAACAGATGGCGTTGTGGTAGCAGCCACTGTCGCAGAAGTCGGACTGAGAGTTGGAAGTGTTCAGGCAATAAGCAAGAACAGACTGATTCTCCGCAAATTGGTCGTCCAGCGGGTGCCTCACAGCCTTCAACAACCACGGGGAGCAAGCCAATGGGACTCTCTTTTGAACATCTGCAGTGATATGTCAAGAAAGGGAATGAATTCTTGCAATGAGTGGTCGCAGGAGACGAAATATGGTGCCTTCACTTCGAACCCGAGTGAAAACTGTGGTTACCAGATAAACGCGCAGTGTCGTTGGTACCCAAGACGCGCTACACCCTTTTGCTCTTCTTTCCATTGTTTTCATCACGGCTGAGTACAGTCACGCGATCGCTCTCTCGTCACGTGGGTGTCCGCCTGTATCCCTGTAGCGCAGGGGTGTCCAACCCGCGGCCTGCGGGCCGCATGCGGCTTGAAGCAAGTATCAACGCTGTCCAAGATACGAGCATCTATCACACGACCGATAGAAAAGAAAATCAGGTTATGTAAAGTTATGATAAATTGAATATTTCCAATTTCCCGGTACAAGATGCTGTTCTTTCACTGGTTCATCCTGCTTTTGTCCTTCGTTCTCTCTCTGTCTTTTTATTTGCCGGGCTGTTATTGTTGGAGTTAAGTATAATATGTGTGGCCCAAAAATGCTTTCTGCAAATGTGGCCCTCGTATGCAAAAATGTTGGACACCCCTGCTATAGTGGCTAATTTGGAGTCTAAGCGCTCTTGTGGTGACAGCACATTCTTCAGCTAATAACGTTGCGATCCTTTTAGCTGTCTTAATTTTACAGCCTACGGCGTGTTTCTTTTTGAATGCATCTTGTACTACTTCATCGTAGCTAACAGGAAGGCATGACGGTTTGTGAACTGAACAAGGTAGAATGTCATCAAACTTATTTTTAGAAATGATAACACTTCATGCCTGGAATATTAACACATTTATTTTGTTTTCACTATAGCGACTTCGGCATACAGTGCTATTTTCAAGTGATTACTCTTTTCGTATGTTAATGAGTGCTCCTTTTAAGAGGATATTGTCCTCGCGTCATTGATGTTTAAACATGCCGTGTGTGAAATATAGCAGGTATGTTCACCATAAAAAAATAAAAATAGCAAAATAAAAAAAGACAGGACCTCATGCAATTGGTGTTATCAAATCCATGCTATGCGGGCACAAAATTTAAGACTGCGTCCACCAAGTGTGAACAAAGCATTACAAGAGTCAAAGTGCCCATAATCAGGTTTCCGGTACTTTTATTACATCATTAACTTTTAATGACGAGGTATAACCGCTTGCAAGATAATGCGAAGAGCTTTGACTCTTGAAAAGCGTTGTCGTGTATAAATGTCTTTCACAATTCCCGAACATTACTGTTACACCAAACGTAATTAAGGCCGGCAGGTTTCTGAACCTGTTCGCAGACAACGCAGCTGTAAGCAGGTGATTGCAGCAGTGGAGTTCAAATGGTTCAAATGGCTCTGACCACTATGGGACTCAACTGCTGAGGTCATTAGTCCCCTAGAACTTAGAACTAGTTAAACCTAACTAACCTAAGGACATCACAAACATCCATGCCCGAGGTAGGATTCGAACCTGCGACCGTAGCGGTCTTGCGGTTCCAGACTGCAGCGCCTTTAACCGCACGGCCACTTCGGCCGGCGCAGCAGTGGAGTGCTGTTGCGAAATGCGAGGGGAAGTTCAGAATAAAACGCTTCCGTGATTAGTGGCACACGACTCACAAAATAAATACACAATAGGCGTAAACAGAAGAAAAGATGACATTATTTGAATACCCTGTCACGCACCAATCACTGGAAGCACTCACAACTGATTCCCCCCCCCCCCCTTCTTTCATAGTTCCCCCGTGAATTGCGCGCGGGTAGAACGATTGTCGGAAGCTCCAATACGAGGTCTAATATCAGGAATTTTCTTGTCGTAGCCATTTCGCGGGAAGGAAAGGACTCTCACTGTGATCTGCACAACGCCTCCGTTGTAGCGTCTGCCACTGAACTTTGCTAAGCATATATGTAACGCTCCTGCGCCGGCTAAACGATCCCATTACCAAACGCACTGCTTTTCGTTGCATTTTTCTCTATTTGGCCTATCACTCCTTCTCGGCAATGATCTCAGGTTGACGATCAATATTCAAGAATCGGTCGAACAAGAGCCTCGTAAGCCACTTCTTCAGTGGATGAAATGCAATTCTTTAAGATTCTTCCTGTGAATTTCAGTCTGGCATCTGCTTTTCCTACTATTTGTTTTACGAGGTCATTTCACTTAAGGTCGCTCCGGATAGATACTGCTACATATTTTATTGTGGTTACTATTGACGAAATAAATCTCGGGTGAACAGCCTGGTATGAGTGTGCATAGGACACAATATTTCGGCAATCGACCACATTGTCATCATCAGGTGCGCTGATGTACTGACCGGCGGTGGGCCGGCGCCGGTATATATATATGTGACAATCCCCCTCCCGCTCCTTCCTCAGGCGCTTCCTATGAGTAGGTGCGGTCCGCGTCCAGCGCGCGGTCCAGGTACAGCGTCCGTTCTCCCGCCGTCTGGGCGCTGCGTCCTAGGTCTCCTCGTTCAGGAGGGTCTGCCGGCACCGCTCTCGTTATTCTTCCCTCCTCCCCCGAAGTCGGTACGCTCTGGGAACTATCCTTTTTCTTCTTAATCCGGACGATCGCGGGTTCTCACGCCTTGCTAAGGATGTAACCGCTGTCATGATTTAGTTGTGGCTCCTTACTCTGATCTCTATGGCTTCTTTGATGACACAGTTCCAGTATTTGGAAGTCTGTGTCAGGACTTTGGCTTGCTCATAATCCATGCTGTGGAGTTCCGACAGGCAATTCTCAGCGATTGCCGACTTACTGGGTTGTTGCAGTCTAGTGTGCCGTTGATGTTCTCGGCATCGGTCCTCAATGGTACGAATAGTCTGCCGTATGAATACACTACCGCACTGGCAAGGTATCTGATAAACCCCTGATTAACGTAGACCAAGGTTGTCCTTGACACTACCAAGAAGTCTCTTGGCTTTTCTTGGAGGACAGAAGATCGTTTTCACTTGGTGTTTACGTAAAATGCGTCCAATTTTTCCTGATAAAACCTCACAAAACGGAATAACAGCCAAGGCCACCTCCTCCTGAGGTTCATCCTCAGTTTCCGCCGGTGCTGCAGGTGTGGGAGTAAGAGCCTTCCAAATTTGCCCTTCCTTGTAACAGTTCCTCCGAAACACGGTCTTCAGATGGTCCAATTCTTGTAGGAGACTGTCCCTGTCGGAGATAATGTGAGCTCTGTGTACAAGAGTTTTGAACACGCAATTCTTTTGTGCCGGGTGGTGGCAGCTATCCACATGTAGGTACAAATCGGTGTGAGTTTTCTTCCTATACATGCTGTGGCCCAAAGTGCCGTCAGCTCGTCTTCTAATCAAAACATCTAGGAAAGGGAGCTTCCCATCCGTTTCGATCTCCATGGTGAACTTAATATTCCTATGCACACTCATATCAGGATGTTCTCAGTCTTGCTATCATATATGTATGGTATAAAATAAAAAATATGTGTGTAATGGTCGGCCTGTGTGAGGAGGGAGATATTCAAATATTCATTCCACAGGCTATAACTTCCACCACATTACGTCACGCATTAATGCTAGTATTCTAGAAAGATAATTACACTCCTGGAAATTGAAATAAGAACACCGTGAATTCATTGTCCCAGGAAGGGGAAACTTTATTGACACATTCCTGGGGTCAGATACATCACATGATCACACTGACAGAACCACAGGCACATAGACACAGGCAACAGAGCATGCACAATGTCGGCACTAGTACAGTGTATATCCACCTTTCGCAGCAATGCAGGCTGCTATTCTCCCATGGAGACGATCGTAGAGATGCTGGATGTAGTCCTGTGGAACGGCTTGCCATGCCATTTCCACCTGGCGCCTCAGTTGGACCAGCGTTCGTGCTGGACGTGCAGACCGCGCGAGACGACGCTTCATCCAGTCCCAAACATGCTCAATGGGGAACAGATCCGGAGATCTTGCTGGCCAGGGTAGTTGACTTACACCTTCTAGAGCACGTTGGGTGGCACGGGATACATGCGGACGTGCATTGTCCTGTTGGAACAGCAAGTTCCCTTGCCGGTCTAGGAATAGTAGAACGATGGGTTCGATGACGGTTTGGATGTACCGTGCACTATTCAGTGTCCCCTCGACGATCACCAGTGGTGTACGGCCAGTGTAGGAGATCGCTCCCCACACCATGATGCCGGGTGTTGGCCCTGTGTGCCTCGGTCGTATGCCGTCCTGATTGTGGCGCTCACCTGCACGGCGCCAAACACGCATACGACCATCATTGGCACCAAGGCAGAAGCGACTCTCATCGCTGAAGACGACACGTCTCCATTCGTCCCTCCATTCACGCCTGTCGCGACACCTTTGGAGGCGGGCTGCACGATGTTGGGGCGTGAGCGGAAGACGGCCTAACGGTGTGCGGGACCGTAGCCCAGCTTCATGGAGACGGTTGCGAATGGTCCTCGCCGATACCCCAGGAGCAACAGTGTCCCTAATTTGCTGGGAAGTGGCGGTGCGGTCCCCTACGGCACTGCGTAGGATCCTACGGTCTTGGCGTGCATCCGTGCGTCGCTGCGGTCCGGTCCCAGGTCGACGGGCACGTGCACCTTCCGCCGACCACTGGCGACAACATCGATGTACTGTGGAGACCTCACGCCCCACGTGTTGAGCAATTCGGCGGTACGTCCACCCGGCCTCCCGCATGCCCACTATACGCCCTCGCTCAAAGTCCGTCAACTGCACATACGGTTCACGTCAACGCTGTCGCGGCATGCTACCAGTGATAAAGACTGCGATGGAGCTCCGTATGTCACGGCAAACTGGCTGACACTGACGGCGGCGGTGCACAAATGCTGCGCAGCTAGCGCCATTCGACGGCCAACACCGCGGTTCCTGGTGTGTCCGCTGTGCCGTGCGTGTGATCATTGCTTGTACAGCCCTCTCGCAGTGTGCAGAGCAAGTATGGTGGGTCTGACACACCGGTGTCAATGTGTTCTTTTTTCCATTTCCAGGAGTGTATTTCTGACCTATGTACTCATTATTACAGTCTTACAATGTAGTGATAAAAGTAACGTTCTCTTAAAAAAAATATAGTTTCGCGACTGAAACACAATCGAATCCTTTTACCCCTAGGTTGGTAGACACTGCTCTAGAGTCAGCTTCAGTCCAAGTGTGTAGACGTTCAAACCATTGAGTCCCATTCCAATCTTCCCAAGGCTGTACCACATTGTTTTGAGGATTTATGGTGCATGCCAGACAATAGGAAGAAGGACTTTTAGCGACATTTGCAACAAATCCGATTACTTACACAGTAGATGGAGGTGTGCTGATTTTTGACCCACAGGGCCGGCCGGTGTGGCCAAGCGGTTCTAGGCGCTTCAGTCTGGAACTGCGCGACCGCTACGGTCGCAGGTTCGAATCCTGCCTTGGGCATGGATGTGTGTGATGTCCTTAGGTTAGTTAGGTTTACGTAGTTCTAAGTTCTAGGGGACTGAAGACCTCAGATGTTAAGTCCCATAGTGCTCAGAGCCATTTGAACCATTTTGACCCGGAAAGGACAAAATGAGAAAAGTATTGGCAATAAATTGGGCAATTAAACACTGAATGTAAAAGATAGTTGACAGTTAAAGGGCAACGCATCCACGAAAGTACCAACAACAGGGGAGTGGCGTCGGTCAAAGGCATATCGTCGATAAATGGACTTCATATTTAAGAAATCTTTGTTTATACGGTACCCTTATATGACAATGAGGTATGCGCAGTCGTGAAGCTTTTACGGAGCGCATGAAGTTCTCAGTATGCTCCACAAATCTGGTCTCCGAGGTTCCGACGCAGCGGTGCGCATTCCTAAATCAGAGACAATCTGATCTTTTTACTTGCATGTAACTTGTTAATGCAGGGCAAAATATTCTAACAGAATTTGTCCAAGAGAGAATTCAGACCTGTCATCTCAGATTTACGAGGCTATTATGCTAAAACGCACTTATTTCATCATCTCTTAAACCATAGGGTAATGCAGTTCTTTAAAAAGATGCTCCGCGAATCTGCAAAGTTAAAGTTGAAAATTTCTTACGACTGACCTACATGACGTAGAATGACAATACTGTTTTTTTTTCCATCAGTTTTCTGACTGGTTTGATGCGGCCCGCCTCGAATTTCTCTCCTGTACCAGCCTCCTCATCTCAAAGTATCACTTGTAACTTACGTCCTTAATTATTTGCTGAACGTATTTCAATCTCTGTTTCTCTCTACAGTTTTTAACCCTCTACAGCTCCCTCTAGTACAATAGATGTTATTCTGTGACGTCTTAACATACGTCCTACAATCTTGTCAATTCTTCTAATCTGTGCTTTCCATATATTCCTTTCGTCGTCGATTCCGCGGAGAACCTTCTCATTCGTTACCTTATCACTCCACCTTTTTCAAAATTCTTCTATATCACTACATCTCAAATACTTATATTCTTTTCTTTTCAGGGTTTCCCATAGTTCACGTTTCGCTGCCGGCCTCCAAATGCACATTCTAAGAAATTTCTTCCTCAAATTAATCCCCATGTTTGATACTAGAAGACTTCGCTTGGCCAGGAAAGCCCTTTCTGCTAGTGCTAGTCTGCTTTTAATGTCCTCCTTGCTCCGTCCGTCATGGGTTATATTGCTGCCTATGTAGCAGAATTCCTGAACTTCATCTACTTTGTGAACACCAATCCCGAAGTTAAGGTTCCCTCTGTCCTCATTTCTACTATTCTCATTACTTTCTTCGATTTACTCTCAATCCATATACTGCACTCATTAAACTGCTTATTTCAGTCAGCAAACCGAGCGAGATGGCCAGCTGTTAGTACACTCGACTCGCTTTCGAGAGGACGACGGTTCAAATCCGCGTCCTACCATTCCGATTTAGGTTTTCCGTGATTTCCCTGCATCGCTTAAGAGAAGTGCTGTGATAGTTTCTTCGAAAGGTCACGGCCAGTTTCCTTCTCCATCCTTCCCTAATCCGAGCTTGTGCTAGGTCTCTAATGACCTCATGGTCGACGAGACGTTAAACACTAATCTCCTCCCTCCTCCTCCTTTCAGAAAATCCTTTAACTTTTCATCTCTTTCATTAACGACAGCTATTTCATCAGCTGGTCTTATCGTTAGTACCCTTTCACTTTCAACTTTAATCCCACTCTTGAACCTCTCTTTTATTACTGTCATGGCTTCTTCGACGTACAGATCGAACAGTGAGGGCGAAAGACTACATTTCCGTCTTAACTCTCTTTTCAATCGGAGCTCTTCGTTCTCGGTCTTCCACTCTTATTGTTCCCTCATGGTTCGTGTACATATTGTATATTACCCGTCTTACCCATAGCTTACTCCGATTTTCCTCAGAATTTCTAACATCTTGCACCGTTCAACAAATTCTATGAACATTCCTTGATTTTTCTTTAGTCTTGAATCCATTATCAACCGCAATCTCAGAACTGCCTCTCTGATGCCTTCACCTTTACTAAACCCAAACTGATCGTCATCTAACATGTCCTAAATTTTCTTTTTCACCCTTCTGTATATTTTTCTTGTTAGCAACTCGGATAGCTGTTAAGTTAATTGTGCGTTAATTTTTCCCCTTGTCACTTCTTGCTGTCTTCGAAACTGCGTGGATGATATTTTTCCGGAAGTCAGGTGGTATATCGCCAGACTCATACATTCTACACATCCTCGAGAATAATAGTTGTGTTGCCACTTCCCCCAATGAGTTTAGAAATTCTAATGGAATGTTACCAATCCCTTCTACCTTGTTTGATCTTAAGTCTTTCAAGGCTCTTTTAAATTTTGATTCCAAACTGGATCCCTACCTCTTCTGACTCGACTCCTGTTTCTTCTTCTATCACATCAGACAAATCTTTCTCCTCACAGAGGCCTTCAATGTACTATTTCCACATATCCGCTTTCTCCTCTGCATTTAGCAGTGGAATTGCCATTGCACTCTTAATGTTACTACCCTTGCTTTTGACTTCACCGAAGGTTGTTTTGACTTTTCTATGTGCTGAACCAGTCCTTCCGACAGTCAATTCTTTTTCGATTTCTTCATATTTTTCATGCATCCGTTTCGTGTTAGCTTACCTGGACTTCTTATTTATTTCATTCCTAAGTACCTTGTATTTTTGTATTTCTGAATTTCCCCCAACACTTTGTGCTTCCATCTTTCATCCATCAGCTGAAGTATTTCTTCTGTTATCCATGGTTTCTTCGCAGTTACCTTCTTTATACCTATTGTGATAGGACATACTATGGGGATCCTTATATAAAGTATTCGGTATCGCGTTTTTATGTGTTTACGAAGCATATTTCACAGTATAGCAAATGTTAAAATACGACTTTTGATGCTCTGTATTGTATCAAGTCGTATTGGAAACGAGATATATAAAATATAACCCACTCATTTCGTCAACTACAGTTCTTTTAGATACAATTAACACGAAGTATCTTATTGTAACCATCAGTTTTACGAAATTTACAGAAAAACTAATTATTTCATTTGTGTAGCTACCAGACAATGATCACTTACAATTGTTAGTGTTAAAACTAGTCCACTCATTTAATGGGATTTTCATTGTCAAAATCGATTATTTCATAAAACGTGAAAATTAATGTTTGGGTTACATTTCTGGCTAGTGATGCACTGAAAGCTTCGATCACTTTCAAGTGACTATGTTTCTATAAAAACTCAGATCAAATTCATTGTGATTAATTCTGTAATTACGAGTTTTAGAACCTTCTGTCATAAACAAACTATTATTTCGATCATTTAGTCAAAACGCCATGATTATAGAATATTTGAACTTTAAAATCAATTTCCACATTATGCAAAGTACTCCAAAATACCTTAGCATCAAAATTCCTGTTGTAATTAACGAGATATCATTTATTTTGTTTCAATTATTGTAACATACTTCAAGCAGGATTTCAATACTAAATTTTAAAAGCAATTTTAGGACTTACATTTGTTATAATCAGTCTTATACTAACTTCAAAACTGAAATTGTAATTTTTTATGAAACAACCGACTTTTACTCAGTTAATGTGACGTCGTTGAAAAATACTTTCAAAGAATTTGTATTGTTAAGAAACAATATAAGCAGTGAGACTATGAGTTCAGGCGTGGCAGTAGAATGGCAGTTGTTCCCAGTTCGAGTACATGATCTGTAGAAGCAGTTTCTTTGATCTGTGCTTTGTACGAATATTCTGGAACAAGATAAACATAAATACAAAATATAAACTATGTGTTGGTGTAAATTATTTAATATCATCTGCTCTTCTGCAGTGAAACAGTTAAAATTATGCAACCCAATTAAAACTGAATTGGTGGAGAAAAGTCGTCGAAATTAATAAGCATTTCATTGAACTTAAGAAAGATTTGTAATCTAAGAGTATGCTAGTTGAACATTTTTAGCCAGAAACTGGTAAAAAGAGTGTATTAGACTATGTTTTTCTTTCCTGCTTCCGTAATTGCCTTTATCAGAGATGGCCAGTCCTCTTCAACTTAACTATCTACTGAGTTATTCCTCGTCGGGGTATCTATAGCCTCAGAGAACTTCAAGCGTATCTCATCATTCCTTAGTACTTCTGTATCCCACTTTTTTGAGTATTGACTCTTCCTGGCTAATCTCTTAAACTTGAGCCTATTCTTCATCACTACTAAATTGTGACTTGAGTCTATATTCGCTCCTGAGTACGCCTTTCAGTCCAGTAACTGATTTCTGAATCTCTACCTAACCATGATGTAATCTAACTGAAATCTTCCCATGCCCTGTAGTTTCCAAATATACCTATTCCTTTTGTGATTCTTGAACATAGTATTTGCTATTACTAGCTGAAATTTGTTGCAGAACTCAAATGGTCTTTCTCCTTTCTCATTTCTAGTACTACGCCCATATTCTCCGGTAATCCATTCTTCTACTACTTCACCTACAACCGTACAACCGTATTCCAGTCCCCCACAGTAGCAGGAAATAAACTTCCTCAAATGCGTTTGTCTTTGCACATTTCTCTTAGTACTTTGCTCATTAGCTATATTGGTGATTGCTTTTCATGTCACCTGCCTCACAAAAACCACAGCCAGAATACTTGCCGACCGAGTGCAGTAGGTCTCTACCCAGACATGTTTTAGTATCTGAGAAAAGGAAATTTGCTTCCAAATCTACTCGTATATCGCTGGATAAATGTCACTATCTTTTTTCTCTTTCCTTTTCCATTCCAGAGTCGTTCGTGGGAAGGACAAATGTCGGAAAGCCTCCATAAGATATCAATTTCTTCTGTTTTTGGCGTCGTGGTCATTTCCAAGTGATATATGTTGGAGGAAGTAAAATATTGATAGACTCTTTTCGAAACGTTCGGTCTAGGAAATTTAGCCGAACAATTCTGCGTTTCGCACAATACCACTTTTGCCACTGGAGTTGCATGATCGTATCCATGACTCACTTTCCCTACACGAAGCTGTGGCGGAATGCATTGCTCTTCTCTGTAATTTTTCTATTACCACTAATAATCCTATTTCATATAGTCCCTAGACTGCCTAGTAACTCTCAAGAATTTATTAACGAGGTTTTCTGTGTTAGTGAACGTTGTGTTTGGAGGTAGCACATGTGTAAGATTGATATCCTAGCTGGTCCACATGTAGATTATGGGAGACTAGAAGCGTAGCATCGAAGATATTTGGGATCACAGAGACTACGGCAGTACTATACAATGCACATTATCAAATTACCATTTCTTCCAATTAAGAACCTTTGGCTTTCAACTTTTGTTTTAATTTAGTGTTATATCAAGGAAACCTTGGCTTCTCCACTCATTTGGTTGAGAATACAATACAGTCACAGGTTTCTCAATCCCTACCTTGTGCTGATGAGCTAAACGTTTATGACTGCCTCGTTAATAACGCGTAGGGACATCGCTGGAAGGCAATACAAATGCTTCTGCATTCCACGGATTCGGGTAGTGAGTACCTGGTAGGCGAATGAGGTATCGCATGCAATTTTCGTAAACTACGGGCCGGCGGTCTACGCGAGCAGAGCTGACGCCAAACAGCGTCACACGTCTTTCAGCCACTGTAGTACGATTCTAGCTCTGTGACACTGATAGTTATTCTCCTGCAAGATGCCATAGACATGGGGGAGACATCAGGTATGAAGGGATATAGGTTGTGGTTGTCCACAACAATTTTCATGTGGGCTCGACTGTCACAGTGCCTTCGATTACTTCAACAGACCCCATGAAAGCACAGGTGATTGGCCCCCATAGCGTAATACTGCCCCCACCGTCCTGTGTCAGTGGCGCAAAGCAAGTTTCGAATAGCAGCTCGCCTAGATGGCGGCGAATCAGGAGACGAACACCAACATGGCTAAACGATAAACTTGATTCATCCGACGAGCGGATACGCTTCGGCTGATTCATGCTCCACTCTCCATCATCCCATGCCCACTGCAATTGTAACTGACGATATCCTCGGGACAACAGAGAGAGAACACTTAGTGCTCGTCTCCTGTGGAGCCCCATTTTCAACAACGTGCTCTTTATGGTATTCTGGGTCACTTGCGACTGTACCACCACCATGTCGTCAGATCCGTCGCAGATCGACGACTTTGCCTCACAGAGCATGAAGACAAACATGTTCTGTGATGAGATGTGGACGTCCTATACCACGTCATCTACTCGTGGTTTCACCATTTGACAATCACTTTCCACAGACGCTCACGACAGAAGGACGCGAAGAACCCACCAGCTTCGTCGTTTCCGAGAAGACCGTTCCAAGGCAACAGAGTACACTGCAGTGCAGAATTGACCAACAGACATCCCGAGAGGCGGACACTCCGGTATAAAAGGAGGCGGGGAGTCGTGTTGTCGATACAGAGGCAGTAACAGCAGAATGGGACGGCCAGAAGAGATCAGTGATTTCGAACTTGGTCATTGGATTGCACTTGAGTAACGAATCCACTAGGGGCATTTCAGCCCTTCTAAAGCTGCCCCGTTCGACTACTAAAGTGATATGACTGAGAAATTGGAGTGTGAAGGAATACCCATAGCTAAATCAAGACCATGAGGCCCATGTACTCAGGACGGGAACCATCGTGTATTGCTGAGAGCTTTTGTAAAAAAAAAAAAAAAAAAAAAATTGGATCAAATCAGTGCAAAGAATCACTCGTCAGCACAAAGCGATACTAGCATTTCACCTAGATTGGGGTTCGACAGTCGAGGAGCTCCCCATTAGCCACACGTTTCTGTAGTGAATGTTATGCGACGCTTGAGATTTATAAACAACGACGACACTGGATCGTGGATCATTGGTGAATAGTGATTTGGAGTGGTGCATTACGCTCTGCCCTGTGGCAATCCAATGGGAGGGTTTGGGTTTTGCGAATATCTGGAAAACCTTGCTTGCCATTATGTGTAGTGCCAAGAGCATGTGGTTACATCAGAGTTGCGGAAGAAGAACTTCACACTCATGAAAGTAACCATCTTCACGCATTTATTCGTCTTGAAGAAGATGAGTATATCGACAAACTGAGGGCTAAGTTTTAACAGAATGACAGTGCATCCTGTCACAAAGCAGCTTCTGTAAGACAATGGTTTGTGGACATTAACATTTCTGAAATGGAGTGGCCTTCCCAGAGTGCCGATCTGAATCCAAGGAAATACCACAGGGATGAGTTCTAACGTAGACTTCGCTCCAGAATCCCGCATCCTACATCACTCTCTTCTCTGGTTTCGGCTCTTGAGGGAGAATGGACTGCCATTCCTCCACAGAAAATCGGATACTTCGTTGAAACTGTCCGCAGCAGAGCTCAAACTGACCTAAAAAGGGAAGGATGCTCACATAGTAGTGTCTACCAAAAAGTGTCCATATAGTTTGATCAGATAAACAATCTGGCATTAATCTAAGTCGTTTATGTTAATGGATTTTCCAATTTTCGGCACGTATCATACGCAGTATGATTTCCCATTCGTTCTGTTCTCCTTGAACAGTTTCCTTTCCGCGTCATGTCCCCGTGACGCCAAATGGGATTTGATCTCGCAGTGGACAGTGGCCATAACTTCAAAATGGCTCTGAGCACTATGGGACTTAACAGCTGTGGTCATCAGTCCCCTAGAACTTAGAACTACTTAAACCTAACTAACCTAAGGACATCACACACATCCATGCCCGAGGCAGGATTCGAACCTGCGACCGTAGCAGTCGCGCGGTTCCGGACTGCGCGCCTAGAACCGCGAGGCCACCGCGGCCGGCAGTGGCCATAACTCTTAGCTCGTCAGTGTAGGTCTGTTGGTTCAATTTCAAGAGATACTTATGGTCGACAATGGAGGGTCTTTTCCCATCTGTCAGTCTTCTCCACTTATTTTGTATTTCAGCAATACGCAGTAGAGCACTACGCCTATTTCACGAATGTTACTCTGATGTAGGGCTAAACGGAATATGGTTTTTAGATGATTTCCGATGGCCGCACCAGAAAGATGTATAAAAGGGTAAAACTACGGAACACAAAGAACAAAATTCATAAAATTCGTTGTCAGATGGCCGTCGTACGTTGAAGTGACTATGAGACAGTATCTGAACTCAAAATCAGCTAGAGGCAATACGATACACCGAAAACGGAGGGGCCGGCCGCTGTGGCCGAGCAGTTGTAGGCGCTTCAGTACGGAACTGCGCAGCTGCAACGGTAGCAGGTTCTAATCTTGCCTCGGGCAGGATGTGTGTGATGTCTTTAGGTTAGTTAGGTTTCAGTAGTTCTAACAAGGGGAAGAAGATATTTTGGAAACACCCCCACGTTTTTGAGAAAATCATCCCTAAAGGTTATGACGAGCGATCGACTCAAAATTGGAGGGATCGATAGATAATTGTAAATAGAGCATTTTTCATCATCAGGTATGGGGTCCGAAAACGCATACTTTTCCAGAAATCGAGGTAAGAAACCTTAACAACTGCCGCTTCTGCACCCACATGATTAACGCCTATCGCCGACAGCGCAGATAGCGCAACGGCCAAGGTAACTGGCTGGTAAACGGAAAACCCGGGTTCGAATCTCGAAGAAACCTAGCGGATGTTATTCGTTTGTATTTTTCCATACCTCAATTGATAGGGATAGGAGGGTTAATAAGGTAAGTAAATGAATAAGGAATGATAATAATAAGATAGGCAAACTAATTTCCCAAACGCCGTGAGTTAGTAAAGTATTAAACTTTTAAGCCTTGTCACATGAAAACAATTCCGAATAAAAGTGCAGCTACGTCCTCACGAGGGATCACAGATAGCCAACCGTGCGACGCTTGTTTACAGCGAGGCACGGGATAGAATACACGCGGGGAGAGTTGTGTTGTCCCGGTTGCCTCTTCGTCATATCATAGGGAAGGAACAGTGTAGCCGTCGAAAGATTGCATCCATTAGATGCTCTTGGTGCTGTGAATATATTTGTTTCGAATGTTTATATGACAAGTACCATCCATCTAGTTGTTCGAAGAAAAGTGAGGACACGTAATAGTGGCTGGAAGAGCCATTATAAAGTGACCTGGAGTAACATTTTAGTTGTTTACTATCCCAAGAGGTTTGAGAAATTTATTTGAATACCTTATTATCATTCCTTGTTGATTTACTTACCTTATTAACCCTCCTATCCCTATCAATTGAGATATGGAAAAATACAAACCAAAAGAATAACATGCACTACGTTTCCTCGAGATTCGCAGCCAATTACCTTAGCCGTTGCGCTATCGGCGCTGTCGGCGTAAAGCGTTGACCATTTGGGTACAGAAGCGGCATTTGTAAAAGTTTCTTACCTCGATTTCTGGTAAAGTATGCGTTTTCGGATCCCATACCTGGTGATGAAAAATGCTCTATTTACAATTATCTATCGATCCCGTCAACTCTGAGTCGATCGCTCGTCATAACCTTACGGGTGATTTTCTCAAAAACGCGGGGGTGTTGACCCAAAATATCTTAGATTCCTTCGTTTTAGGTTGTACACAAGCGACCTGCCAAATCTGAGCCGAATCTGTTGGCCGTGTCTGAGGCCTTCCCCTTGTAAGTCTAGGGGACTGATGACCTCAGTTGTTAAGTCCCATAGTGCTCACAGACAATTTTCTGAAGTAACCTCGAAGTGTTTTGGATGATCGGTCCAACACTTTCTAAGACAGCACCTGCAACCACTTTCGATTCGCATGCAGTCGTGCTTGCAGTTACAGAGTCGCTTATTTGTGCTCACCTGCGAGGGAAATTTGTGTTCTGCGCGGAGGTGCTTATAAAGCTCGCGCAAGGTCACACGTGTTTCACAGCGAGGCGAGGATTTCTCTAGGCTGCACGCCGCCTAGACATTACGGATGCGGCACCCTGGCAGCGCGCTGTACCTGTCCAGCTTAAGCAGGCGCGCGGCGCGCGCGCGTGTCTTTGCAGATGCGGATTAATGTGCGCTGTCGCGGCGTTTTTATTTCACCTCCAAATGTGGGACACGCGCTCTGCGGGCGGAACTGTTTCATTCCTAGATACTGCCGGCAGATAGTGTCGCCGGGCGCGGGCTAATGGCATCGTTACGGCTCCATTAGCGGGCGCACACACTTGTCAGCGCGGCCACGACTGTCTGCGATCCCCTCGACCTTTCCCGTCTCTCGCGGCTCACCCGTAACTACAGGCGCTCCTGATGCGTATAATCATGTAACACCTTGTTAGAGGCAGTAATTTTACCTTACTGAAACAACGTTTGCTTTGAGAATATCCCTAGATGTTCGACTGCAGGACTTACGCCACAGACGTCTGTCAGAATGTAGTAGTAGGAGTAACTGGCCGGCACCTGACGCAGCCTCTCCTTCCGGAGGTGCAGAAATGAGGCCATGAACTCGCTGTCCTTATTCAGCTTAGGAGATCTATTACCAGATCCACACACATCCACACTTGTACTTCACGAGTCACGCTACAGAAACAGTGTAGTAGCTCAGTGGACTCATATTCATGAGGAACGCAATTGCACATATATACATATCCACGCCTACTCTCTGCAAGTCTTTGCGGTGTGTGGGAGAGGGTACTACTGGTATCACTAATCTTTCCTCACTTTCCTTTTCTATTCGAGAATGGTGCACGTTAAAAACTCTGATTTCTCCGATTTTAAGATCGTCGTCATTTCGCGAGTAGAACGCGAGAGGGAGTAATTTGTTGTCTCAGTTCTCAAAATGTACGCTATCGGAATGTTAACAACTAACTTCTTCTTGATATACCGGGTGATCAAAAAGTCAGTATAAATTTGAAAACTCAATAAACCGCGGAATAATGTAGATAGAGAGGTAAAAATTGACACACATGCTTGGAATGTCATGGGGTTTTATTAGAACCAAAATGCAGGATGGTGCTCCACACCATATTGGTAGACGCGCGAAAGATCTCTTGCGCGCGTCGTTTGGTGATGATCATGTGCTCAGCCGCCACTTTCTTCATGCTTGGCCTCCCAGGTCCCCAGACCTCAGTCCGTGCGATTATTGGCTTTGGGGTTACATGAAGTCGCAAGTGTATCGTGATCGACCGACATCTCTATGGATGCTGAAAGACAACATCCGACGGCAGTGCCTCACCATAACTCCGGACATACTTTACAGTGCTGTTCACAACATTACTCCTCGACTACAGCTATTGTTGAGGAATGATGGTGGACATATTGAGCATTTCCTGTAAAGAACATCGTCTTTGCTTTGTCTTACTTTGTTATGCTAATTATTGTTATTCTGATCATATGAAGCGCCATCTGTCGGACATTTTTGAACTTTTGTATTTTTTGGTTCTAATAAAACCCCATGTCATTCCAAGCATGTGTGTCAATTTGTACCTCTCTATCTACATTATTCCGTGATTTATTCAATTTTCAAATTTATACTGACTTTTTGATCATCCAGTACTATGTCTTTTACAGTGCTGAAACTTTACCTTTCGCTGGAGAGTGCTCTACCAACTGAGCTACCCAGGCACAGCTAACGACAAATCCTTACATCTTTACTTCTGCCAATATCTTACCTCCTACCTTCCAAATTTCACACAGATTCTCCTGTGAAACTTGCAGGACTAGCACTCCTGCATGAAAGGACATTGCGGGGACATGGCTTAGCCACAACTTGGGGGATGTTTCCAGATATTTTTCTCACTCTGCAACGAACAATCCACTTCAGAGTGGAAATTCATTCTGGAAACTTCCCCCAGCCTGTGGCTGAGCCATGTTTCCGCACTATCCTTTCTTCCAGGAGTGCTAGTATTTGCAGTTTTATCAAGAGTTCTTCTGTAAAATTTCGATTGTAGGAGATATTGGCAGAAGTAAAGCTGCAAAGACGATTCACGAGTCGTGCTTGAATATCTCAGAGGGTGGAACATTGTCCCGGTTCGAATTCTGATCAGGCCACAGTTTTAATGTGCCATGAAGTATCAAATCAGCGCACACTCAGCTGAAAAGTGAAAAACTGATTCGATAAACTTTCAGACAATTTTTCTGTCGTTCACTCTAGAATCAAACGCGGTAAGAAAAACAGTAAATCTTTCCGTGCAAGCTCTTGTTTCTCTTATTACCATGATCATTGCTGCCCGTGTAGATGTGGGTCAAGGCAATATTTTCGCATTCAGGAAAACTACATCAAAACATCTGATCAATTCGAGAAAAGCCTTTGTCGTTTTAATGATTGCTACCCCAACTTTCGTATAATACCCGTGTCTCTCTCTCTCCCCTTTTTCGCAGTATTACAAAATGAGCTGCTTTTCTTTGAACTTTTTCGATATCCTCCGTAAATTCTGTCTGGTAATGATCCAATACCACGCAGCAGAACTCAGAAGAGAACGGGCAAGCGTAATGTAGGCACACTCTTTAAAAAATTTGTTGAACCTTCTAAGTGTTTGCCAATAAAATGCAGTCTTTCGTTCGTCTTCCCCACAACATTTTGTATGTGGTCGTTCCAATTTAAATTGTTCGTTACTGTAACCCTTAGGAATTAGTTCAATTGACAGCATTTAGATTTGTGTAATTTATCGTGTAACCGAAATTTAACGGGCTCCTGCTAGTGCTCATGTAGGAGACCTCACATATTTTGTTAGAGTCAATTGCCACCATACGCACCATACAGATATCATGTCTAAATCATTTTGAAATTGGTTTTGATCTTATGATGACTTTACTGGACGACAAATGACATCATCATCTACAATCAGTCTAAGAGCACTGTTCAAATTCTCGCCTAAATCGTTTATATAGATTATAAATAGCAGAGAGCTTACAACACTTCCTTGGGAAATGCCAGAGATGATTTCTGTTTTATTCGATGACTTTCTGTCAGTTACTACGAACTGTGACCTTTCTAACGGGAAATCATGAAACCAGTCGCAAAATTGGATTCGCAATTACATTAGAAGTCGCTTCCGAGGAATATTCTCAAAAGCCTTTTGGAAATCTAGAAATATGGAATCGGTTTGCGTTCCTGTACATTGCACTCGTTACTTCATGTGAATAAAGAACCAGTTGTGTTTCTCAAGAAAGATATTTTCTGAATCCGTACTGATTGTGTATCGATAGATCGTTTTCTTCGAGATTACTCATAATATTCGAACACAATATATTTTCCAAAATCGTAATGAAAATCGATGACAGTGATATCGGTCTATAATTCAGCTGATTAATCTTGTTTCCTATCTTATGTATTAGTGTGACATGCGCAACTTTCCAGACTTGAGATAGTTTGTACATCTCGCTGTTTCTACATACATGATGGCCACTACCACATATTTGACTAAGCAGTAACTAATTAATATTTACTTATCTGAGCAGTGACTAAACCCGACCGCTACAACCTCCGCGACGACAGTTCCTGTTTAGAATGTCAGAGTCAACATGCACACAATCTAACAGCGATATTTACACAACCAAACGTAAAATTGGCCACCAAAACAGCCAACACCCTTATTTATCATAACCAATCTTTTTCTGTTGGCCCAGTCCGCATGTTTCATTGGATTATTGTATTCTGCTCTACTCCAATAATGTTCTACTGCCATTAGAAGTTCATCTTAAAATGTTGTACATGTATATTTCAAGATCAGTGTCTTTTTATTTTGTTATCAGTTTCTCCATGGTTGCTGAGCGTTAGTGCTCCACAGCTGTGTTGTGATTCCATGAATACAAAAGCCAGGTCCGGTAGTGGGCTAAAATAAAAAAAAAAACTTTTTAACAATTGGAACCGCTATTCTTTAGTTTTTAATGTGTTCTAAATTAATCATCTTATAATGAGCATCTTGACTGTATCAGTTAATTTTGTTTCTCTAGCCTTTTTTCCTTAGAAAAATTGTATATATATATATGTTCAACTTATGGACCCAAACCACTCACACTACAGGATCGATTTCAGCCAAACTTGTTACATATATAATTTGCCATCTGGAAACAAGCGCCGTGGAGGGTGGGGTGAAGAAACCACTTAAGTCCCACAGGGGTAGGAACGAAAATCGGTTAACATTCAAGCATAACTCTCGAACATCTGCAACAATTTGAACCAACTTCGTTATTTGTATAAAATTACTGTGGGGGTAAGATTGCACTCTACCATAAAGGATGGAGGTGTAGATGAGAAGGGGTGATGTATAAACGTTCGAAACAGCCCTGTTGGTATTTATTTCCTGTATTTATCTGACTTTCAATACGTTTAAAAGTCTGACGTGCTATTTGCCTCTTATTTGTGCTACTTGATGTGTCAACCAGGTCGCGAGATGAGCACTGCAACAAGCCAATAACTTTGTCAATGTGTTTCAGAGCCTAACATCAGGCAACACGGCTGAATACCACAGATAAATGTAACATACTCCCTGGAGTTGTATAGTCTAAAATAGCACAGAATCAGACCTATACCTGTGCAATATACGATTTGAACATCTCCTTCTAAGTCCCTGGATCGATTTCAATAACATTTGGATCACATATTTTTTACTATCCTGAAAGAAATACTGTTGGGGTAAAAACCACCAACCTTCCATTGGGTTGGGGGTGGGGGTGATAATGGGGTGATGGACAGAGCAGTGGTAGGGGAAGGTAGACAGAGAGAGGATGAAATGAAGAGACGGACAGAGACAGGGGGTATTGATAGAGTGGGAGGGTGAGGTGACTAGAGGGTGGAGGAGAGCTGTAAAGAGAGGTGGGGCAGGAGGAGCTGGAATAATAGAGGACTGGAATAAATAAATACCCAGGCAACGCCGGATTTCTCAGATAGTTCTCAGTAAATAACACTTTATAAACTGTTAGTACATTCTGAGAGTATCATTTAATGTTACAGTTTCTCTCCGTATACCATATCGCTTCTTTCCTTTTAACAAAGAATCCAGTTGGTACACTTTCGCAGTAAAGAATTTTTACCATATTGTGAATCCATTCGCCTCACATTTGGCTGTTCAGTCTTCAAATGGCTACACACACACACACACACACACACACACACATTGGAACTGCTTCTTCCGAGTTTCAGACTGTTTACGACACTCGCACCCTTCTTCCACTTAGCGCAGCCGTGTAAGTATAGGGTACACATTGAGACATTATCCGCCAGTTTTCATGTTTCGCCGTAAACATTTCATAATTCTTCTGAAAGGACGCCAAACACCAGGAGTTCATCACACGTCGGTACTTAAGAGAGAAAGGGCTTCTGCAGTAGGTGCTACGGCAAAAGCTAAAACGATGAGCGGTAACGTGCAATTTCCTTTCTCTCGGGGAAGATTTTTTTTTCCTCTACTTGTTTGTGTTTAATGTTTTTATTTGTTTTCGGTCTAAACGGTGCAGCGCCCTCAGTGAACAAACAGACCGCTTCCCCCCTGGGTCTCAGTATAATAACCGGACATGGCCCTCAGTTATAGTCTAATGGGACGCTTTGCAAAGAAATAATCTCTAATTGCTAATGGCTGGTCTCCTTAACGCTTATTTCCATTATTGCTCCACCTTCCCCGAGCAGCCTACATTTACCGTTTGTTCATGGCTCTGCTTCGGGCACAAAAAGCCTCACCCTGCGCTTCTCGGCGCCTTAGCCTCTGGCCCTGCCGGCAGTGCTTCTTGGTCTAACCCGGCGTCAGCACGACCATTACGCGTTTTGTGCCAGGATATGATGAAGTACCTAAGAGGCAGTTTAGTGAGCTATTCTCTTGTGCAGCTGCCCAGAACGACCCATTGCAGCGGCTCTTGAATATGCACTGTCTAGAACGAGATGATCTGGAGGTAGGAAGTGCTGTACGAAAAATCCTTCGAACATACAGCCCTAAGTCGGCAAGGTCAGCGGAGTATCATTTAAGTGATTTCTTTAACGCTATTTAATCGGTGATAAAATAAACTGAATAGCATGTAGCTACGTGCTCCAGGTGTTAATTAATGAAGGTCAGCTGCTGAATTCGTATTCTTCATGAGAGCACACGAGTGCTTTGGCATAGATGGTCAGAGACCAAGATGAGAAAAAAGGGGAGCGAACAGAATTAGGGACAATCTAACAGCGATATCTACACAGCCAAACATTGCGAATTACGTGTGTGTGTGTGTGTGTGTGTGTGTGTGTGTGTGTGTGTGATAGAGAGAGAGAGAGAGAGAGAGAGAGAGAGAGAGAGAGAGAGAGGGAGGGAGAGAGAGAGAGAGATATCTACACAGCCAAACACTGCGAATTACGTGTGTGTGTGTGTGTGTGTGTGTGTGTGTGTGTGTGTGTGTGTGTGTGATAGAGAGAGAGAGGGGGGCAGAGAGAGAGAGAGAGAGAGAGAGAGAATTTTCAGGTTTAGAGATAGCATATTAATTGCGTTCCTACGACATAAATGTTGACGTGTTGACTTGGCCGTACGCAAATATTAAGTTCACTGGACAAAAACGTAATTACCCCAGTGCCCACGCACAGATGAATCGTTAATCCTTTATTGATGGTGCAGCGATCGAGTCACGTGGTCATATGCTCACTGCCTCCGTGTGAGCATAAGGCAGTAACTACCAGTGTGACATCTGCGTTTCAAGCGGACGTTGTAACTATACATAAGTAAATGTAAGGACATGACAGAGTAGGCAAAGGAACAACTGTGTTTGATCGTGCCCATGGCCATGCGGTGAGTTAAGTCGCTAGGTCTGTTGGTGTTTCGCGACTGGCTGTTCAACGTGTGTACAAGCAGTGCTGTAACACACGTGCCCACGAAGCACAACATCAGACTTGTTGTTGGGAAAAGATCCAGACAGACGGACGGGAGACGCGTTTCACAGCTTGTAAATCAGAATCGCTTCCAAACCCGATAGGAATTGCTACAGGTAATGAATGAATGTTCATCCCAACCTGTTAGCGAAAGAAAACTGCGACGGCAACTGCATGGAATGAACATGGGGAGTCGGTCACCTAGCAAGCGGCCATCGCTCACACAGGCACAGAGGGACAGCATCATAGTTCATCGGACTGGAAGAATATGTGACTGGTTTTCAGCAGACCCCCTCACCCTGTGACGTATCGACTGCAGACAACCTTGCAGATAGAACAACCACAGCTATGAGTAATCATCTTGGGTGTTAATTCATCGCTTCATCTGTATTTAGCCTTTTCTTCCGTAGATCACTACCGGTTTCATAATACTAAGAACCACATTACAGCTAAAATGCTCGGGTGCTTATCTGACGGACAGCTAATGTTAGATACAAAGTTCTGAGTTTTTAGCTCTAATATTTTACTCATACGTTCATCCGACAGTGTAGTTCTTTCTGCCATGAAACCGGCAGTGATCTAAAAGTAAAGGATGAAATACAGCTGAAGTGGTTTATTAACACTGCAAAACCACCTCACTTGAACTCCATAGAAAATCTATGGGGCATGATGGAACAACGAATAATTTGCCAACAACAATATCCCCGAAATCTGGTGGAATTGTACGACCAAATCCTCAGTGAGTGGCTTTACCTGGATGTGACATACCTTCACAAACTTGTGGACGCAGTGCTCAACCGAATTCGGGTCATCAAGTCAAGGAGGCGAATTACACGGTATTGAATGACGCTTGTAATGATTTCTCTAGCTGTGATTAATTTTTTGTCTGGTGAGCTTAGATTTTTTGTCTCAATAATTATTTATCTTTCTTCGCCTATTGCTCTGTTAAAACATGTAAGCTCCAAAATTTTTGTTACATTTAATCTAATCTGAACACATACACGATTCTGATTTACAAGCTGTGAAAAGCGTCTGCGGTCCGTCTGTCTGGATCTTTTCCCAACAAGTCTGATGTTGTGTTTCGTAGGCACGTGTGTTACAGCACTGCTTGTACACACGCTGAACAGCCAGCCGCGAAACACCAACAAGCCTAACAACGGCCAAGTCAACACGTCAACATTTATGTCGTAGGGACCCAAGTAATATGGTATCTCTAAACCTAAAAACTCTCTCTCTCTCTCTCTCTCTCTCTCTCTCTCTCTCTCTCTCTAACACACACACACACACACACACACACACACACACACACACACACACACGGTGCAGTAGTGCAGCAAGGAACTCTGCCTTTCACATGATACTTATATTTCCTATGCTATCTATTACTTTTAGACGTCTTCTTCTTCTTCTTCTTCATCTTCTTCTTCACGCGGGTATTAGACAAAACCTGCTTGTTATGGTACCCGTCTACGCCGTGATCTTCCGCTATCTCTTCTCCTTTGACCTTTAAAGGAAGAGTCTGTCTCTCTCCAATCTTTCTAGATGCCCATTGCATTTTCTTGTATGATTTAGAATGTAATCATTTAGACAAAAAAAATTAGTTCTTCATCCCCTCTTCTGTCTTCTATTAAGCAACCTTTAACTCTTGTCAGGAATTTTATTTATTTTGCATAAATGCGGTTTTCTTGCTTTTTGATAATCACTCAGGTCTCGCTTCGATGGAGCAGTGCGGGGGCTGCAATAATTTTGTAGCATTTGAGTGTCTTTCGCAGTCTCGTTTTTAAGGTTCTAGGGGGCTCGGCTCTCTTCTTGGGAGTATGGATGGCAACCATATGGACGGTTGGCTAAGCCTCAGACTACTTTTTCTGTTCATCGGCTTCACTTGAACTACTCTTGTTTTCAGATCTCACCGGTATTAGGTTTCGCGGACCGAGGATGTCTTTAGTTTACCTTTTCTATCTCCGACGATGAAAGGTTCACAGAGGGTGCCGGAGTTTGTTCAAGGCCTTGATACCTGTTCACAATCAAACTTCTGAGAACGTAAATTTGCAGAATTAATAGGATATTCAAGAATTCAAGGCAGCTCTGCCAACAAACCCTATTCCCACGTCCAAGAAGCTATGAGTCGTGTGGCCCCTACTCAGTGCATGGTGTACAGTCGCTGCACTTTTGTAGCCGAAGGGAGAGGGAGGGCAAAAGGCGAAATTTCCGGCGCCTTTAAATGACGAGAACATATCAGCTAAGGGCGACAACACCAAAACAATATCTTGGTCTTCCTAGAAAGGGGGATGAGCATATGGTTGGTAAGCAACTTACTACTGGTAGTACCCCAAGGAGTTTAGGAGAAAGGATGCTCTCAAAGGTAAATAGCAAACACATCAGAAAAGGAAAACTAAAATAGATTAACTAATAAGTCAAAGTAAAAACTTGCAAGTTGAGGAGAACTTACCAAAAAGAGGGAGCACTAGCTTTTAAACTTATTTACTAAAATTATTCCGTATGTGGGGCGGCGTCATAATAATACAGAACATGAGAACCATTACCCCCATGAACCATGGACCTTGCCGTTGGTGGGGAGGCTTGCGTGCCTCAGCGTACCGTAGGTGCAACCACAACGGAGGGGTATCTGTTGAGAGGCCAGACAAACGTGTGGTTCCTGAAGAGGGGCAGCAGTCTTTTCAGTAGTTGCAGGGGCAACAGTCTGGATGATTTACTGATCTGGCCTTGCAACACTAACCAAAACGGCCTTGCTGTGCTGGTACTGAAAGCAAGGGGAAACTACGGCCGTAATTTTTACCGAGGGCATGCAGCTTTACTGTAAGGTTAAATGATGATGGCGTCCTCTTGGGTAAAACATTCCGGAGGTAAAATAGTCCTCCATTCGGATCTCCAGGCGAGGACTACTCAAGAGGATGTCGTTATCAGGAGAGAGAAAACTGGCGTTCTACGGATCGGAGCGTGGAATGTCAGATCCCTTAATCGGGCAGGTAGTTTAGAAAATTTCAAAAGGGAAATGGATAGGTTAAAGTTAGATATAGTAGGAATTAGTGAAGTTCGGTGGCAGGAGGAACAAGACTTCCGGTCAGGTGAATACAGGGTTATAAATACAAAATCAAATAGGGGTAATGCAGGAGTAGGTTTAATAATGAATAGGAAAATAGGAATGCGGGTAAGCTACTACAAACAGCATAGTGAACGCATTATTGTGGCCAAGAGAGATACGAAGCCCACGCCTACCATAGTAGTATAAGTTTATATGCCTACTAGCTCCGCAGATGACGAAGAAATAGGAGAAATGTATGATGAAATAAAGAAATTATTCAGATAGTGAAGAGAGACGAAAATTTAATAGTCATGGGTGACTGGAATTCGTCAGCAGGAAAAGGGAGAGAAGGACATATAGTAGGTGAATATGGATTGGGCGTAAGAAACGAAAGAGGAAACCGCCTGGTAGAATTTTGCGCAGAGCACAACCTAATCGTAGCTAACACTTGGTTCAAGAATCATAAAAGAAGATTGTATATATGGAAGAAGCCTGGAGATACTGACAGGTTTCAGATAGATCATATAATGGTAAGACAGAGATTTAGGAACCAGGTTTTAAATTGTAAGACATTTCCAGGGGCAGATGTGGACTCTAACCACAATCTATTCGTTATGGACTGTAGATTAAAACTGAAGAAACTGCAAAAAGGTGGGAATTTAAGGAGATGGGACCTGGATAAACTGAAAGAACCAGAGGTTGTACAGAGTTTCAGGGAGAGCATAAGGGAATAATTGACAGGAATGGGGGAAATACAGTTGAAGAAGAATGGGTAGCTTTGAGGGATGAAGTGGTGAATGCAGCAGAGGATCAAGCAGGTAAAAGACGAGAACTAGTAGCAATCCTTGGGTAACACAAGATATATTGAATTTAATTGATGAAAGGAGAAAATATAAAAAATGCAGTAAATGAAGTAGGCAAAAAGGAATACAAACGTCTCAAAAATGAGATCGACAGGAAGTGCAAAATGGCTAAGCAGGGATGGTTGGAGGACAAATGTAAAGATGTAGAGGCTTATCTCACTAGGGGTAAGATAGATACTGCCTACAGGAAAATTAAAGGGACCTTTGGAGAAAAGAGAACCACTTGTATGAATATCAAGAGCTCAGATGGAAACCCAGTTCTAAGCAAAGAAGGGAAAGCAGAAAGGTGGAAGGAATATATAGAGGGTCTATACAAGGGCGATGTACTTGAGGACAATATTATGGAAATAGAAGAGGATGTAGATGAAGATGAAATGGGAGATACGATACTGCGTGAAGAGTTTGACAGAGCACTGAAAGACCTGAGTCGAAACAAAACTCCGGGAGTAGACAACATTCCATTAGAATTAGTGACAGCCTTGGGAGAGCCAGTGCTGACAAAACTCTACCATCTGGTCTTGAAAGGAGGATATAAGATGAACATCAACAAAAGCAAAACGAGGATAATGGAATGTAGTCAAATTAAATCGGGTGATGCTGAGGGAATTAGATTAGGAAATGACAGACTTAAAGTAGTAAAGGAGTTTTGCTATTTGGGGAGCAAAATAACTGATGATGGTCGAAGTAGAGAGGATATAAAATGTACACTGGCAATGGCAAGGAAAGCATTTATGAGGAAGAGAAATTTGTTAACATCGAGTATAGGTTTAAGTGTCAGGAAGTCGTTTCTGAAAGTATTTGTATGGAGTGTAGCCGTGTATGGAAGTGAAACATGGACGATAAATGGTTTGGACAAGAAGAGAATAGAAGCTTTCGAAATGTGGTGCTACAGAAGAATGATGAAGATTAGATGGGTAGATCACATAACTAATGAGGAAGTATTGAATAGGATTGGGGAGAAGAGAAGTTTGTGGCACAAAGTAACTAGAAGAAGGGATCGGTTGATAGGACATGTTCTGAGGCATCAAGGGATCACCAGTTTAGTACTGGAGGGCAGCGTGGAGGGTAAAAATCGTAGAGGGAGACCAAGAGTTGAATACACTAAGCAGATTCAGAAGGATGTAGGTTGCGGTAGGTACTGGGAGATGAAGAAGCTTGCACAGGATAGAGTAGCATGGAGAGCTACATCAAACCAGTCTCAGGACTGAAGACCACAACAACAACATGTAGGAGCGATTTGACAGGTAGCGCGATGTCTGGATGGTCCTCGAGGAAAAAGTAATTTATCGGTAGTGTGCATATCTGTCTCTCTCCTTAATTCAGCAATCTCACGACGCATTTTCTGTCATCCATCTCTTTCCATCTGTTACTGCCTGCCATATACTCCTATAGCGTCTTTGGAAATATGTATTACATATTCTAACCTTGCTCTATATTAACGTTTTTCTGTTCTTTGTTTTCTCCTTCTATCAATGCTTCATGTACCTAGCAACCTACTCATGAAGCTTTTGGTACATATTCGCTAACCTGTCCCGTCTTCTGCCGAGGGTTTCCCATAGACTTACTTTATGTTCCGTAATTTATCGCAGTTTCACTACATTTCTTCCATTTTCTTTGGTACGACATAACCCAGAGGGATCTAATGTTCGATTGTTGCACGATCGATTTCTGTCAGTCTGCCATTAAGTGCTTTTATAGTGCCATAGTCGATGTCATAATCTAAAGAAGGATCACAAGGTGGCGAAATATTTGCCATCGTCAATAATCATACCTGTACATACACGCGAAGTGTCTTCGTTCGAAATTTTGTTCGCTATCCATTTGATCTTATCCTATTGAATTCAATTACGAAAATAAAGTATTGCACTCTCAACTTTCGTAAAATGGATGTGCAGATGCAGAGGACATACACCGTTGCAGGATGTGGTTACACGAAGGTTAACAATTATCCTAACCTCATTACGTTACTATAAATTGCAGAAGACACGACATTCTTGTAAAATAAAGACTTACCTCGTTCTGAAAACTGAAGCAAAAAAAAATTTAAAACTTAATTGCAACCTTTGAAATGCAGTTACGAAACACGATAGAATCAGAAAAACAAAAAATTGTAACTGGAGACTCATTTTTTATCGTTAAAATTTTTTTGATTGAGAAATAAAGTACAAAAAGTATTTGGCATTGTTACTATCACAAATCACATCCTCTAGGCTTCGCTTAACTACCTATGAACGTGTATATAAGAAAGACTGCCTTGTTTAAAGTTAGTTTCATGTTACAATAAATAGAAACTTATTAATGGTTCACTCTGACACACTAGTTAAGGAAGGAATCAGCAATAGAGAAATAACATCTTCATCGAGCGCTCCTTTTATGGAACGTACAGAAAAAACTGAAGTAAAGTAACACATCGTCTGGTGAAATATGATTATAATCTACACTGTAGCATGTATCATAATTCTATGCATGGGCTGCTTTTCTACAAAAACATAAAACTTATTCGCGAAGGTAGAATCTTCGTTTCCATTCAGAGCCCATAACTTGGTAAGATTGGCATACACGAGCCATGGCGGTCTCTGACGCAGCGGTCATCGTTGGAGGCGAACGCTGTACGAGGTTGAACTTTGCTCTACAGCCGCTTATATATATACCTCGCCGGACAGTTCAGGCAGCTCCGCCTAGCCCACGCATGTGTTATCGCTTTGTAATTCTATGTAGGTGTCACACCCTGTTTTGAATGCCCCATAAATTTCATATCATTAACATGTTTCCTTCTTGCTCCTTATTTTCACAAACTGTTGTGTATAATACAGGTGAAAGTTGTTACGCCATGAATTCATCAACCCCGCTGTTTCTTACACACAAACGGCATTCGTCTATCGATTTTATACATAACACCTTATGAATACGGTGCTAAAGTAATTGTTTCTTTTCGAGCACCTGAGAGAAACTATACGAGAAACATTTTCCTCCTCATATATTTTTTACGTGTAAATTCAGTACAACCATTGAACAACAAATTTATGGTCACTGAATGTGTTCGCTTAGAGCACGGAATAGGAGAATATTATCTGCGAAGCAAGGCAGGAAGAGTAGGGTTTAATATCCTGTCGACGGCTTTTCAGTTTTACATCAACATGAAAAACACAAAACTGAGGAAATTCTACGATATTCAGTGACATATTCAAATACTGCAAACTCGTATATTGTTCATGTTCTGTTCGTTGTACCGAACTCATAGCAGTGTTGGTTCTTTCAAAATTAAGGGTAACTCCATTTGCAGAAAAGTACACAGCCGGAAGAAAATTATACACCTGGAGATACGACGTCGATTTTGATCGGATGGCGGCATGTGCCACCTAGGGGATAGAAGACATACTGGTAATGGTTTCAACGTCGTCCGTCGACAGATAGCATTGTGGCATGGCTGCCAAAGCTCATTCTGCGTCTATCTTTTAATAAGGAGTGCTCATAGCCAGAAGGCCCAGTGTGGTGCAAACATGTGAAGCAAGGAGGCAACCATGTCACGGAAACGCACCCGTACCTTCTACAGCCAACTGAGTGAGTTTGAAAGGGGTCAATGGCGGGATGGTCTTTTTAAAGAGTTGCACACAAGTTGGGCGTGCTGCTTCAGTTGTACAACGATCCTACTATCAGTGGTAACGTGTACATCCTCACACCCATGTACGAGGTTCTGGACGCCCACGCAACACAGATGCCCGCCAGGATCGTCGTATTGTAAGGGCAGCAGTGTCAGATCGTACAGCTACTACAGCGCAGATAAGAGGGTTTGTGAGCCCAGGCGTGTCAATATGAACTGCTGCGAACCGCTTATTAGCAGTGGAACTACCGAATCACAAACCTTTAGCCGTCTAACACTCACGCCACAACATCGGCTCGACTGGTGTCGTTAGAGGATCTCTTGGAAGACGAAATGGCGCGCCATGCTCTTCAGCGCTAAAAACTTATTGTGCATGTACGCGAATGACGGTCGTTTGCGCTTAAGACGTAGACCTGGTGACTGCTGTCTCGTAGAATAGTTTCGTACAGAAAACACCGGCCCACCCCTGGAGAACGATAAACTACAACTGAAACGCCTGCGCTAGCAGGCCAGAGCGGATTAGGTTGTGGAAAGGGGCCAAAATGAGGTTGCTGTCAGTTGCACTCAACATACGAACTTTCTTTGTCCACACACAATATTACATAAGAATGCAAAACACTTAAAGTTGTAGTGGATCTCCTTTGATTAACCTTAGATCGGCTGAAGGCCACACTCAAAATCCAAGACGCGAGGCCTAAGTAAGAAATTGACATAGAAGGTTCTTCTCGGGGTGTCATCCAAAAATATTTTCTAAATCTTCAATCTAAACAGGCTGAAGGCCTTAGCACTCTAATTTTAATGGAACTTGGCTGGAGGCCACACATCAACACAATAATTTAAAGGCTTAAGGCCTTAAAAGATTTGATGTAAAATTCGGCTGAAGACTCCTATGACAACAACAATGTCATGCCTTAAGGGCAAGAGAAGAACATTAATTCAGGATATATAAAACTCGGCTGAACGCCACACATCAACCAAATAACTAAAACTCAAACAGGGAAATTACTAAACAACAACAATGTCATGCCTTAAGGGCAAGACAAGAACATTAATTCAGGATATATAAAACTCGGCTGAACGCCACACATCAACCAAATAACTAAAACTCAAACAGGGAAATTACTATGTAACGGACACGGAACGGCGCTCAGAAGTTCCAAGGGTCGGCCTCGAATTGTAACACTAACGCCCGTCTACAAGAGACAGGCAGCCTGACCAACAATCTCTTAATCGGAAGGCAACCCAACTGACAGACAGCCGACCGACCAATCAACCAAATCATTTCCGCTCGACGCAACCAGCAAAACGAACACAAGATTTCAATACAACGATACACACAATATTGGCGCCCACAACGACCAACAGCATCGCAGCCGTCGAACTCTGCTGGTCCGTCCGCGACTGCTGCTCAGTCGCGACTGCACTGCTGATGCGTCTCCCACTCACTGACTTCCTTCGGACGGACGACGTCCCGGAGACACTGGCTCGGGCACAACCGTGCAGAGGTAACACAACCGACGTCTCTGCACAGGAAGGAATCGACCCAAATACACGTCGTCGATAAGACGACCGTCCGAACTACCAACCACCGGTCATCCCCGCTGATACTGGCTGTGCCGACCTCGCTGGGGCTCCGTGCCCGACTGCACTGCTGCTGTGTCCCACCGACCTCCTGATCCGCCTCCAACTCACTGCTGGTCCGTCTCCAACTGACCCGACAGACACACGACGACCCGGAAATACTATCGGTCGCTCCAGAGATGGTACGACTGTGCACTTATCGACACGCGCTGCTGCTGCCGCTCACGGGCAAGTAAGGGAGGAGGCTAGTGACGCCAGTAAATGGAATAAGAAAACAAGATGGCAGTACCGTAATAGAAGATGACAAACAATAAATGGCATGAACACGAGCCGTGCACGGCTCAACAACTCTTGTAAACCTTTGGTGTTTCTGGAGGGGACGCTAACCAGAGGTCGGTAAGTGCAGAATGTTGTAAGACCCGTTCTTTTTCCATTCTTGCAACAGGAAGGTGATGTGTTGTTCCATCGGGATAATGCTCACACAAACGCTGCCCCTAAAATTCAACGTGGCCTGCAAGACGTGCAGCAACTTCCCTGGCCAGCACAATCTCCGGATTTGTCTCCAGGCGAGCACGTGTGGGATGTGGTGGGACGAGAAGTGACTCGTGCGACTCGTCAGCCAACAGCTCTTACAGAATTACGTGAATAGTTCGAGCAGGCGAGGCATAACGTATCCTAGGACTGTATTCGCCATCAGTAGGATGGAATGGGTACAAGAGCCAGCGATAGTATTGCTGCCTGTAGACGCTACACCGCGTACTAATATGGGTGAGATACCTGTGCTTCAGAATGGCTTGTGCTGAAGGTTGTATGAGGAGTTGGAGTAACTGAGGAGAGGCAGCTAATTCCTATGGGGAGAAAAGAGATTTTATGACACAACTTGAGAAGGGATCGGTTGATACGACACATCCTGAGGCACAGAGGAATCAACAGGAATGGAGGGAAGTACTGGGGGTAAATATTATAGGCGGAGCGCAAAATTAGACCACAGCAAGCAGTTTGAAACGAGTGTAGGTTGCAGCAGTTATGTAGTGATGACATTGATTTTGTAATATAGACTAAATGCATAAAACCAGTCTTCAGACTGAAGACCATAACACGCAGTAATCCAGTAAAAATAATTGTCTGAAATTGAATCCACTCAGCCTGTGGGACGCACACACACATACACATACGTATCACCCGCGCATCTTAATTTTGTTCGTATTGAGTGTAGGGCATCGTTCGACTGTAAATCGAAGATCCTTACATCGACTGCAGGCAGAAATTTCGTAAGGTCCCCTGTATCTCATATTAGGCTAATGTCGAGATAGGATGTCCACTGTACTTCCGTCGCTGGCACATGAGCACAACGTGTAGACTTGCTCACCTACATTCAGATATCCCAATTCGGTGTAGATGTTGTTTTAAGCGCCCGTGACTGCATTTTAGGCGTGCCTCTGTTACTTGAAACATAGTATGGCTCGTTTAGTATACCACTGCATGCTGGTGTAGTCATATAAGGGTTCATTTTCCATGTTATCTGGTAACGCTAGTTTCCATTCAGAGTACGAGATGTTATCGTACGGACTAACCAATATACTTGCTTTTTTCGCTAGCTTGTCAGTAATTTTATTCCCCTTAAGTCCGCAGTGGCCCTTTACCTGTACAAAAATCAGTTCTTTATTTCTCTCCGCTAAATACTGATAGACAACAGCGAGCTGTCATGACGTTGTGTTACAAAGTATTTCAGCATATGTAGTTCTGCTTCAGATCCAAGTTTTGGGCAGCGTAATTGAGTGCCGCTACATTTGCTGTTAATTCTATTGTCATAATCGATGTTGCGGAGGGCAATTTATTTAACCACGTGTCTCCTAAAGTTGTCTATGCATGCACAGCGTGTACCCGTAGCATCTTTTGATCCGCCTGTATGTATTTTTTGAGTGGGAACTGCCTATGGGATGTACTGTAGCTCTGTTAACATGGCGCCAGGTGCTGTAGTATCGTCGGATAAGGTCCATAGCTTTGGATGTTATCTAGACACGTCAAAACTATTCTCGTAACACAGTATCTTGGTTAAAATTGTCATCTTATCTTGAGGATTTTGAATCTATAGATGCACTAAGACGACAGGGAGTGTCGCTATGTACATTCAGCATTTGCTTGTACAATACAGGGTGGGCTTAAAGTCTTTCTGCAATTATCAACTTTTATTTTACAAAGAGTATAGAACATCATTGGCGGAAGTGGCAACAAAACGATTATGCACGTTGGTTTATAGAATGTATGAATCTGGCGACATACCATCTGACTTTCGGAAAAGCATCATCCACCCAATTCCGAAGACGCTAAGAGCTGACAAGTGAGAGAATTATCGCACAATCAGCTTAACAGCGCATGCATCCAAGTTGCCAACAAGAATAATATACAAAGAAAGGAAACTAAAATTAAGGATGCGCTAGATGACGATCAGTTTGGCTTTAGGAAAGGTAAAGGCACGAGAGAGGCAGTTCTGACATTGCAGTTAGTAATGGAAGCATGACTAAACAAAAATCAAGACACGTTCATAGGATTTGTTGACCTGGAAAAAGCATTCGACAATGTAAAATGGCCCAAGATGTTCGAAATTCTGAAAAAAGTAGGGGTAAGCTATAGCGAGAGACGTGTCATATAAAATATGTACAACAGCCAACAGGAAATAACAAAGAGTGGACGACGAAGCACGATGTGCTCCTATTAAAAAGGGTGTAAGACAAGGATGTAGCCTTTCGCCCCAATGTTCAATCTGTGCGTCGAGGTAGCAATCATGGAAATAATAGAAAAGTTCAGGAGCGGAATTAAAATTCAAGGTAAAATTATCAATGATACGATTCGCCGATAACATTGCTATCCTGAGTGAAAGTGAATAAGAATTACAATTTTTTGGAAATTTGTGGTAAGTTCCTGTGGGACCAAATTGCTAAGTTGATCGCTCCCAAGGCTTACACACTACTTAATCTAACTTAAACTAACTTATGTTAACGACACCACACACATTCATGCCCGAGGGAGGACTCGAACCTCCGAGCCGTGGCAGGTCGCCCTAGATTACACGGCTACCCCGCGCCGCGAAGAATTACATGATCTGCTCACGGAATGAACAGTCTAATGAGTACAGAGTATGGATTGAGAGTAAATCGAAGAAAGACGAAGGTAATGAGATGTAATAGAAATGAGAACAGTGAGAAACTTAACATCAGAATTGATGGTCACGAAGTAGATGAAGTTAAGGAAATCTGCTACCTAGGCCATAAAATAACCAATGACGGATGGGGCAAGGAGGACATCAAAAGCAGCCTAGCTATGGCAAAAAGGGCATTCCTGGCCAAGAGAAGTCTTCAAATATCAAATATCGGCCTTCATTTGAAGAAGAAGTTTCTGAGAATGTACGTCTGGAGTACAGCATCGTATGGTAGTGAAACATGGACTATACGAAAACCGAAACAAAGAAAATCGAAGTATTTGAGATGTAGTGCTACAGACGAATGTTGAAAATTAGGTGGACTGTTAAATTAAGGAATGAGGAGGTTCTGCGCAGAATCGGAGAGGAAAGGAATATGTGGTAATGTACAGGATGATAGGACATACGTTAAGACATGAGGCAATGACTTCCTTAGTACTAGAGGGAGGTGTAGAGGGCAAAAACTGTAGGGAAGACAGAGATTGGAATACATCCAGCAGATAATTGAGGACGTAGGTTGTAAGTGCTACTGTGAGACGAAGAGGTTAGCACAGGAGAGGAATTAGTGGCGGTCCGCATCAAACCAGTCAGGTGACTGATGGAAAAAAAAGAGAAACATACATTTGTGATCTGTGGTTTGTGACAAGTGAAAGAACAAATCGTCAAATTTGTTTGCATATTTTTTTTACAGGTAGAAGCTGAGCAGAGAGCACTAAACTCGCAGTTGTTTTGAAATGGCATCACGCGACGAGAAATCGTAGTCTGTTCTGCGGTATCACGAGACAAAATTATCCGATTACTGTATGGCAAAATTTTCGGAGACAGTCGGAAGAGAAGAACGTGACAGAAGTAACGTTGTGTGGTACACGAAGATTAAACAGACCGGCAGTGAGTTGTCTCTTCCGCAAGTAGGACGGTCCTCGGCCAGTGAACAAAACGTCGAAGCTGTGCAACAGGCGTTCTTCCAAATCTTCTCGGGACGCGTCTCGTGATTCAGGGGTTTCCGGACCACAATGCGATTAACTCTGCACGACAGATTGCACCTGCATCCATGTAACGTCCAGATGAGACACTCATTACAGCCAGATGATGGAACTTGTCGAGCAGCTTTTGCGACTGACATATTGGCACGAAGTGACACCAACAACGGGTATCTCAAACGAATTTGTTTTGTTTTTTTTCTTATGAGGCTACGTTCCAGATATCAGGCAAAGTTAACAATCACGATTAGAGGACACAGGGTTCGGGAAATCCACATGTTTTCTTACATCACATTAGGGATTCCAGTAAAATGAACCTGTGGTGCGGTTTACTGCACAACGGGGTCGCTGGCCCTTTCTTTTTTGTGGAAGCAACAGTAACAACTAAATCTATCTGGATGTGCTAGAACAGTTTGCGGAAACGCAACTGACAGACTTGCAGCCTGATGTGACTTTCAAGCAAAATGGTGCACCATCCAGTCGGGATGGTATGTTAGAAATGTTCTTCATTAAACTTTTCCGGACAGGTGGATTGGGTGGAACGATCGCACTGCGTGGCCTGCTATATTAACAGACACAACACCTTTAGATTTTGTTGTGGGGCTACGTAAGGGACAAGGTTTACTATACGCAAGTACCTGGTCTGGATACATTAAGAATACGGGTAGTAGATGCTGTTGCTTGTGTTGAACAACGAATGTTATCAAACGTATTGCGTGAAATCGAGTATCGTTTAGACATTCTTCGAGAAACGAACGGCGCACATGTTGAAGTTTAGTGACATCGCAACAAAAACTTTCATCTGTCACAAATCACAAATTTGTTAGATCTATAATTTTTGTAAAATAATTGAACAAATAAAAAAATGGCTCTAAGCACTATTGGACTTAACATCTGAGGTCACCAGTCCCCTTGGCTTAGAACTACTTAAACCCAACGAACCTAAGGACATCACACACATCCATGCCCGAGGCAGGATTCGAACCTGCGACCATAGCAGTAGCGCGGTTCCGAACTGAAGCGCCTAGAACCGCTCGGCCACAACGGCCGGCTTGAACAAAGACTTTAGGCCCATCCTGCTTAGTTATAATACATATAAATTGAAGTGGTTTGCTCCCATCCGTCTGTATAGGCAGGCTAATCTCAGAAACTGCTCCAAGGATTTTGATCCGGTTTTGACTAAAATACACACTGATTAACGAAGAAGGTTTTAGTGTATAATTTATAAATATTTCTTAAACAATGTCTGAATTTTGATGAAAAAAGTTAAGTTGTGAAAACTATACCATTGCCAGCTAGAGAACAGCCACCGTAACTCTAGAGACCAGAGGTGCATCGAGAGCGCAGCAAGCAGAATTTAATTTGCGTCTGGTGTGGTCGTCTTGTGGTAGATTGTGTGGTTTGTGGGAACGAATCCTGGCTGCGTCAATTTTATTTTCACTCCTCCTTTTAACCTAGCATTCACCTCTCAATTATGTGGAAATATGCATTACGAAATACGAAGACAACTTCAGACTGCCAATTTTGCTTCCCTCAGATCTGCAATCGCAATTCGCTCTCTTACTTCACTGCACATTTTTCGCACAATGGGCAGCGAGTTACTCAACTCTGAAGTATCGTAATAAATGTGACCATCAATGAAAGGAAAACTACCTCATCATCAGGCTGTGGTGTGATTTTTACAGTCTGAACTAATCAAAATATTCGAAAAAACTTACGAAGCCAAAATATGTGGTGTTTCTTTTTTTTCCGACAAACTCATTTAGCAACTTCACTTCGTTTGCATACGGTACGTTCTTTCTGCAGTGCAGCAGATGACTCAGTTTTCAGCTTTGTGCCTTTATTGAATCAAACCTAGATGTGAACACGATTCTTTGCGAAGAAGTCTGCGGTATGGAGTTCACGACAAATAATTGCGGCAATGAGTCAACAGTGCATCACAGTGCGTACTAAGCTGTAAACACCAGAAAAACTACACTGAACAACCAAAGGAACTGGTACACATGCCTAACCTCGTGTACGGCTCCCGCGAGCACGCCAAAGTGCAGCAACACGACGTGCCAGGGACTCGACTAATGTCTGGAGTAGGGCTGGACGAAATTGACACCATGAATTCTGCATGGCTGTCCATAAATGTGTAAGAGTACGAAGGGGTGGAGATGTCTTCTGAACAGCACGTTGGAAAGCATCCAATTTCGTGTCTAGGGAGTTTGGTGGCTAGAGGTAGTGTTTAAACTAGGAAGAGTGTTGCTGGAGCCACTCTGTAGCTATTCTGGACGCGTAGGGTATCGCATTATCCTGCTGCAATTGCCCAAGTCCGTCGAAACGCACAATGGATGTGAATAGATGCAGGTCATCAGAGAGGATACTTACGTACGTGTCACCAGTCAGAGTCGTATGTACACGTATCAGGGGTCCCATATCACTCCAACTGCACACACTCCACACCATTAAAGAGCCTCAACCAGCTAGAACAGTCCCCTGCTGACATGCAAGATCTATGGATTCATAATGTTGTCTCTATACCCCGGCCTCTACCAGCTTAAATAGTCCCCTCCTGGCATGTACGATCCAGGGATTCATAAGGTTGTCTCTATACCCGTACACGTCCATTCACTCGATACAATTTGAAACGAGACTCGTCCGACCAGGCAACATGTTTCCAGTCATCAACAGTCCAATGTAGGTGTTGACGTGCCCAGGCGAGGCGTAAAGCTTTGTGTCGTGCAGTCGTAAAGGATACACGAGTGGGCCTTCGGTTCCGAAAGCCCATATCGATGATTTTCAGTTGAATGGTTCGCACGCTGACATTTGTTGATGGCCCAGCATTGAAACCTGCAGCAATCTGTTGAACGATTGTACTTCTGTCACGTTGAACGATTCTCTTCAGTCGTCGTTAGTTCCGTTCTTGCTGGATCTTTTTCTGGTGGCAGCGATGTCGGTGATATGATGTTTTACTGGAATCCTGATTATCACCATACACTCGTGAAATAGTCGTACGGTAAAATCCCCACTTCATCGCTACCTCGGAGATGCTGCGTCCCATTGCTCTTGCGCCGACTGTAACACCACGTTCAAACTCATTTAAATCTTGATAACCTGCCATTGTAGCAGCAGTAACCGATCTAACAACTGCGCCAGTCATTTTTTGTCTTTATAGTCCTTGCTGATCGCGGCGTTGTATTCTGCCTGTTTGCATATCTCTGTATTTAAATAACAGTTTCCTTGGCGCTTCAGTGTATAAGATCAGCCTACAGCCTGGGGCTCGACGATAAGAGAACGCAGCCCAAGTAGAGTGAGGACGGTCGACAAGCCACCACAAATGGCAGCAAGGCAGGACACCAGCTGCCAGACAGTTTCGTCGCTGCGCGAGGACTAACGCCTTCTCTTCACCTGTTGTGCAGGTCACCGTGTCCACGAAGAATGTCACTGCCCTTTTACATCTTTGATGAAGTTAGTGTCCCAAGCCAACACATCGCAAGCTGTGTACTCATCTTTCACCTTTGGATGACGACTTCATTTGCAAAGCTGGCCTTGCTTGATTCGTTTCTCCACTCAAGGCTTACTTGTATATAACTGGTAACCGCATCATGCTATCTATTCTACGAAAAAAAGAATGAAATACTCTCGGTTTAGACGCAGCATCAACTGAGATACAATTCTCGGGACTTTGCATTTCTCGCCGCCATCGTCTTCAGAATTTCGTACTTTTACCTTCGTTAGTTTTAATGCCTCGAGTCGATGACTGTACCAGTTTCCGTGAATTAAAAACGCTTACTTATTTCAGTCGCAGTTTCGATTTAATGTAGGCTATAACCAGCTTCGGCCTTTACGGCTTATCTTCAGATTTTTTCAGCTTAGTTACAATTTACCACAAATAAGCCGTTTCTAACTGTCTCAACATTAAAATACTAGGCTACTCACATATCGTAATTATCAACATGAAAAAAAGTTATGAAATTAATTTTTGGTGAAACTACCTGGCAGATTAAAACTGTGTGCCGGACCGAGACTCGAACGTTTGTTTGCAGATAAAAGTCTGTAGTCATTGTACACATTTGAAATTCACGCCACAGGAGGATATTAAAACACTGAGAATAGCCGGTACTCCAGCTTTGACAGCACCGCACTGCCCTGCACTAACCGCACTGCCATGGTAAGAGCGCTACTAAGTCGCTCTGGAGTACTCGTTATTCTTCGTGTTTTATCGTCGCTGTTTATACATGTCGATAAAACGAATGTGGCACTAGACTTATTTGAGACTATTCTATTACATGGGCACGTAAAATTCCAGTTTTAAAATAATGTTGTTTGTAATGGGAAACAAACCGAAGCTTTCCGTCGGTATGGAGCGTCGCCCGAAAGACACCATGAGCACTATTTGTTTGATCTAACTGCAGCCACACACTGCAGAAAGAAACAGCAAATATCTGTCGGGACACCACACACAATGCGCCTGACGACTCTTAGGAGAGCCACTCTATATACTCATTGGCTTGGATCTACTTCACAAAAAGAACAAAGAAACAGTGCATTTCAACTACTACATTAACAGCGAAAGACGGTAAACAACTGCCATTTGTTATTAAATTCCTATTGCTACCAGAAATAGAAATTTGCATCTCAATCGCCTCTTTTGTGGGCGTATATTTAGACATATCATTTGCACAGTGTCAAAATTAAATTGTGCAGCAATATCTGCCAAAACAGCTTTACAAATATATCGCCAAAAATATACATTTAAATACAGTTTTCTATAAATATTACTGTTAGGATAATACGGCAGGTATTTGAGATTATGTTTTGAATGGTTATCTACAGCATCTCATCGAATAACTGGAAGAATCCACGCATCATTAAACTCGTTTGTTTTCATTTAATAAATTTGGCAGGTTTTTCTTCGTTTCTCGCTCAATAAGAATACTACATTATCTTCGAACGCACACTGCCATAGACGTCACAATAGACATTGCAACCGCCGGTCGCGGTGGCCGAGCGGTTGTAGGCCCTTCAATCCGGAACCGCGCGACTGCTACGGTCGTAGGTTCGAATCCTGCCTAGGGCATGGATGTGTGTGATGTACTTAGGTTAGTTAGTTTTAAGTAGTTCTAAGTTCTAGGGGACTGATGACCTCCGATATTAAGTCCCATAGTGCTCAGAGTCATTTGAACCACTGTTGCACAGCCAATTTATTCTCTTATACCGACAATGTAATCAGCCAATTAATCTATTTCAGCCTTGAGTTATCATACTGTAAATGAAATACGCTCTTTACTATCAATGAAGGTTCCATATTGCCACACGTTGCTATATTAAACTCCAGAGTTCCTGAGTATGCTCCCGTAAAATTATAGAGCAAAATTAGTAAAAATAAAACGATCTGATTACGATTAAAGTGCTGAGTGTTCATTGGAATTGCAATAGCGAGGTGTTATTAGTTTATGCTCACAATGGAGGAACCGTCGCAGGAACACACTGCCTAAGTCATCTGACTGGGTTATAGGGTGCTGTCAAGACGAAGCGTAGCAGCAAGCTGTCCTATCCAAGAGGGTGTTTCAGTTCTACGACAGTTTCAAATTCATCCTGTATGGCTCACAGTCACGAGTGCTTCTCCTTTGGGCTACCAAATTTTCCCTTTTCCCCGTGTTCTGTTAACATGGCGCCCGCTGACTTCTTTCCCTTTCCTCGTATTACGAAACCATGGCGTGACAGCCTTTCCCTGAATGACGACGAGGTCATTTTCGAGTTGGGACGTTTCCTGAACAGCCAAGATACACAATTATACGATCAAAGTTTCAGCCAAGTTATACAGTGCCGCCTTAAGAGGTGAATATGTAGAGAAGGAGTAACACCAGCACCTTGTTTCACAGTCACAGGTTGACTTGGCGACTATCCCTCGTGTTACTTATTGTAGTTATGGACTACGATTTAATCCATGCGATTACTGCTTTCAGCAGTTGCGAGTCGTCTTCAGATCTTTTCAGCTTAACTGCAGTTTAATACGTCAACTCCACAACCTGAATGGCTCTTCCAACGTTAAAATACTATATGTAGACATGAAATGCGGGGAAAAAAGTGATCGTCGCTTCTGTGTGTGTGTGTGTGTGTGTGTGTGTGTGTGTGTGTGTGTGTGTGTGTGGTAGATACACTAAAAGTAGAAGATTAACAAATTAGTTTTGCCGTTTGGGTAGCAAAATAAATGGCGATGAACAAAGTAGAGACAGTATAAAATGTAGACGGGAAATAGCAAGAAAATCATTTCTGAAAAGAAGAAATTATTTCATGTTTTATGATTTCTGTGCTTCCTTAGTCCTTTTATATCCTTGGGACCTGATTTGACTTATGAAACTATCTGAAAGGCTGTTTTTACTGTGCCATACGCGTTTCACTTTTCTTTATTTCTGAAATATCTTCAATGGTCTGTTAACACAGTTCCTTTTTATACCTAATGCTAGCCTATTCGCCACAGCTTCGCTTGCGTACACATTCGACACACATACTGCACACATCTCTTCCTGCCCCCTCTTTGTGTCCACCTATTCCTCCCCTGTCTCTCTGTCCACCTCATCCTCCTTCTTCTATCTGTTCATCTCCTCCTCCCTAATCTGTCTCTCTATCTCCTCTCCCTCTCTCAGTACCTTTCCCCCTCTGTGTCCGGAGAGCTGGGAAACCGTTGTGTACCTCTAACGTTTAGGGCAGTCATGGTGATCAGTATTATTCCCACACAATATGCCTGCTGTACGGGACAGCATGTACGCTAGAGGCAGGAGAAATACGTTTTTGCCCGCATCTCCGCTACTACTGGGGCTGGAAGGTTATAAATCCATCAGTACTGATACTCATGAGGCCTGCTGTTTCTTCTCCAAATTTCGCTAAAATTGATCCAGAGGTTTGGGGAGGAGATCTTGGACGTACACTCTGATTTATACATGATTTGCATTATATAATAATTACAGATTTGTTACTGTTTTATAGTTTTCGTTGTTAGTTGAGAAACAACCATTTTTAGGTAAAATTCCGAGATTTTAAGCTAAAATTTATTTATACTTACGATTTGTGATCTAATTAGTGCATATGTACTGCCCTAGAGTTGTATTTACACGGTTTGTGTACCCAGAATGGCAGGATACACATTTAAAGAACACCAACAGGAACAGATACAATTGTAAATGCCGCATCAAACCACCCCCAAAACCACAAACTATAGTTAAATCGGTGTAAGAACATTCCTGACAGTTCCAGTGATATGGGCGCTATGTTGTCACTCGACTTCCTCAACCAATAATGCAACACTGTTTTGTAGATATTGATCTGGCAACACCTCAGTGTTATCATAACTCTATAGACGGCTATTATTTTCATCTACAGTCTTTTGCACTTCACAGCTGATAGCTGGCAACATTGTTGCTAACTGTCAGGGACCTAATTTCGCCAGGTCGGCTATATCAGCTTTCCAACACATGATACACAATTGAACAAAAATCGACTTAGCAGAGAAAACTATTAAAAATAATTAGAAACAATACAGATTATAGCCAAAACCAATGGCTATTGCACCCACATAAAACAAAATCTCCACTATAAATTCGATAAAAACTAAAAGTAACGAAAATAATCAGAGGAGACAACCACCACAAAATTCCACAAACAAAACAGACATTACAGTAAAACAAGAATGCCCGTGACATGACTAACAAAAGGAAATGGTACACTTTATCATGCAAATCCACAGAATAGCAAATATACAGAAGAGAAAAGGACCACACATAACACACAGAACAAGAAAAACTCGTTACATTCACAAACATCAATAGACCAGACAATTACCAAGGTGCTGGTTTATACCAATTAGAATATCAATCTTGGAATGACAGGCCAAAATTTCAAAATAAATACTAGGAACACATAAAAAGCTGGAAATTTGAAAATAGCCACTTCACCTTTGCTGAACACCTAATAAAGTATGGCCACTGCGATCGGAGGTAGTGAGGTGTTCAATCGAAATTTGTTCATAATACGCCGAAAATCGGACATCTTGGGTACGCAAACCATCCATCTAAGTACAACTCAAGGACTGCACGTATGCACTACTAAGATCACAAATAGTTAGCATAGACAAATATTAATTTAACATCATGAAACTAGAGCTAAGAAAAGTTGTTTCTCACCTAAAAACAAAGGAATAACAAAAACTGTATTGTAGTAACAAATCTGTAATTGTTATACAACGCAAAAATTATAAACAAAGAGGCGGTAGTACAGGCCACTAAAGATGTTTCACAAATGAGATCAAAAAGTCAGTACAACATTGGGAGAGTTGGTAGATGGCTTCTATAAAGACGAAACGCTAATGACAAATACAAGGGTTGTCCAGAAAGTAAGTTCCAATTGGTCGCGAAATGGGCACCACAGTAAAAACCCGATGAAACTTTGCACAGATGTGTTGGGTAGTATCTCTAGTATGACCATCGATCGCATCAAGAGGCTCTTTTCAGTTGTGAGCGCACTGTGAGAGTGTAGAGGTGCCTAGAACAACGATATCTCCCACCAAGTACGAGGGCCCGCTGAGAGGCTTCGCCTTAATGAATGCAGCCCACCTAACACATCTGCCACGCACTTCCTTCTTCACGGCAATTCTCAGCCGAGCTCTGCAGGGGCAGTGAAGACGGTCCTGCAGTCTCTTCGATGGAAAGTGAGCGACCACTCACAACACAGCCCTAATTGGCTCCTCCTGAGTATGATCTCTGTTCACATGATACGCTAGATACGAAGACAACACTAGGGCGCAGGCTACACACTATAGACCAGCGTAGAGAATTATCAGAAAGCACAGGCGGCTGCCTTCTATGACGATGGTGTTGGAAGTTTGGTATAATGCTCCGACAAATGTCTAAGTTGGAGCGACGACTATGTAGGGAAGTATCTGGAAAGTGTAACTAACTCTTGCAAATAAAATGTTTCTGATTTTCACTGTAGTTTCCATTTAGCGACCGATCGGAACTTACTTTTTGGACAACCCTCGTACATAGCAAAAAATTGTATAGAAAAGCAATGAAAGTTGTGTGTGAAACATTTAGAAACTCCAGTATGTAGTGAGACAATCAAAGAAGGAGACAGAATAATGAGGGTGCCTCTCATTGTGGACGACTTTGTGCACAACGGTAAAGAGAGGCTGGCTATAGTGTGGTAGTGGCAGCACATGTTCCCGTAGGGAAGCCGGACAGGAGCAGAAATTATTTGGGAACAAGATAATGCAGCAAACAGAAGTCTTATTTAACTTGTATTTCTCCAATATATGAAGGCTCATTACAAATAAAGTAACAAGAAACAAGTCCAGCTATTACGATGACGACAAGGGGTACCACACCTCTTTTCCGCTACATTATCTGGTTCCAGTTCATTTGTTGTTAAAAACGTTTATTCATTATGCGTTTCGGATACAGCCTATCATCAGAATATTCCAGAAACTCTTAAATAAATAAACATTTTTGCAACAAGTAAACTGTTGTTATTAGCGATCTAACTCAAGGTCTCTATTCACATAACGGGCGCTGGCATCCTGCGCGACTTCACGTCACAACGTTGGAAGCCTACCACACGTTTTATCTTACAGGTAAGATTAAGAATTTTGAAGGTCTCCTATAGCGGGTGTAAAATTAAGTACTGAGAACTTTGTCTAATGACCTGAACAAACGCTCCGATATCGAAGGTAATTTATTGAAATAACGAACTACAACTACTCAAATTAGCAGCACAGACTCATTAAGTAACGACAGCATTTGTCTACGCGAAATGATCCACGGAGCAGTTTTTCCTTGTAATTGGTGCCTGAAGTGACGAATATAGCGGGATACGGCCCCGCGGCTGCGGCTCGCCGCACGCGGAGTCCGCAGTCACGCGACAGGCGGAGGGGCCCGCACAAAGGCCAGTGTCGATAAATACGCGACATTCTCATTAGCCAGACAGCTTAAGCGGGCAAGAAATCAAAGTTGTCTCCCGCGACGCGTGTAAAGTACGCGGCTCCCGGGGTAATCAATTCGGTAACGAGTCGCTGCCAGGAGCGCAACCGCCAGCTACCTCAGCGCTGGCTCATTAATCACGCAGGGCCTCTGCAACAAATCGCCTAGATTCCGCACGGCGCCCACACTGACAGTCGCAAATTTACGGTAAGTTTCTCTCGGAACGCTAATACATTGAGCTTCGAGGGTCCTCCTCCTTTTATAACTTGCTGGAAAATAAAAGGAAGACCACCATGAAGACATAACTTGATGACACTTCCATTCACAGTTATCGCTGGCTTTGTTTCATTTCAATTAGGGACGTCTTCTCAAAGTAATACCACATCAGCAGAGACCCTTGTCTCGTGTATAAATGTCTTGATATACTGCGTTGGATTGCCTGTACACACAGCTACAATAAATGATTCGTTCGTTTTCAGAGGTCTACACTACTAGCCATTAAACTTGCTACACCACGAAGATGACGTGCTACACACGCGAAATTTAACCGACAGGAAAAGATGCTGTGATATGCAAATGATTAGCTTTTCAGAGCATTCACACAAGGTTGGCGCCGGTGGCGACACCTACAACGTGCTGACATGAGGAAAGTTTCCAACCGATTTCTCATACACAAACAGCAGTTGACCAGCGTTGCCTGGTGAAACGTTGTTGTGATGCCTCGTGTAAGGAGAAAAATGCGTACCATTACGTTTCCGACTTTGATAAAGGTCGAATTGTAGCCTATCGCGATTGCGGTTTATCGTATCGCGACATTGCTGCTCGCGTTGGTCGAGATCAAAAATGGTTCAAATGGCTCTGAGCACTATGGGACTTAACTTCTGAGGTCATCAGTCCCCTAGAACTCAGAACTGCTTAAACCTAACTATCCCAAAGACATCACACTACTCCATACCCGAGGCAGGATTTGAACCTGCGACCGTAGCGGCCGCACGGTTCCAGATTGTAGCGCCTACAACCGCTTGGCCACCCAAGCCGGCGGTCGAGATCCAATGACTGTTAGCAGAATATCGAATCGGTGGGTTCAGGAGGGTAATGCGGAACGCCATGCTGGATCCCAACGGCCTCGTATCACTAGCAGTCGAGATGACAGGCATCTTATTCGCATGGCTGTAACGGATTGTGCAGCCACGTCTCGATCCGTGAGTCAGGTGGGGACGTTTGCAAGACAACAACCACCTGCTCGAGCAGTTCGACGACGTTTGCAGCAGTATGGACTATCAGCTCGGAGACCATTGCTGCGACTGCGATGGTGTATTCAACGACGAACCTGGGTGCACGAATGGCAAAACGTTACTTTTTCTAATGAATTTTTAGGATGAATCCAGGTTCTGTTTACAGCATCGTGATGGTCGCATCCGTGTTTGGCGACATCGCGGTGAACGCACACTGGAAGCATGTATTCATCATCACCATACAGGCGTATCACCCGGCGTGACGGTATGGGGTGCCATTGGTTACACGTCTCGGGCACCTCTTGTTCGCATTGACGGCACTTTGAACGATGGACGTTACATTTCAGATGTGTTACGACCCGTGACTCTACCCTTCATTCGATCCCTGCGAAACCCTACATTGCCGGCCGCGGTGGCCGAGCGGTTCTAGGCGCTACAGTCCGGAACCGCGCGACTGCTACGGTTGCAGGTTCGAATCCCGCCTCGGGCATGGATGTGTGTGATGTCCTTAGGTTAGTTAGGTTTAAGTAGTTCTAAGTTCTAGGGGACTGGCCAGCACATTCACCAGATCTCTCACCAATTGAAAACGTCTGGTCAATGGTGGCCGAGCAACTGGCTCGTCACAATACATCAGTCACTACTCTTGATGAACTGTGGCATCGTGTTGAAGCTGCATGGGCATACCTGTACACGCCATCCAAGCTCTGTTTGACTCAATGCCCAGGCGTATCAAGGCCGTTATTACGGCCAGAGGTGGTTGTTCTGGGTACTAATTTCTCAGGATCTATGCACCCAAATTGCGTGAAAATGTAATCACATGTCAGTTCTAGTATAATATATTTGTCGAATGAATACCGATTTATCATCGACATTTCTTCTTGGTGTAGCAATTTTAATGACCAGTAGTGTATACTTCGCAAAGTATTGCATGTACAAATACGACTCATGCATGAATAGAAGCATACACTTACAGAGTTAGCATTGTACCCACCAACTGAAGAGACAGTGAAGGTGATGGACATTCCTGTAAGGTATATTTTTAGTTTTCGAATGAATCACGTAATTTTTTTATGATACAGTCACAGCCGGTTTCGGCTTTCAAATGGTCGTCTTCAGGTGGTATGGGTGGCATTAAACGAGCAAGTTTTCAAGCACTGTCAACTTGGAGCAAAACCAAGAAACAAGGACTGCTGATGAATGGTGTCGCATAGTGTTCAACCAAGAATCGCAGTTTCGCACTGCCCTGGATGACCTCGTCAATGAGTATGGCAGAGACCTGAGAAGAGGTTCCATCGTTATAAACTTTTGTAGGGATACAGCGGTGTTACTCCTGACGTCTTTGTATGAGGACTCATCGGTTATGAGTTTAGATCACGGCTGTTAGTGAACGAGGGAAGTCAACGGTTTCGTCTCCATCCTGCGTCCTCATGTGTTCCCTCTCATGTGACAGTATTGTGGTGTCATTTTTCAACAGGATAACACTCGTCGATACATGGAACGTAACTCTATGAACTGTTCGTGTTAAGTTGAGCAAGATCCCCACATCTGTCTTTGATAGAACAAGCATGAGACCAGCTCGGACATCCAATCCGTCCTAGCACCACTATCCATGACATCAATAACTATTTACGGCTGTGGTGGGCCGCCTTGCCTCAGGAGACGAGGCCACTTGCTCCACCACATACTCTCCAGTTTACGGACAGGCCATAATCACGTTACATGGCGAGAAGTGTTCACGGAGCCTCTAACTGGACAGAAACAAGTGTGACATTAGTAGTATGTGAGGCCCCGACTGGGACGATGCTAACTGCTGACATGAGTCCTTCCTGAGAAGGCCAACAACTGAATACCCACACATACGATGAGATTAATGTTACTGAAAGCTACTATTGAGTATAAGTTGTTAGTTAAGATTCTTGCGAAGATTTCCAAAGTTGAACGATTAGTTATAAAGACAGCGATATGGCTAGTCGTTTTAAAGCGTAACTTTAGTGCACGGTTTGCAAGATTCGCCATCTTAGGTATGCAGGTTCAAATGAATGTAGGTAGCGATACGTTTCAATAAAATATGCCTAGGTCTTTGACCATCTCATGTCACTTACAAAACCAACCTTATGGCCACTGTCGCAAGTGACCATCAAAGCAAAACAGTCTTTGGACTGAAGACAACCACAACCACCACCACCACAACCACCACCACTACAGAGACGTAACAAGCCATAACAATAAAAGTTAAGCATACGTTGCATGACTCAGATTCCTATGCACAGGCTAAGTTCAGGAGACTAATTCCTATTACTTTTCACTCTGCCTATAAGATATTTGCGAAAATAATTAATAGTCTCATATGTGGTATCATGTATCAGTACCACTCCACGGCGTGATTCCTGCGAGGTGTTCAGCAGAAATATTTGCAGAACCATTAGAGTTATTGTAATTTTGGTTCGACTCAGATGAATTGTGAAAAGGCAATCGGTTTCATGTTCAAAACAGATAAACCCCTAGTTTTAAGTGTTGTAATGGTCTTGAATTTAGCAATCGCGGATTCTGAAAAATGAAATTTTGTTGAATTCACCTCTTTCTTAAGTGCGATATGAACAGCAGAAATGAATGTAGTTTCATTAGAAAAAGCAAATTTGATACTGATATCTTTGTAATTAATATACAGTATGTCTCAGCACAGCGATAACAAGATTTGAGGAAATATAATGTGCACCTAGACTATGGAAAATATACGTGGCGCATCTAGGAATAATTACTCAGGGGATTCGTCAAGACACTGGGATACGAAATCTACGTTAACAGTGCTGAGGAACTTGTACCCATCGTCGAGGCTGCAGAGAAGTCCGGGATACGCCCGGTATGTCCCAGAACATTAGATTTTCATGCACCGGTAATGCAAAGCCTGCATCAAGGTCCATGGTCGTAATTACGAAAACCTTCTTTGATGACGATAGTTGCCTGTCCTTGTTCTTATTTCTTGGTTTCTGCAGTACTAAGCATAATGAACATGTTTTCTCAACCTGTTCGTGTCCTTACTTTCTAGTCTTTCCGATTATGCATTGCTATATAATTTTCCATTGTCTGGTGTATTCAATCGCTCCTTAAAGTTTATAACAGCTGTGCTGAAACACCCTGTAGACATTAAAAGAAATTAAATATCATTTAACGAGGGCTATTGACAATTTATCTGGGCGAAAGGCGATTTATGATGTACTGGAAGGTTCAAGAAGTATCTAATGTGAACAGTTTAGCAGACTCACTCTGTGTATGAGAGGTGAATGTGTATCGTAATCTGATTAATGGCTCCGTTGTGAATGTCCCTCGTTCAAACTGAGGTTCTTCATGGGCCTTTCCTACACGATATAAACTCTGATTTCGATATGCGTGATACTCAACCAACGTACTACGAGAAATAAACCTCAGGACAAATTAATCAGATCAGTGTCCACCAAGTCAGTGTCACCGACGATGCTTTTAACAATAAGGTTTGTATATGATGACTTTTTTGAAATTGAACGGGATACTTGACTTCGTAATCGATGGATGTCAAATTTCGAGCCAAACATAATGTTCAGCTAAACGCTAATACTCTGGATAAATCCTAAAGCGACTGGTTGCATTATCTACTTCTAATATGTTGCTCATGGAGAGCAAGATTAGTACAGATGATTATTTTAGCTCTTCACGAAACGTATAGCTTCTTCGGAGGACAATTCATTCAAATGACAGATTATGTTCATCGGTAGCTGCCGATAACTGTTAACTTGTAGCAAGTTTAATATATATTTCAGCAAAGCAACTGCTAACTTAGTTACGAGCTCATTTCAAATTATTCTACTACTCTGGACACACAGTTACGAAGACCACTAAAACTGGAGAGGGACAGGGAGGATGGAGAGAGAGGGAGAGAGAGAGAGAGAGAGAGAGAGAGAGAGAGAGAGACAGAGAGACGGGGGGCGGGGGGAGAAGGAGACAGCGGCAAGGAGCTGGATTTTACTTTTTTATGGGGGGTGGGGTTGACTCCTTCCTGCAGTAATTCACGCTGAAGGTCTGCTCCTCATTTGGAAAAATTTCCAGGAGACTCGGACGATAAAACGCTTTAAATGAGTGGGCTACTTGGCAATGGTGCCGAATGGCCGGTTTCGAGGCGACAACGTATAATTTGGGGGACCGTAATGAAACTGAAAACCGTTCCGCGTCTAGAGCCCTCAGCGACCCAGCGTTAAATTATAATTTAGTGGCAGTGCTTCGCAAAATTGTTGACATTCTGCAAATGAAGCACAGGTGTGAATATCTGCAAACGTGAAAGCTATGTTTACGCAATGAAATGAAAGAAGATTGACGGCGGTGCATTTCGTTGGGAGTGGAAAACGGCGGCGAGCGAAGCCTAAATTCTGTTCTAGACGCGCCATAAATCACCTGCAAGTTCTGCGCGTTTAGTCTGAATGTTACACATACGTTTCACTTGGCTCCAAACGATTTACTCAGCATGCTGACGCCGAACGTCTGTATCTGTCCTAAAAGAATTTCACTTAACTAAATATGTTACTACTTTACACTATTTCTGAGGAGATGAAAGAACTGAATCGGACTTTTAAGGTTTTTCCACACATTTAAGTCTTCTGCGAGGCCTTGTCTTTCTATACACTCCGAAAGCAATTGTACAGTGCACAGCGGGGGTAATTACCACCAGTAATATAGACTTTCTGTACGTTAAATTCGTGAACGGAGGGATGGGAAAAATCAATTTTGAAGCCAGCAATAAGACTGCTGGGTGAAACACGTAGCTTAGTACAGTGTCGGACTTCGAACAACTGGTTGTCATAGGTCAAGTTAACTAAAGTGTCAGATTTTCTTTGTTAAATTTAATTTATACTAACACCCACTCTAGCTTGGCATAGGTAGCACTAAGTACGTACGACCGGATGACATTTCTGTCATAGATGGAAATTTTTTTAAGGGCCACTGCATACAGTTGTGATTAAAATTCAGAGAACACCTTTAAGTTAGTAAATGAAGCTTAAACGGCTGAAGCACCACACGCCATGAAAGCTCTCAGGAGGCACAAATGTGATCTGTTCCACATTAATTGGTGTTTGGAGTGACATCGCTCGGCAATGATAGAAGTTACGAGCTCCGGCGCTGCCCAGTATGCCAACTCTATACGGAAAAATCGGTTCTTATCAGTTTAATACGCAGTACATCCCGCACTGAGGGACGCTTAGGTAGTCTGCGGTATCTTGCGCCCGGCTCCTTCAGCGGTAGCTCGCATCGGCCTGGTGCTGCTGTCAGATGGTCAAACCATACGAATGATCCTAATGAGTTCTGCTATTAACCGCTAGATAGCAATGGCGTCGCTTTCACAGCGGATAATGACTTTAATTCAACATAGGTCAGCCATTTTACATTAAATACTTATAAATTATATACACAAACCTTCCCCGTGAATCGGTCTATATATGACCGAAAACCATATCGACATCTCTATAGTAGTCCATGAGATTATCCGGAACATACAGATAAAAACCGTAGCGGGGGACTTGACCTGGGGTCACTCCTACGAGTCGTCATGCGCGTTTTCTCTGGTGTTTCGGCAGGTATTTGCAACTTAGTTTTCGCGTTATGTAACTGGAGTCAGCCTAAACAAATACTGCTCATGACATCATTCATGAGCCACTAAATGCCGTCGGAATGCGCCAGTTCATCATCTGTTAGAAACAAAATTATTTCTAAAGCGTTGCCATTCAATAGAGCAGTCCCAAATTAGTCTAGTGCGATATTCATTCTGTCTATATGTATTAACAAGGCGGTAGCAGCCGTTGCGAGCCAGGCCGGTGCTGACGCTGCTGGAGAACTCGTTGTTTTCCGTCTTTTACTGTCTCTGTTAATGCATATCGATAAAACGGATATCAGACTAGACTAATTTGGGACTGCTCTATCGACTTTAAAACACTTTTTGTTTGAAACGAGTAATAAGCCGACACTTTCCCCTCGATACTAGGTGTCGCATGAAATTTGCTATCAAATGTACAGTTCGGTTTTAGAAGTCGTTTAGCAACTGAAGATGCTATATTCTCTTTTCTCTGTGATGTACTGTATGGGCTAAACAAAAAGTTTCGAACGCTTGGCGTATTTTTTTATTTAACTAAGGCATTTGACTGTGTTGATCTCACAGTATTGCTCCAGAAGTTGGACCATTACGGAATAAGGGGAGTAGCTCACAGTTGGTTCACCTCTTACTTTAGCTCTTACTTACACGCAGCAGAAGGTCATTATTCACAGTGTTGATAACGGCTGTGATGTGGGATCTGAGTGGAGTACTGTCAAGTGGGAGGTGCCCCAGGGATCAGTGTTGGGGCCACTCCTGTTCCTTATTTATATAAATGATATGCCCTCTAGTATTATGGTAACTCTAAAATATTTCTGTTTGCTGATGACACTAGTTTGGTAGTGAAGGATGTTGTGTCCAACATTGACTCGGTTTCAAATAGTGCAGTACATGACCTCAGTTCATGGCTTGTAGAAAATAAACTAACGTTAAATCACAGTAAGACTCAGTTTTTACAGTTTCTAACACACAATTCAACAAAATCTCACAGAACGGCAATATGATTAGTGAAACTGAACAGTTCAAATTTCTAGGTGTTCAAATAGCTAGTAAGCCCACGTTCAGGATCTTGTTCAAAGACTTAATACTGCCATTTTTACTATTCGAACGATATCAGAAGTGAGTGATACTTCGACACGTTAATTAGTCTACTTTGCTTATTTTCATTAACTTATGTCGTATGGTATTATGTTTTGGGGTGACTCTTCCCATTCTAGAAGGATAGTTTTGGCTCAGAAACGGGCAGTTCGGGCAATAAGTGGTGTGAGTTCACGAACCTCTTGTCGTCCTCTGTTCACGAGTCTGGGTATTTTGACATTGGCCTCTCAATTCGTATACTCCTTATTGTCGTTTCTTGTTACTAATATTAGTTTATTCCCAAGAATAAGCAGCTTTCACTCGGTTAATACTCGGAAGAAATCAAACCATTCGGATCGGACTTCCTTAACTCTTGTGCAAAAAGGTGTGCAGTATACTGTTGCATCCATTTTCAATAAGCTGCCACTCGAATTCAAAAATCTTAGCAGTAATCCACGCGCTTTCAAATCGAAACTGAAGAGTTTCCTCATGGGTCACTTCTTCTATTCTGTTGAGGAGTTCCTTGAAAAATTAAGCTGATTCTTATTATAAACTTACTTAAACTTATGGACAGACTTTTTTTCAGGTTCATGAACATTTATTTTTATGTTTATTACTTTTATGTTGTAAGTTCATGTACTGACACGTTCCATGACCTTGGAGATTTGCTCCTCAATTTGGTCCTACGGAACTTTGCGTGTAAATAAAATAAAAAAGACGTGATGGGCAGTAGCTGTCTTGGCTGATTCCAGACACACTGCAAAAACGAAATTGCAAATGTCTGCCCCAGACCGCCAGAGAAAATGCATCTGAAATCTCGTAGTAAGGACAAGAAACACAATTATTGTGTATAAGACCCCCTTTGACGATTTTTTAAAAATATCTACTAGCAACAGGTAATCTACGTGAATAAGTGTGTTGCAGGCTACATAGTGTATCCACAAAATTCCCTCTTTCACTCCTCCCCCATGCTACCCCCCGCCCACCCTCGAAAGAAAATACTCTTTCCTCTACCGAATGTTGTGAAGAGAGAGTGACTAGCGCCAAGGAGGCATCCGTAGGAGTACTTCTCACTCTAGTTTTACTGCCCTATTAATTTCGCAAGATGTATATAGGATGGAAGAGGCAACACGTTGCTTGATTCTTCTTGGAATGTTTTGAACGTACGCTCTCGTTATTCTGATAGTATCCTTATCCGTGACACACTACGCCCTTTTAGCATCCTCAAGAGGAGTTTGACTCTCGTGCTTTCTAAAGCGAACACGTGAGGAAACGTGGTGCTGTCCTGTGGATCTTCTTCATCTCCTTTGTGTCTGCCTGCTTAGCTGGGTGGTAACGTGCTTGCCTCCTATGCACCTACATCCAGGAGGGGCACGTTCAAACCCTGAACTGGGTTTTTATTCAACACGGCTACGGTTAACTCCCTCCCCCTTTCCCCCCCCCCCCCACCCCAACAGCCAAAAACATCAGATAGATTCAACTGAGCTGACACTCAAGTCTCAGGTGACTGTAGATATGTTATAGAAGTGTTAACACTTAATCTTATTTCTATCTGTTTCTATTGTAAGAAAAAGTCCGCCGGCACCAATCTGGGTTGGGTTGTTTCTGGGGGGGGGGGGGGGGGGAGGGGGACCAGACAGTGAGGTCATCGGTCTCATTAAGGAAGGAAGGGGAAGGAAGTTGGCCGTGCCCTTTCAAAGGAACCATCCCGGCATTTGCCTGGAGCGATTTAGGGAAATCACGGAAAACCGAAATCAGGATGGCCGGACGCGGGATTGAACCGTCGTCCTCCACCAATCTGGAAAAGGTACTGTATCCAAAAATCGGATTATTGTGGAGGAAATCGAATGTGTGTAACGACACGGGGCAGCTAGATCATGTAATTATAGTGTAGCCCAAGTTACAGCTATGTGGGGCGCCGTGGCTGCTCCTTGTAACGGTAACGGCGGTCGCCAAGCACGGCGTCGTCGTCATGTATTTATTCCTCGCAGACTACCCGAGAAACGTGCCGGCACGGTCGCGCCTTGAAATGCCACGCATCGGAGCCACACAGAGGTTAATCATTTCGTATCGTGATCCGTTTCACGTATGTGACTACCGCTGTAATTCCCATTTGCGAAGCAGGCAATGTCGCTCGAGACAACGAGAAGTAGAGCAAATACCAGGCGGATTCCTCTTTCGAGAAATTGCTTTGTGAAAAATTCCTTTCAATACCAAAATGTCAAGGCCTGGTCGACATCATGAACCGACAGGGAACACTCCTCAGTCGGAAGAATGAGTTGAGTACAAAGCTTCTGGAAGGAGAATATTACTTTTTACGAAGTGGAGCGGGATCCAGTTTTGAAATCTGCGTCAGAGATGTTTAAGCGTCATCTGCTCAATTACGGAAGTGTTTATGTCCTCATAATGTAGGAGAAGGAATATTTAACATTTACTTCACTCTAACCTAGTGAAAGGTTTATATTTTCGCATCAGTGTCTCCTTTCTTCTGTAGCAGTACGATTGATGATGGGGTACGCTGATATACGAGGGCTATTCGGAAAGTAAGATCCGATCGGTCGTGAAATGGAAACCGCAGTGAAAATCAAAAATGTTTTATTTGCAACAATCGATTACACCTTCCAGCTACTTCTCTACGTAGTCGCCTCTCCGGCTTAGGCATTTATCTTAGCGTCGTACCAACTTTCCAATACCCTCATCATGGGAGGCAGCCGCCTGTACTTTCCGCCAATTCTCTACGCTGGTCTACAGCTCGTTGTCTGAGCCAAAACATTGTCTTCATAGCCAGCAGTTCATGTGAGCAGAGATGAAACTCAGGATGAGCCAGTTACGAGCTGTATTGTGTATGATCGTTTCCTATCGAAAACAATGAAGTAGCATCTTCAATACCCCTGCAGAGTGTGGACGAGAATTGCCACAAAGAAGGAAATGCATGACTGTTATGTTATGTGGGCTGCATGACATCAGGCGAAGTCTCCCATCATGCCCCCATACTTGGCGCGAGACATTGTTTTCTGGGCATCTTTACGTGCTCACTGTGCGTTCAGAACTGAAAAGAGAAACGTCACGCGATCGACGGCCGTGGTTTCCATTTCGCGCCCGATCGGATCTTACTTTCGAATAGCCCTAGTAGGTTTACAAGGGACACACATAAAACTCGAAAAAGTGAGGTTACGTAATTAATATTTTGTTTTTTGCAGGTATGTGTCTACAGTACTGGCATACACTGAAATTTCTGCACTACAGGCGGTGCAGCTTATCGATAAAGTGGAGATGGGCAGAGTTAGGTACTGTCTGTTTTCTCGTTAACATGTACACCAGTTAACAGATTGTGACAATTTAATGTATCAGTGCTTTGTACATGTACTTTGAATTAGTGTACGGGAACTTGATTATGGTCCATGGGCCAAAACAGGTAGTTCAATAGGCAAATTTTACCAGCAGCTCTTGGTGATATTTCTCAACGTTCTTTGAATTCTCAAATTTTTGCAGAGCATTGAGTAGTGTTAAGTTGAGACTGCTGCGCCACACATACGAAGTCGTGTTGAGACACGCATAAGCTCCTCTGGTTGGGGTCAGTGCCGCTTTTTGCACGGCAGCAGACGTCCTTCCCCATTCCGCGAACCCCGCCTAATGCGCCGGGTCCTTGCTTCTTGCTGTTCGACCTCCGGGGCCGGAGTGGCAACTGGTCCTCTTTGAGAGGACCAGTGGAGCATCGAGAAGCTGGGACGTCCTAAGCGCCACTCTACAACGGAACCTTGCTGCGCGCGTGAGCTGCATTTAGAGCAGCGCTCGTCAGACTTTCTTGCTCCAGAGCCAAAACTGACATTTTGGAACGGCACCTCGGACCTCATATGTACTGATCTTATTATTAATTGCTAACCTACAAACAGATATGTTATGAGCCCCCAATAGACTAGCCACAGTAAGAGCGTGATAAGTTCGGTCCCCTAGTACTGGTCGTTGGACGTCGGCACCATTCGGAACACTTCGTGTCGACTGTTCTCTGTTTCACATTGCTGCCACCCTCAACAATCCCGGAGTTGTGACACCGTAATTTCCTGAAAAAGAATTGTTGTGTTGTCTCTGTGTGCGGATGATTAACAGATTAATAACAGCAATTGTACTTATTTTTATATGCATTTACGCAGTATTTAGCATTGGAGGGCAGCGTGGAAGGTACAAATTGTAGAGGGAGACCAAGAGATGAATACACTAAGCAGATTCAGAAGGATATAGGTTGCAGTAGGTACTGGGAGATGAAGAAGCTTGCGCAGGAAAGAGTAGCATGGAGAGCTGCAACAAACCAGTCTCAGGACTGAAGACCACAACAACCACAACAACAACGAGGCACGATCACAAATGTTGAGTAAATGTTTTGAGCTAAATACTGGGTGGCCCAAAAAGGATGGTCGGATTTGAACTGCGTAGTACCATTGAAAGGTGAGGAGGGGGGACCACTGCCGGCCGTCTGCAAGTCGGCCATTACACCCAGTTTGCCACGAGATGGCGCAGTGGACGGTCGAGCATCGTGTTTTTGCTGTGGAACAGTTTTTCAGAAATGATGAATCGTTTATTACTGTGCAACGATTGTTTCGACAACGTTTTGGTGTAGCGCGTGATGGACCCATTCCAGATCGCAGATCCATATCACGTTGGGTGACTGCATTCCGGACAACAGGGTCTGTCAAAAGTGGTAAATCTACAGGGCGTACACGTACGGCAGTTACTCCACAGAACATTGATGATGTTAGAGCGTCAGTGCTGCAAAGCCCGCGTCGTTCCACTAGGCGTCGTGCTCAAACTTTAGGCCTCAGCCGTAGTTCGTTGCAGCGTACTTTAAGCCGTGAGTTACAGTTTCACCCATACAAAATTATGATCACGCAAAAGCTGTATGATCGTGATTTTGAGCAGCGAAGACGATTTTGTGAATCAATGCTTGACATTTTGTACTCTAATAATGATGTTGTGCTTCTTATGTCAGATGAAGCCCATTTCCATTTAGACGGCTACGTCAATAAACAAAACTGCAGGTATTGGGCAGCAGATAATCCCAGAGAATTGCACCAAAAGCCTCTTCATAGTGCTAAGGTAACAGTCTGGTGTGGAATTTCAAGATTGGGGATTGTTGGTCCTTATTTTTTTGAGGAGAACAACGCTACAGTCACAGTGAACTCGAAACGTTACGTTAACATGCTACGTAGCTTTTTGGTGCCGAAACTGCGAGAGTTACATGTAAATCGAGATCGAATTTGGTTTCAACAGGACGGGGCCACGGCCCACACAGCCAATGACTCCATGTGTGTTTTAAGGCGGATGTTCCCCCACCACATCATCTCGCGTCTTGGAGATGTCCACTGGCCCGCGAGATCACCTGACCTCTCAGCCTGTGATTTTTTTCTTTGGGGATACCTAAAGTCAAAAGTCTACGTAAAGAAGCCCCGAAACTTAATTGATCTGAAGGAGGCAATCAGTGCGGAAATTATGGCAATTCAAGAAGAAACAGTAGTGAAAGTGATGGAAAATTTCGAGGAAAGACTTGTGGAATGCATCACCGAGGAAGGACACCATCTTCCGGAAGTCATTTTCCGTACATGATTTTTTGTGGTTAGTTCTTGTAATTGGGTGCCTGGGAGCATTTAGTTAAGTAATTGAATAAAATTAATTTGTAAAACTGATGAAGTTATAGTTATTTAAAATGTGACCATCCTTTTTGGGCCACCCTGTATTTTCAACGTCATTTTTCTTCTACTCATACCTTCGCATTACAATATCCTTAACGTAATTTTATATTCCTAGCTACAGATATGTACCGCATTTCGTGATTAACTTTGCTATAATGCGCATTCACGAATCCATATTACTTGAAATGTTTACTGTGCTGCAGCTGATCGCTACGAGACACGCACGCCCGTGAGTTGTCAGTGCTGGAAGACGAACAACAAAACATTCCCCACTGACATCCACTAATCCTGTAGTGGCCGCGCTATTTTCCCCTCAGCGCCGAGGTAAGCGGCCAACTTTACGTAGGTCACGGACAAATTCGCCAATGTCAACTAAAATGAAGCACTTCTTAAAAACATCGCTGTCTCTGTAAATATTTTTATTTGTTACTGAGCATAAAAATTACACTCACAAGAAGCTCTTAAGGTTAGTTGACGGTTTTGGATTCGTCGTACAGGTGCAAGAGTTGAAACATCTCCCAGTTACGGAATTCCGAAAATTCAAAATCATACTGTTGACATGGATGGCTAGCTGTGATTTCGTATTTAAATCCACAAACTTGTAAGTCACGTCAAACGAATCTTCCATTCGGAGAATGCAATTTTGTGACAGGCTAAAACTCTGTGTCGGATCGGGAACCTAGAAAAGTGGAAGGAAAATGTCTCAAGTTCCATTATCGACCGGCAAAACAGACCAGTTTCAAAAACACTGATATTAAGTTATTGTCCTCCTCAACATGCTCAATCCTCTATCCCTACAAGGCTTCAGGGGAATTTTCCAGATATAGAAATAGTGCTGGAAGTCTTCCTCTGTGAGATCCTTGAAGACGCGCGCCGCTTTTTCTTTCTCTACTTCAACGCACTCGAATCTCGTTCCTTTTAATGCAAGTTTGCCCTTGGGGCATAGATAAAAGTCACATGGTGGTAGACGAGGCGAATAAGGTGGATAGTCTAAGACTGGTATGCTATACTTCGCTAGAAACCTCTTAATAGACGGTGCAGTATGAACTAGTGCTTTATCATGATACAGAACCCATAACTTTTTCTTCAATAATTTCGGTCACTTTTTTCTTATTTCCTCAAGGAATTTAGCAATAATCTCAAGGTTGTAATGTTTAATTAAAATTTTCACCTTCAGGCCACCAGTAAAGATACACAGTTCCACGAATATCGAAAAAACAAAACACAATCATCATCGTTCTGAATCTTGATTAGCTCATTCGAGCATTTTTTGCTCTCGACGGACTGGCGCTTAGTTTCGGGATCATAAGCGAAAAACCAAGATTTGTTACATGTTATCCTTCTTATCAGGAAATTAGTATGATTTTGAATGCTATTTAAAGTGTCAGTACATACATTTCCACAAGATTCTTATCGTTCGATCGACTCAATTTTCTCATGTTAAATTCCCTACGTACAATTCGTTTTGTGTATTCTTTGTCTACAGTTTCAGCAATCGATCGAAAACTGAACCGACGGTCAGATCGAATCATATTACTTATTTTTCGATATTTTCACGCGTTTTTGATGTCGAAATGCGTCCTGTTCGTGACTCAACTTCAACGTCTTCTCGGCCAACTTGGTAAAGCTTCAACCACTCAAAAAACTCGCATACCGTATGAGATAGTCTTCGCCAAACATTTCTTTTAGTAACAGATAGGTTTCAGTAGCAGTTTTCCATAGTTTCATGTGATCCTTCACGACAATTCGTTGCTATATTATCACAATATTATTTTTCTGGCAAAACAAAATAACAACTCTTACACAAACAAAGCCCACCGTTACACTGATTTGTCTACCGACACCAGAAATGCTGCATTCGACTGAGAAGGGTTCACGCTTCACAGCTATTGGTCGTTCATCTTTGGCGCATGCGCCCTTACTCTGTAACAGCATCAGTCCCGTATGTTGTAGCCACTCCTCGTATATCCACATTCATTGTGAAAAGTGTGATCTGTGGTCAACAGACAATCGCAGTGGAAGGTGCCAGGTGGCTATCAACCACAATGCCGTCGATACTGTCACAGTGAGTAACAGAATTCGTTAGGCCATACAGTATTAGTACTCATGGCTGTACTTGAAGTATTTTGATACATCTCCTTCTCAAAGAGCCAGCATCCACCATCACACTACAGAAATCAACATTTAACTTCCAAGAGCCCTATTTTAATATGAGTTTTGAAAGATTCAAAAACTAGTTTATGGGTATAAAATATATCTCAAATAAGTGACTGGATGTGGTTTTCTTTTCCATTCGAGAACATGCGCAATGGAAGGAAGGAAATAAAATTAGAGTTTAACGTCCCGTCGACTATCAGGTCGTGAGAGACAGAGCACAAACTCCGAATCATTTCCGAGCAACATTTCCGGAATTTGCCTAGAGCGATTAAGGGAAATCCCGAAAGACCAAAATCTGAATGGCCGGACGCGCCTTTGAACCGTCGTCCTCCCGAATGCGATTCCAGTGTGCTAACGACTGCGCCACCTCGGTCGGCGTGCGCAATGGATAAGATTAAGGGGGGGTAGGACGTCAAACGGGCCGACTTGGAGCAGGAGAGGCACCACAGGGCATTTTATTTTCTACTGTCTATACTTTTACAAATAAATTCGTAAAACTTTGTCAGCATGACCAGGAAGGATTCAGGATTCACTTTCATAGCAGTGGAAGTGCAAAAACATACCAAAATAATTTTTTTTAGATATGAAATTTCATCATATTTTTCACTTACTGTTGGCTGCATTTGTTGTTATAGGTACGTTTTTCTTCACAAGTAAGAGAGATTCCTTGATGAATTTTGCACAGCATACAAACCATACTTACAGGTATGAAACTTCCTGGCAGATTAAAACTGTGTGCCGGACCGAGACTCGAACTCGGGACCTTTGCCTTTCGTGGGCAAGTGCTCTAAAGCTGTGAGGACGGGGCGTGAGTCGTGCTTGGGTAGCTCAAACGGTAAAGTACTTGCCCGAGAAAGGCAAAGGTCCCGAGTTCGAGTCTCGGTCCGGCACACAGTTTTAATCTGCCAGGAAGTTTCGTATCAGCACACACTCCGCTGCAGAGTGAAAATCGCATTCTGCATACTTACAGGTGTATGAAACTCTAGAATTTTCCAAATCTATTAAAAACTGTGGTAAAAATTGAGATAATTAACTACAAAATTTGATTTTTTTCTAAACATAAAGTTTAAAACGTAACAGCTCATTCATTAAATAGATTCTAGAGTTTCAGACACCTGTAAGCATCGTTTGTATGCTGTGCAAAATTCATCGAACAGTCTCTCTTACTTGTGAAGAAAAGTGTACCTATAGCAACAAATGCAGCCAATAGTAAGTGAAAAATTATGAAAGTTCACATGTAAAAAAAATTATTTTGTTATGTTTTTGAACTTCCGCTGCTACGAGTGTGAATCCTGAATCCTTCCTGGTCATGCTGACAAAGTTTTATGAATTTACTTGTAAAAGTATAGACAGTGGAAATTAAAATGTCCTGTGGTGCCTCTCCTGCTCCCAGTCGGTCCGTTTGACGTCCTACCCCCTTAAGCAACTGATAATGAATTCTCTCAGGAACGGAGATATTATTAAAACACATAAATCTGTCTTCTGGATTGCAGTCAGTATCGCTAGGAAACATGAAAAACAAATTTACTAGTTGCGCAACCTGTAGAGCTAACGTACCTGCGACATTCTCAGGAGAGCCAGCATTCACACGTTCCGCTAAGCGTATCCTCCCGCATTTCATTGATAGCAATCATAGCGGCAGCGACCTCGCATAGCAATGAATCCGCGTGCTTTCAAGGGTGAGACGACTACGCGTTTACGGCAAACGCCAGGTAAAAGTTCCCCCGGCCTCCGACCGTAGCTAATTTTTTCCCGCGAGATCGCGTTAAGCATTTCATGATGATGCAGAGTCCTTGACTTCGCTCCAAGTCCCATTTCTCAGCCTTCTAAATTCCAGGACAGCTGCGTCTAGGATGCTTATAGACTGTAAAACCGCGTAACTTCGCGAGAAAGGTGAAGCTGATAGACGAGGTCAAACTCAGTTTCGAAACACAGCGCAAAGCGGTTTCAAAAGAGGAGCGTAATGTTAACCCACGAATCTGCTCACGCCCTCAAGAAGCGGTGAGACTGTTAGAGCGAAATATAACATTTCCAATGGTCCTTGTTTTATTTCATGAACTGAATGATCTATGAAGTGCAGTGAGAAAACACTTAACTAAAGAGCTGCTTTGTCAAGAAGTCTTAATCGTCAATATGGTACAAAGTCTGTACAGCGATATCAGTCTCATGTAAATAGCAGTGAAACTTTTGAATAACAAATGAGTAAAAACTGCCTGTATCACAGTATATTATTTACATCTGCCCTGCATATCATCTTCAGATCTGATGCAGCAAGGCGCAATTTAACAACCGTGAGTTTGAGTTTTATGTCAATCATGCCACTGTTGACAAATTCACCTTGCAGGACAGATGTTAAAAAGAAAGACATTGTGATCTAGACGGTGTTTTACTTTAGCAACCTAGTTTGAAACTGCGTTCTGCTCCGGAAATAGTCTTTCCAGAGCCCCATATTCTGCGGCAATGCGGAAGCATGAAACCGCTTCGCATGCTGGTTTTGGAGGAATGCTCTGTTGTAATCGAGTTTTTTCAACTCCACGCAAACACCTACAAATTAGATAAAATAATCTCGAAACATTAGCCGCATCAAATTAAGTTGTTACTATAATTTGAGTCGGAGAACATGTTCAGAATATTTTATCAGTTGACGCCATGCTAATCTTGTGTAATATGCTTTGCTTTCCTCCCGTTTCCTCGTTCTCCCAACGTTGGACTGTTATTCGTAAAGCGGCGGCTGTTACAGATTCTAAACAAAATAACACAGTTAACTGTGAAAGCGCCATTTTATGTTAACACTCGTGACTCGTTTCGGCGGTTTGCATCGTCTTCAGGCAGATATTGTACATTTCTACGAATCTAGTAATGTAGACGTATGTATTTCTGCCAAATGCAGCCACTCGTCTGTCTTATTATTTCAAATGAAGCATTACGTGTCACATGTAGTTGAGGATGGGGCACTGAAGTCATACATGTAGACACTGATAAGAAGCGACTACTAAACTACGTGACAAATAATAATGTGAGAAATTATACGTTCCCTTACGAAGTAACCTATTGTGGTTTTGCTTATCAGTGCAAGCAGACATAACAATGTCACTGAAACGTTGCACATTTACATTCATGTACGAATAAATAAAATGTTTCTGGAGAAATTATAAATGATGAATTTCAAAAAGCAGAGACTCTTATTAACTAATTTATAGTACTAGTGGCATTATTCGCTGATAAATTTTTATCTAAATCAACATAGCTACATTGCTGTTCGTAGATGTAGTGTACCAGTGTGAACTGCGAGAAGTTAACCTCAATTCTTCTGGTTATTTTCACCTCGAGCACGTCACCATTACCATTTTATCAACGTGACATTGCCCACTGGAAATTAAAATGTTCAGTTTCAGTTATATTTCGATAATCGTGGACCTAAAATGCATATCAACTAGTAAAACTATTATAGTATAATTTAATACCAGAGATTCAATGAAATTGCATTTGAATGAAAAAGTATGTTTGCTCTAAGCGATGTCTTCAAATACATTACACTGTTTAAAATTTTACTGTAATAGCGTACCCTCAGTCACTCTATGCAAATCACTTTACTCTCAAATGAGAGAAACGTATGTTTCCTTTCGTCTACGAAAGATCTAGATCATGTTTCACATTCTTATGCACAAATATTCTGGCCACGTGCTTACTATCGCTAAGGTTTGCATATATTATCTCTCTATACAGTCTGTGCTATCTCTTCACGATGTTAACTTTCGTATCTGAACAGCATAGCAGGAACACTCAGCAACGCCGGGTAGCCGCGCGGTCTCGGGCGCCTTGACACGGTTCGCGCGGCTCTCCTCGTCGGAGGTTCGAGTCTTCTCTCGGGCATGGGTGTGTGTGTTGTCCTTAACGTAAGTTAGTTGGATTAAGTAGTGTGTAATCTTAGGGACCGGTAACCTCAGCAGTTTGGTTCCATAGGAACTTACCACAAATTTCCAAAATAAAAAAAGGCACACTCATTCCCAAAAGAGCAATATCTTTCCGTTACACAGTCACATTCTCTAAATACTTTTCGGTAGCAGAAACTAAACCTTTTAAATGACCAGCATCAAACTAGCAGTTTGCTGAAGTACATACAAGCCTATTAAAACAACTGATGATCCATCTCCTAAAACAATAATGTCAGCCCTTGTTCTTTTAATCAACCTTGCCACATTATAATTAAGTAACCTCTTTTCCAACAGACCTTTCAAATTTTCCTGCATGGGCTGTCAGTTTGATTTTCTGTTTCCTACAGCTACATCCTAACACACTGGCAATTCAAAATTATGACCATCTGCGTAAACGCTTATTGGTCCCTCTTTGGAATTCAGTACAGTAGCGATTTTTCGTAGTATGGAGTTTAAAAGACCTTGGCAGATTTTCGGAGGTAAGTGACACCAGACGTCTATGCTCACGTCCTCCAGTTCCCGTAACTTAGTCTCGTTATTTGTGGGTGCAATGCTAGCGTCCAGTAGCATCCCAAATGTGTTTCAACGAGTTCAGATAAAGTAATATGGTGGTCAGTACATTAACGTGAATTCACAAAAAAAAAAAAAAAATGGCTCTGAGCACTATGGGACTTAACATCTGAGGTCATCCGTCCCCTATAACTTAGAACTACTTAAACCTAACTAACCTAAGGACATCACACACATGCGTGCCCGAGGCAGGATTCGAACCTGCGACCGTAGCAGTCGCGCGGTTCCAGACTGAAGCGCCTAGAACCGCTCGGCCACTCAGGCCGATGGACAGTTATCCGTTCTGGGATATGCCATCGCCGTCGGGGAAGACATCAAGCATGAAGGAATACAGGTGACTGGCAATAATGTTCACATAGTCGACAGTTGTCATGACGCCATCGATTACTTCCACAGATCCCCCGGTAGCAGAGACGAATATTCCCCATAGCACAGTACTGCCACCATCGGTCTGCGTCCGTCGCTCGGAAGATGTTTCGAGCAGCTGTCGGCCGTGATGACAACGAACCCAGGCAGGACCACTGATCTTGTGTGAAAAGAAACGTGACTCATCCCATCAAGTGACAGATTTCCACATATCCACGGTGACTCCTCTCAAATCGTAACTTGACAATATCTTTGAGTCACCAAGGGAACACATAGGGATCTTCTCCTGCAGAGCACCATGTTCAACAATGTGCACTGAACGGTGTTCTTCGGAAAACTTTACCTGCTCCAGCGTAGTACTCTGTAGTCATATGTGCCACAGACCACCGCCTATGCTGTTTTTCAGAGTGGTCAGGTTCAAAATGGTCAAATGTATGTGAATTCCTAAGGGACCAAACTGCTTAGGTCATCGGTCCCTAGACTTACACACTACTTAAACTAACTTATGCTAAGAATAACACACACACTCATGCCAGAGGGAGGACTCGAACCTCTGGCGGGAGTGGCCGCGAGTGGTCAGGTGTCTGACTTCCTTAATGAGGTGCGTACATACAGGGTGTTACAAAAAGGTACCGCCAAACTTTCAGGAAACATTCCTCACACACAAAGAAAGAAAATATGTTATGTGGACATGTGTCCGGAAACGCTTACTTTCCATGTTAGAGCTCATTTTATTATTTCTCTTCAAATCACATTAATCATGGAATGGAAACACACAGCAACAGAACGTACCAGCGTGACTTCAAACACTTTGTTACAGGAAATGTTCAAAATGTCCTCCGTTAGCGAGGATACATGCATCCACCCTCCGTCGCATGGAATCCCTGATGCGCTGGTGCAGCCCTGGAGAATGACGTATTGTATCACAGCCGTCCACAATTCGAGCACGAAGAGTCTCTACATCTGGTACCGGGGTTGCGTAGACAAGAGCTTTCAAATGCCCCCATAAATGAAAGTCAAGACGGTTGAGGTCAGGAGAGCGTGGAGGCCATGGAATTGGTCCGCCTCTACCAATCCATCGGTCACCGAATCTGTTGTTGAGAAGCGTACGAACACTTCGACTGAAATGTGCAGGAGCTCCATCGTGCATGAACCACATGTTGTGTCGTACTTGTAAAGGCACATGTTCTAGCAGCACAGGTAGAATATCCCGTATGAAATCATGATAACGTGCTCCATTGAGCGTAGGGGGAAGAACATGGGGCCCAATCAAGACATCACCAACAATGCCTGCCCAAACGTTGACAGAAAATCTGTGTTGATGACGTGATTGCACAATTGCGTGCGGATTCTCGTCAGCCCGCACATGTTGATTGTGAAAATTTACAATCTGATCACATTGGAATGAAGCCTCATCCGTAAAGAGCACTGAAATGAGGATTGACACATTGTTGGATGAACCATTCGCAGAAGTGTACCCGTGGAGGCCAATCAGCTGCTGATAGTGCCTGCACACGCTGTACATGGTACGGAAACAACTGGTTCTCCCGTAGCATTCTCCATAAAGTGACGTGGTCAACGTTACCTTGTACAGCAGCAACTTGTCTGACGCTGAAATTAGAGTTATCGTCAACTGAACGAAGAATTGCCTCGTCCATTGCAGGTGTCCTCGTCGTTCTAGGTCTTCCCCTGTCGCGAGTCGTAGGCTGGAATGTTCCGTGCTCCCTAAGACGCCGATCAATTGCTTCGAACGTCTTCCTGTCGGGACACTTCGTTCTGGAAATCTGTCTCGATACAAACGTACCGCGCCACGGCTATTGCCACGTGCTAATCCATACATCAAATGGGCATCTGCCAACTCCGCATTTGTAAACATTGCACTGACTGCAAAACCACGTTCGTGATGAACACTAACTTGTTGATGCTACGTACTGATGTGCTTGATGCTAGTACTGTAGAGCAATGAGTCGCATGTCAACACAAGCACCGAAGTCAACATTACCTTCCTTCAATTGGGCCAACTGGCGGTGAATCGAGAAGTACAGTACATACTGACGAAACTAATGTGAGCTCCAACATGGAAATTAAGCGTTTCCGGACACATGTCCACATAACATCTTTTCTTTATTTGTGTGTGAGGAATGTTTCCTGAAAGTTTGGCCGTACCTTTTTGTAACACCCTGTATAACATCTTGTCGACAACTTTTGGTTTCACCGCCCTTTAACCAGTTTCCACCGACGCACGCGACAGAAGCACGGGAACAGCTGACCACCTTTCTGAGATACTCTTTCCCTGACGCCGGGTCGTACCAATCCGTTCCTGGTCGAAGTTGCTTGTGTCAGTGTATTTCCCCATTTGTGGACCGTATCCTAGTTGTAATGATGCTTTATTCGTCTCTGCTCCGCTGATATACTTTTCTTACCGCATCAAACGTCCGCAATGCCACAAGGCCAGGCAACATGCAATTTCGCGGTGGGCATTGGTCATAATTTTATGGCTCATGAGCGTATTTTCTCCTTATATCCAAGGGGAGTGTCTGGACAGTTCTGTTACCTGGAAAAACAATATCCACGTTTTCTCCGTGCTTATGATGTGCAGTGCATCCGACCGAGTGTTCGGTCAGCACGAAGTTCCCCAATAATTTGACTTGTTACTTTTCGACCACAGACTTTTGTTTGTCTTCTGCTTGTATATCACTGTTTTTGTTTTATTTTTCATGAATATACATAAGTGGCGGTCAAAAAGTTTCCGTCTGAGGGCGTTGCTGCATTGTAGATGCAAAGTAGATCGACTCCGATACTGGTATATAAACATTGAAATGCAGACAAGGTATTAGAGTGAGGCTCGTGTCTTTCCAACGTGCGAGCGGTAAATGCGGAAACTTGAACTGTGGCAACGGTATAACCAAATACTCTCAAACAGGATCAACGTGCTGTTATACTTATCCGGGGTGCCGAAGGACATCGATCGTAGAATGGATAATGTGAATGGGGCAGCATATCTGTGGAAAACCAACGTTGTGGAATGGTGTGCCAAGTTCCGTACTGGTTACGATTCGGCACAAGACGCCAATCGATCTGGTAGGCCAGCCTCATTCGTTACGCCAACACAAGTGCGAGTCACTCGAGCAGCCAACCTACATCCCTGATCTCTCGCCATACAATTATCTCGTCTTCAGTTCCTTAAAGAGGCCTTGGAGAATCGGTGATTTCTGTCGGACGAGGATGTGCAGCAGGACTTCTTCGCGCAGAAGGACACGGTATTTTGTCAAGCGGCTGTCTGCAATCTGGTGCGTCGTTGGGATGACTGCCTCAATGGTCATGGCGATTTGGCTTGATTGGCACACCGATTCTGGGCTGTATGGCCACCGAACTTTTTGATTCCCTCTTGTATCACGGTTTTCTTGTTTCTGGTGAGCACTCAAAGGTGTTGAGTACGCATTCAGTCCATTTGGAGTTTTCCATTATTCTCATGTAACCCTTATCGTTCGGGCATTTGTTTCGTTTATTTTTTTCTAAATATACTTCTTGTTTTAATGTTTTATGTAGAGCTCCCTTTTATAATTAATAGCCGCGCGGGTCTAGCCGAGCGGTCTAGGGCGCTGCAGTCATGGACTGTGCGGCTGGTCCCGGTGGAGGTTCGAGTCCTCCCACGGGCATGGGTGTGTGTGTTTGTCCATAGGATAATTTATGTTTAGTAGTGTGTAAACTTAGGGACTGATGACCTTAGTAGTTAAGTCCCATAAGATTTCACACACACTTGAACACTTGAACTATAATTAATACACAGTTTCTTTTCTTTCGAATTCAACTAGCAAACTTCTTTCAGAAAGAATAAGGAATACAAGCGCAAACACTGGTTGTATGTCTGTTGTAATGATGAAAAGAACTTATTCGATGTGAAAGTGTCGCGTGTTTTAGAAAACTATTTCCATTTTTCTGGCTCTTGCTTGCTCGCCCATTGGCTGTAATCCATTCGCCAAGATATTTAAAGCTGTTCGTGCATTTCATTTTTTCGTATGAGTTGCTTAACTTAGTTGAAAGATACTTCACTATTGCTTTTTGACAGATGTCTGAAAGCCAGTAATATTTATAATTTTATAATTACCATTATTGAACAATACTGTAATAGAAAAACATTTTTATGAGCATAATGCTAATCCAAGAGCCCATGAAGGGCCTAATCTGCCCAGATGAAATACATAAACAAATAAAGACTAAGGTGTTGTATCGAAATGCTTTTAATTTTTTAAAATCCAAAGTGAGAAGTATCGGTCAGTACAATATTATGATCTTGACGGGTTTACGGTATCTATCAATACAGAACCATTCTCTCGACGCAGCTGTTACGAACTTATCATTTCGAAACCTTCGACGACATCCGCAGCACGGCGATTTATACATCTGTCTGTCTTTACTATCCTCCGTTAGACCCCTGCAAATGCGACGTTTGCATGTCACGTCTTTATACGCGTGTACTTTCCTTTTCCCGCTATTGTACTTGGACGCCAGAATCAGTCCAACGGCGAACAGGTTGGCCGGACGTAATTGTGGCAGCTGCCTTTGTTCCGTAACCTCGGCTGTATGCGTCCCAGCGCTACAAGCCACCGGTCACGGTTACGTAATCCGTGTCGTACAAGGGAGGGCTGCGGCGAGCTCTGAGGAATAAAACCGCAACATGCGCCGGGGGCCCGACCGCGGTCGGAAAGAAGGACGCGGACAGGGAAATGAGGGCGGAAAATAAAAGACGCCGCGGGATGGAAGAGGAACAGAGAAAGGCTGACCCAGAGGAGCCGCTCCGTCACAGGGACGGACCAGGAGTGTCCAGATCGACAATTTCCAGCGCTGGAGGAACAGTGGTCCTCTACTTCCGGGACACTTGCTGCGGGACCTGCTGTATGAATGAAAGACATAGCAAAACAGAATCACTGACCGAATGAAGACATTCACATTATCTTCATAAATACAATGAAGCACCAAAGAAACTGGATAGGCATGTGTATTCAAGCACAGAGATATGTAAACAGGCAGAAACCGTGCTGCAGTTGGCAACGCCTATATACGTCTGGCGCAGTTGTTAAATCGATTACTGCTGCTGCAATGGCAAGCTATCAGGATTTAAGTGAGTTTGAACCTGGTTTATAGTCGGAGCACGAGCGATGGGACAGAACCTCCGAGGTAGCGCTGAAGTGGGGATTCTCCCGTACGATCATTTCACGGGCGTACCGTGAATATCATAAATCCGGTGAAACATCAAATCTCCGACATCGCTGCGGTCGGAAAATGACCCTGCAAGAACGGGACCAAAGACGACTGAAGAAATTCGTTCAACGTGACAGAAGTGTAACCTTTCCGCAAAATTGCTGTAGATTTAAATGCTGGGCTATTAACAAGTGTCAGCGTGCGAAACATTCAACGAAACATCAACAATATGGGTTTTCGAAGCCGAAGGCCCACTCGTGTACCCTTGATGACTGCACGACACAAAGCTTTACGCCTCGACTGATCCCGTCAACACCGACGTTGGACTGTTGATGACTGGAAACATGTTGCCTGGTCGGACGAGTCTCGTTTCAAATTGTATCGAGCGGATGGACGTGTACGGGTATGGGGACAACCTCATGAATCTATGGACCCTGCATGTCCGCAGGGGACTGTTCAAGCTGGTGGAGGCTCTGTAATGGTTCGCGACGTGTTCAGTTGGAGTGATAACCCCTGATACGTCTAGATACGACTCTGACAGGTGACACATACGTACGCATCCTGTCTGATCACCTTCATCCATTCATGTCCATTGTGCATTCCGACGGACTTGGGCAATTGCAGCAGGACAACGCGACACCGCACATGTCCAGAGTGGCTCCAGGAACACTCTTCTGGCATCCCTTGCAACGTGTTGTTCAGAAGAGGACTCCCTCGTACTCTTGCGGATTGATAGACAACCTTGCAAGATTCATGGTGTCATTTCCCTTTTGTACTTTTCAGACAATAGTTTAGTCCATGCCACGTCGTGTTGCGGCGTTTCTGGCTGATAGCAGGGCCTACACGATATTAGGTAGGTGTAGCAGTTTCTTTGGCTCTTCTGTGTACGTGGCTATGAAAAATAAAAGTCATGGATTTGTTCACTAAATCACTGTATTTCATCAAAGTAGTCTCTATCTGAATCAAAATACAGGTAAAATTGTTTTAAAAGTGTTTTGAAACTGTCACTCCAATCATTTTTTGGAGTTGTATTTAGTACTGCAGTACAGTTTTCTCGGATGTCCTTAATTGACGCTGGTAGAGTCCAAAAACTTGATGTTGCGTCACTGCTCCACTGCTATAATTTGACGAGCTATATTCGCAGCCAGAATGCCTGCTGCAGCAGTGCTAGCACTTTGAATTTCTACGCCACTATTTTTGAAACTTCAAGGATCGTAACGCTTCAACTCGCCACGAGATAGCACTGCAGATGGGAATTTCACAGAAGCAGCCCTAACGGAACTGGGACACACTGCGCACATACGCTGGTTCGTTAGAAAAGCGCAGGCGCCAAGGGATGGTGATCATCATCTACAATGAAAATTTCCAGCGAGCCAGCGCATATATTGGCGAGAAGCTGGAGCAAAACTTCAATAAGCTCCTGAGGATGAGTAACAGCTGTCACTTTATTGGACGTGACGCTCTTGAACCATTAAAGCATTCATTTCGTCGGGAAAGTCTCAAGTAGCATAGATAGTTGGATACGCAAATGGTTAGAATTTCAGCACAACCGCACCTACATCTAAATTCACCGTTTCATGGAATATTACGCAGAAGGTTTCGCTTTTCGAAACGGAATCTGAATGTTGTTTGTGAGGCGAAATTGTTATACCTTCTGTAAGAAGGAGAAATCTACAGCGGTAAGTTCGAAAGTTCGAGCCCTGTCCAGACTGTGGTTTGACATTTCGCAATACTGTTGCTCGCGTCGATGGGGCTCTCGCGACTGCTAAGTGAACATGAACGTGATGGATGCAGGGGGGCCATACTCAGCGCTATGGATGATCCGAACGGCTACATGCTGCTAGCGGTTGAGAGGATCATTCTTGTGACTTCTCTCGACACGGCAGCAGAGGCGCAACCACCGTGATGCTTCCAGCGTTATCGCTGGATATAGGAGTGGAATGAGATTGCCAGACTGCTTTCATCAACGACATGTCGGCACAAGACCTGGCGTGATGGTGTGGAATATCGTTGGGTGGCAACACGGTCACCTCTGGGGAGAGTAGTCGGTAATTTGCCCGGCCTGAGTGGCCGAGCGGTTCTAGGCGCTACAGTCTTGAACCGTGCGACCGATACGGTCGCAGGTTTGAATCCTGCCTCGGGCATGGAAGTGTGTGATGTTCTTAGGGTAGTTAGGTTTAAGTAGTTCTAAGTTCTAGGGGAGTGATGACCTCAGAAGTTGAGTCCCATAGTGCTCAGAGCCATTTGAACCATTTCGATAATTTGGATGGACAGCAGGCGATAGCTTCCTGACGTGTTAACGTCTAAGGCTGTGTCTTACCTTCGAGGTCTCCATAATGCTATCATACAACAAATAAACAATAGACACGATGCCAATGTTGTTACTCACTTACTTAGATACCTGGGGTGTCCGACTGTTGTCCTGGTTCAAATGGTTCAAATTGGTCTAAGCTCAATGGGACTTAACATCTGAGGTTCAAATGGCTCTGAGCACTATGGGACTTAACTTCTGAGGTCATCAGTGCCCTAGAACGTAGAACTACTTAAACCTAACTAACCTAAGGACATAACACACATCCATGCCCGAGGCAGGATTCGAACCTGCGACTGGAGCGGTCTAACATCTGAGGTCATCAGTCCCCTAGACTTACAATTACTTAAACATAACTAACCTAAGGACATTACACACAGCCATGCCCGAGGCAGGATGCGAACCTGCGACCGTAGCAGCAGCGTGGTTCCGGACTGAAGCGCATGGAATCGCTCGGTCACAGCGGCCGGCTGTTGCTTTGGGCAACACCTTCCCCAGGGGACTAAAACACTGAAAAATCTGGAGGTGGTTTGCCGAAAAGACTGGAACATCACCACTCACAACCCATACTGATTGATGAACTGTGGCATAGATGTTAGGCTGTGCTCCTGTCTGCCGTCCAAGCCCAGTTCGACTCTACGTCCCGATACGTTAAAGCCACTGATACTACAATTGAAGGTACTAAATTTTGCACTCTTGATAACCTCAAGTCAGCTAAGGTTTTAATCATATATCCTTTACTATACCGTATACGCACTACGAGTAAAGTTTCGTTCTCTTTCTTATATCTAGTAGTTATAATTAAAGTGAAGCTAATCACAGAGCTCCAGTGTGTACTTAATTACGGTATGGCAGCGATACTCGGTAAATATTCTAATGCGTTAATGCAGAACCGATTTACGCCGGTAAAAAAAAAGCAGTGGTAATTTTGGACATCAGGTGCAAATCTGGCGATAAATAAAATGTAAAATTCGTGAGACTAGGGCCTCCCGTCGGGTAGGCCGTTCGCTGGGTGCAAGTCTTTCGATTTGACGCCACTTCGGCGACTTGCACGTTGATGGGGATGAAATGATGATGATTGGGACAACACAACACCCAGTCCTTGAGCGGAGAAAATCTCCGACACAGCCGGGAATCGAACCTGAGCCCTTAGGATTGACATTCTGTCGCACTGACCACTTTTTTTTGTGATATCATTTTGTTCTATATTGTTCGTCGAATTTGTTAGCGGCAGACGTCTGATGACATCCGTTCATGTTGTTCGTTGATCCGTTCACTCAGTTTTTTTTTATTACAGAGGATAGCTAAACCTTCTGACCGAACACGGTGAGCTACCGTGCCGGCATAACACTTTCTTTTCTTTTTTGTTCGTTTTATTTGGTCGTAGCGGACGTCACATGACATCCATTGAAGTTCGCTGCTGATCCTTTCACTCAGTTTCTTTATTACAGACACCAGTCAGGTCTCTGGCCCAACACGCCGAGCTACAGTGCCGGCCTACCACTCAGCTACCGAGGGCGGACAATCTGGAGATATAAATGCAGGGAAGACGTATAGAATTGTTTCCATATGTAATGAATTAGGAACGGGACGTGGGCAGAGAAGGTCAAACAAGTGATAATGGGATTACGTTGATTTTATTATCATCAGCCACTTCCACGATTCCTTCAATATAAGCACCGGAGACATCAATGAGGTGCTGTAGAGTGACAATACAGACGACTGGGAGTCACATAGTCGTCAAGGAGAAGGTTTGGGTGTATCGCTATCAGCCAGAGACAAACGAGCAAAGCAAATACGGGGGCAAGTCGAGTCATCACCGACGATAACTGCGAAAACTCAGCCGTTATCGGGTAAGGTGATACACTTCGTGTGCGACTGGTCCCGACGGAGATTAGAGTCCTCCCTAGGGCATGGGTGTGTGAGTTTGTCCTTAGGATGATTTAGGTTAAATAGTATGTAAGCTTAGGGACTGATAACCTTAGCAGTTAAGTTCCATAAGATTTCACACACATTTGAACTTTTTTTTTTACACACTTTGGGTTTTGGAGCTGCTAAGATGGTGTGTTGCTCACACACTATAATTGTAAATGGCAAACAGTCGCAGGAGCATACCTACACAAATCTTCTGGCGGGTATAATGGAGGTCATCAAGACGAAAGTAGTGTTTTTCCTTCGCGACAATGTCCTATCTCAGACCGGCCGATGTGGCAAAGCGGTTCTAGGCGCTACAGTCTGGAACCACGCGACTTCTACGGTCGCAGGTTCGAATCCTGCCTCGGGCATGGATGTGTGTGATGTCCTTAGGTTAGTTTGGCTTAAGTAATTCTAATTTCTAGGGGACTGATGACCTCAGAAGTTAAGTCCCATAGTGCACAGAACCATTTGAACCCTAGCTCAGTCAGAACACAGACGCACATGCTGTTTCTTTGGGCTATCAATTTTTGGCTCATCATGAAAATAATCTCGCCGTATACAACAGCATTCTCCCGAAATGGCAACCAGTGATTTCTTCCTCTCTGGTATGAAAGACGATCGCGTGACAGGCCTTTCAGAATTACGACAAGATTATTTTTATAATTAATTGTTTCCTGAACTGCAAAAATTAAGATTTCTTCAACCGAGGTCACCACCAGACCATCCACTATTTGGGAAAACGAGGCGCATCAAAGGGTGAATATCTAGAGAAGGACTAACAACGTGTATCATGAACTCAGCTTGATTTTTTCGGTATGATAATTAACACTCTATGGCTACCGCTCGTACCACTTGTCGGAAATTTCATGTATAATGCCAATCCGTGTAGCTACGGCATGTGCAGCGAGCGAATAAAATTACTCGAGGGTTCTCAAGTGATTTTCAATTGGTACACTTCATAAACCATCAATACGACTCAAGGCAACTGATGTTGAGATAAAACGTATCGTCAGTTGAACACACTAGGTGCAATCCCGGACAGACGCAGCCGCTGTCAAAATGATATTCACGCCACACTAAACAGCCGACAGGCAGCCTGTTCGGAGGAGCAAGTTCTTGAGATATCTTGGGCTGCGAGGAAAGAGTGAACGTCAACTTCGTAAGGTGATCAGATAATTCGCGTGACAATTCATAGCAACTTGATCCACTGATTACGATCAAAGAAGAGGTAACGTGTACGGACAATCATGCATTTCGAGCATTTGATTGTACGATCTAAGTAACCAACGTATTTACATAATAAAACAGGAAGACAGCATAGCATCTAACTGCACGGAATACATATTGGAAAACATAGAGGGGTGTCGTAGAATGAAAATGTATAAAAGCCAAAAGTGCATTGTACTGAACCAATTAAAAATCTCCGCTAATCAGTAGTGGAATTAAGATTGAGGTTGAAAAGATACCAATGATAACATTCACAGATTACATTGCTATCCGTAAAGAAAATAAGGAAGAATAGCACCATTTGTTGAAAGTGATGAGCGTCTAATGAGCACACACTGTGGACTGAGAGTAAACAGAAGTTGAGGAGTAGCAGAAATTAGATTACGGTAAAATTCACATCAGACTTGGGGAGCACGATGTTGCGGAATTATCATACCTCGGAAACAAAATAACACTTGACGGATGAAACAAGTAGGATATGAAAAATAGACTAGCACAGGCAAAAGGGCATTCCTGGCCGAGAAAAGCTTATTAGTTTCAAATATCGGCCTTATTTGGGGAAAAAAGTTTTCAGAGTGCACCCCTTTGGCGCACAGCATTGAATGGAGGTGAATTTATGTCTGGGGGGGGGGGGGGGGGGGCGGGTAGAAGTGGAAACCGGGAAAGAAGACAATCAAAGCGTTTGGGATGTGACGCTATAAAAGGATATTGAAAATTAGCTGAAATGATAAGAAACAGAGTTCTCCGCTGACTTTGAGAGAAGAGGAACACGCAGAAAACATTGAAACTTTGACTAAATGAAGAGTCACGATGATAGGAATTGTATTAAGACATCACGGAATAATTTCCGTCGTAATTGGGAGAGCTGCAAGGGTAAAAACTGTAGGGGAATACAGAGACTGAAATATATCGAACAAATAATTGTGCACGTTCGATGCAAGTGCTACTCTGAAATGAAGAGGTTGAACTGGAGAGAAATTCGTGGCGGGCCACATCAAACAAGTCAAAGGACAGATGACATCAGAAAAGTCTTGGGAGACAAACGTATTGTGTAGGCGATATTGAAGACTAGTACGAGTGCAAAGGAAAAATTTTTATCCTTTAAACAATCGTTTCAACATGTTTCCGAGGTACACACAGTATGCAATTTCGGTATTTACTTTAGTTCATCCTGCAACATATTTCATCCCGTTTGACGGGCACGGATTGTCTATGAAGGAATTATTTAGTGTAAACTTAAATGAGTGGAGTACTTTCAGGTCCAGCGATTGTAGTGTGATGAACTGCCATAGTCATTGAGACAGATTCAGTTGTCAGGGCGGTTTCGAAAAATGTTCAGAACCTTAGGGGAACTAGGATACTCGCTTTGTCGGCAGTCTTAGGGGGACTAGGAGATTTTTATCATCTCGAAGCATAGTGACACACTTGGCAACCTTTCACAACTTGGTGAATACCATGTGAATCCTTGGATCGAGTGACTCAGTCTACATCTACATCTACATCTACATGACTAATCTGCAATTCACATTTAAGTGCTTGGTAGAGGGTTCATCGAACCACAATCATACTATCTCTCTACCATTTCAGTCCCGAACAGCGCGCGGGAAAAACGAACACCTGAACGTTTCTGTTCGAGCTCTGATTTCTCTTATTTTATTTTGATGATCATTCCTACCTATGTAGGTTGGGCTCAACAAAATATTTTCGCATTCGGAAGAGAAAGTTGGTGACTGAAATTTCGTAAATAGATCTCGCCGCGACGAAAAACGTCTTTGCTTTAATGACTTCCATCCCAACTCGCGTATCATATCTGCCACACTCTCTCCCCTATTACATGATAATACAAAACGAGCTGCCCTCTTTTTCACCTTTCCGATGTCCTCCGTCAATCCCACCTGGTAAGGATCCCACACCGCGCAGCAATATTCTAACAGAGGACGAACGAGTGTAGTGTAAGCTGTCTCTTTAGTGGAATTGTTGCATCTTCTAAGTGTCTTGCCAATGAAAGGCAACCTTTGGCTCGCCTTCCCCACAATATTATCTATGTGGTCTTTCCAACTGAAGTTGTTCATGATTTTAACACCCAGGTACTTAGTTGAACTGACAGCCTTGAGAATTGTACTATTTATCGAGTAATCGAATTCCAACGGATTTCTTTTGGAACTCATGTGGATCACCTCACACTTTTTGTTATTTAGCGTCAACTGCCACCTGCCACACCATATAGCAATCTTTTCTAAATCGCTTTGCAACTGATACAGGTCTTCGGATGACCTTACTAGACGGTAAATTACAGCATCATCTGCGAACAACCTAAGAGAACTGCTCAGACTGTCACCCAGGTCATTTATATAGATCAGGCAGCAAAATTAAACTCTGATTTCATAACTGCTATCATCTTTATAAAAATCACTTATCTGAAAATATAATACTCTGCCATGAGATTATTTGTAGAAATAGTAAAGGAGAGGGACATTTATAACTTCTAAGAGGAAGCCACGTGAACAGGTAATTCTGCTTGATCACGTTTCGACAATCGAACTAACTGACCTGAATAAATCAAGAAAAACCCTAAAACTCAGCCTTTTTCAAATACGTTATCTAATTAAGCCTAAGCAAGAAATACAGCGACAACATTACCTGAGTATCTTCACACTTGTAAGCCAATCTTTACAAAATCATATTTCCAGTATTCAACATTGTTTGCGTTTCCGTCTAAGCGTTCAGCTAGCTGTTTCCAGACCGCTCAGTAGCGTGGCCAACACACGACTCCCTCAGTGCTTCTTACGGAACGCTACTGTGTCATCGATGACGCTCCTGACAAGAACACACTGCTTGGACTCAGAACCTCTGTGGCGTAACATATCGACGTTGAAGAATTCTGTTTGAAAAATGTGCATTGTATAGATATGAAGTATAACATATATAATCGAAATAGTGCTCACATCGTTTTTATTGAATACGAAAAATAAACTAGAAACCTTAAACGGGGGAGTGTAGTGAGTTGAAAGATTTGGAATGGTGCCAAGATACTAGCGATTAGGCCACCGAGGGATGGGGTCGCGTGTTCTTTTCGGATTAAAGCAGATTCAGTCTGCGTAGTGATGCCGGAACGCACCCTCACATGGAAATACCTCATGCAGCCAGGAATTATCGAACATGGTCGTTTTGGTTGTCTAAGTGTTACTCTGTGGGAAGAAACAGTGCTGCTTGCGCGTATTGACCTCAATCTTCGAACGCGGTACACTCAACTGCCAACCTTATTGTGAGGATGTAATACCCCATGTGCATCTCTTCAGGGGCGCATTCTGCCCGACGTAATCTTCATGGATGAAAGTGTGCGACCACATCGAAGAGCGCAAGCGGGGAAATTCTTGGAACGACAGGATATTCGGAGAACCGACTGACCTGCCCTTCCCCCCCCCCCCCCTCCCCCTGCCCCACTTCCGGGCTTAAATCCCATCGACATATGTGATATGCGTGAGGGACACGTATTGTTGCACGTCCACATCATGCACCAACTATTATCCAAAAGTTGTCAACCGCGCTGGTGGAGGAATAGAAAGCCCAGCCACAAGAGCTACTTACCTTTTGGCCAGCATAGGGGTACATTGCAGAGAATGTATTGCTGTCCATGGTGATCACAATCCAATTAAGAACCATGTCCCACTTTTTGCTTTCCATCATCATAAATTGCGGTGACTGCAATGTCTTTGAAGTTCTGTTCGTTTCATTGCCTATTTCTTTCAGTTACCTTCTCTACTATATCGCAGCAATTCCTTCTGTGTATGGTCCAAGTTTCTTTCAGCTATATTCTTTGCCAGTGACACATCATATGAAAGTTACTATCGTCCTAAATTTTGCCCTCCGGTGTAGATTTTATTATTCGGCTGTAGTTTTTTGTCAGATCGGGAACTAATAGAGAGAAGAGGTGCTGCTCAAAGGAATGGTCCACGCAAAAGTTATGCACGTGGAAGTGAAAGTCAGTAGAAAAATAAATAATTTTGTTGCAGCTCTCTTGGTGCATCTCTCATTTCTGCATCTGCTCGGTGATTTTTCCGTTAATTAAATCTTACAGTATCAAGGAGTTCGATCATGGGCGATCAATGATAGACATGACTGCGTCGAAAATAGTCGACAGTGATGCCACGTGAAGGAAGTGAGATACACACACAACACCTAGTGACGTAAAATTGTGCCGAGATTTCAGTTTTCCGTCGTGACGGGTTTGGAAAGAAGTGGGGTTGCGGTCTAACGCCGCCGCATCGACGATGAGTTCTTTAGAGACGGGGCACGAGCGCGGATTGAGGAAGAATAGGCAGTGGAAACGGTTGTGCTCTTTCAAACGAATCGTACCGCCATTTTTCTCCAACCATTTAGGGATATCGTGGAAAACATTTCTGGATGGCCCGATGGGAATAACTGCCGTTTTTCCGAGAGCGAGCCCGTTGTATTTACCACTGAGTCATATTTGTCATGAGACACGTTTGGGAGAGCTTCTGCAACAAAGTATATGATCACTTTAAAAAGGTACCTCTGTCTGTTAGCTCTGTATGCGTGGTAACTGGCCGGCAGCATAGACAAACAATCACTCTGCGTAAGAAGGCTGTCATTTGTTTGTAATGCACTCTGCAAAGAAGCAAGGCGTGACTAGTCGTCCGTGCACGCGCTAATGCACTTTGCAGCGAGGTAAAGAGTCTGTGAAAATGCACTAGCGCTGTCCTCATAGCCCACCCCTCTTGGGTACCTGAAGGGAATGTACATTTACGTCCGAGATTGAGCAGTATAGACACTGGTATAGTATCGTACAAAGTTTCATTCCTACTGTTATACAAGCTGTAATTTTCTCAAATATAGATGGTACCAATGCAGACTTAGAAAAATTGAATATTTTTAGTGGAGCACTCTGTGTTCCATTCTGAATCTGATAGCAATAAAACACAAGGGTTGAAACTTGTGCAGATATCGTGGAAGGACTGAAACGGAAGTAGTAGTTAAGAACGAGTGAGGCAGGGTTGTCCTGAAAGTATTAGGTCTGAGTGTAGCCTCAAGTGTAAATGTAGCATGGTCGATGGACAGTAGAGACAAGAAGAGAATAGAAGCTTTCGAAATGTGGCACTGCAGAAGAATGTTTCAGATTGGATAGTTAGATAGAGTAACTATTGAAGAGAGACTCAGTCAAATTGTGGGAAAAAGAACATTTTTTCACGTCTTGAGCATACGAAGATGTATGGTGATAGAGAACATTTTAAGGCACCAAGGAATAGTCAATTTGGTAATAGGCAAAAGCTGTAGATGGAGATCAAGAATTCAATACAGTAAGCAGCTCAGAATCCATGCTGGATGCAGTAGTTATGCTGATATAAAAATAGTAGCGTAATAGGGATTAGCGTGGAGATCTGCATCAAACCTTGCTCCGGAGTGATGATTATAGCCTAACAACAGCAACTGACAGTGTTAAGTGACTTTATTCTTTCACACCTTGACCATAACGACACAGATGAAAATTATGAGTGCCCAATACTTTCTGAGTATCAAGTGGCGTTCGATAAAGAACGAAACACGTTTTTTCTCGGTCAGGTTCGGTTGGAAAACTGCAGAATTTGTTGTGGGACATAGTGGAATATTCCCGCTTCACCCCTGTAGTTTCTCGAAGTTCCGATTGGTGGCGGTAACCTTCAAAACGGCGTCTGTAGCGGAGATGCGTTCCAAGCAGAGAGCTATCATTCTGTTTCTCTCGGCGGAAAACCAGAGCATCAGAGATCTTCATAGGTGCCTGCAGAATGAATACGAAGCAGACATGGCAGTGAACAAAAGCACGGTGAGTCGTTGGTCGAGGCGTCTGTCATCGCATTAAGGTCGCGCAAGCTTGTCCGGCCTCCAGCCTGTGTCGGCCGGCCGCACACAGCTCTGACTCTTGCAATGTTGGAACGTGCGGACACTCTCATTCGAGGTGATCTATCACAATCAGACACCTCGCTGCTCTAATGGACGTCTCAGTTGGTAGTCTTGATACACTGTTCCACAAACACACACACACACACACACACACACACACACACACACACACACACACACACACACAAAATACCTTACACAAACAGATCACAGATACTTCAATAATTACACTCGAAAGTTGGCAATAACATTCGATCATTGGCGATAACATCAGACAGTCGGCAACACAAACAAAACATTACATCAAAACAAGTGTTTAGTTCCTAGCGTTGTGAAATGTGGGAAACTATTGGCATTTATAAGAAGAGGAACAACACCAAAAGTGCAACAGGAGCGTAATATGTAGAAAATCGTCCACGCAACCTGTACGAACAGTTCAAAATATTACTACATAATAGCAAAAACCAACCACCAGAACTGCTTATAACCTGTAGGTACAGTGACCAAAATGTAAACTAAATAGCAAAAATATGTACATATTCCAGTCCACTGAAGATGCCTTGCAGAAAATAACGGTGAACCGTGTATGGCACAAAATTTGTGTTTCATTCAGTTGTACTCAGACGGTCCATAAAGTAAAAATTATCGGTATACCGTAATATTACACGCCACTGAGGAAGACAGGACTACAAAAAATTGAAGATGCTCAATAATGTTCATATATGGGTATTTTGGTGAACGGCGGGAATGCTTAAACTGAGACGTTTGTTCCTGGAGCCACTCTGTAGCAATTCTGGACATGTGGGGTGTCGCAGTGTCCTGCTGGAATGGTCCAGATCCGTCAGAATGCACAATGGACACGAATGGACGCAGGTGGTCAGACAGGATGCTTACGTACATGTCACCTATCAGGTCATATCTACACGTATCACGGGTCCCATAGCATTCCAAGTGCACACGCCACACCAGCTTGAACAGTCCCCTGCTGATAGGCACGGTTCGTGGATTCATGAGGTTGTCTCCATACCAGTACACGTCTATCTGCTCGATACAATTTGAAACGAGACTCGTCTGACCAGGCAACGTGTTTCTAGACATCAAAAGCCCAATGTCGGTGTTGACGTACCCTGGCGAGGCGTAAAGCTTTGTGTCGGGCACGAACGGGCCTTCGGCTCCGAATGATATCGATGATGTTTTGTTGTATGGTTCGCACGCTGACACTTATTGACCGCCCAACATTGAAATCTGCAGCAGTTTGCGGAAGGGCTGTAATTCTCTCACGTTGAACGGTTATCTTCAGTCGTCGTTGGTCACTTCTTACACGATCTTTTCCCGCCACAGCTATGTCGGAGATTTGAGGTATTACAGGATTCCTGATACTCACAGTACATTCATGAAATGGTCGTACGGGGAAAAAAAATGGCTCTGAGCACTATGGGACTCAACTGCTCAGGTCATTAGTCCCCTAGAACTTATAACTAGTTAAACCTAACTAACCTAAGGACATCACAAACATCCATGCCCGAGGCAGGATTCGAACCTGCGACCGTAGCGGTCTTGCGGTTCCAAACTGCAGCGCCTTTAACCGCACGGCCACTTCGGACGGCTGTACGGGAAAATCCCCACTTCATTGGTGCCTTGGAGATGTCGTGTCCCATCGCTCGTGCTCAAACTCACTTATAGCTTGATAACCTGCCATTGTAGCAGCAGTAACAGCTGCACCAGGCACTTGCTGTCTTATATAGGTGTTGCCGACAGCAGTGCCGTATTCTGCCTGTTTACGTATCTCTGTATTTGAATACGCATCGCTATATCAGTTTCTTTGGCACTTCAGTGTACTTCAGCAAGCGAAGAGCTGGGAAAGGTAAGGTGTCACGGCACAAAAACATAAGGCGTTACACAAAAGGGACTTTATCTAAGAAGGTGTAAAAAATTTTTTTTCTTTTTCTTCCAAGCACATGAAATTCGAGAACCCAAATGAATGTAAGAAACAAGCGAAAGATTTAACATCTGCAAATTGAGAAATTTTCAGTTGAGTTTCAACGTCGTAATATTACGCAGAGCTTCTGCCTCGAATAAACTGAATAAAGCACAGTATGGATTTAGCCCTAACTAAAACAGGCAGAAAATAATTCAGTTAAGTCCAGAAACGAATAGGAAATTTTAAAGTACTGTGAAAAATCGGTTTTACTTAAATCAGAGATACGTACATTACTTGAACTCTAAGTAGACTTAAATTGTCTTAGTCAGTTTCTGTAAAAGAATTTGTTGATAGAATTTTTGCAAAAGGAAGACAGGAACCGTAACAATGTACAGACTTTGACATTAAATTGAGATGACTCATGTTGGTTCAAAATAACAATGTATAAACAAAAATTGAACGGGAATGATAATAGAGCTTCAACTAAAGCAGCAGACATGAACTTACGTTAAATGCAGTGTACACATTAAATTACAGGATATTCATAAATGAAATGTCGTATGGCGAAGGCCTCCCATTGGATAGACCTCATCGCCTGGTGCAAGTATTTTGAGTTGACGTCACTTCGGCGACTTGCAGGTCGATGAGGATGAAATGATGATGATGAAGACGACGCAAACACCCAGTCCCTGAGTGGAGAAAATCTCCAACACAGCCGGGAATCGAAACCGGGCCACCCGGCATGACAAGACGGCGCGCTGTCCACTCGGGTGCGGTGGCGGACATTCATAAATTATCAACGAGGTTTAAAGCCGATAGAGAGAGGAAGAATTTTACTAATATGAGGTAGTCAAACACGTAAACTCTTCAAATAACATCGACGTTAACTCAAACCTAAAGCACACAGCACACAAAAAACCCTACACCAGAGCGGATGACACATGGTAGTAGATCGTACTGTCTACATATTCAGGCGCACACCAAACAAGTGCACCAAACCCTCAGCCACTCAGCAGCCCCACTTTGCCTGTGATTTCTGCAGGCAGCAAACAGACAAGTAGCGAGGCCATCTTTCACCAAATTCCAGCGACGTGCTTAGCGAGCATGTATGTTGACCGACTAGCAACACAAACGCTCACACAAAATGACATTCATTTTCGTCTGTTGTTCGTAGCGTCCATGCCCCCACGTAGCTACCTGCACTTGTCCTTGGATGGCCATTCTCCAGTTATTGGTGGTCAACGACTGAGAGCGAGCTCGTGCAGATCGCAGTTAAGTTGGCGTGGCACGGAGAGCGCCTGCCTCCTGGGGGGACGCGAAAGAGTCGGTTACCTAGCGATGGGCAAAGAGCTTATGTTGCGCTTTCGGTTTTATATCGAAACAGTGCATGTGCCATTGTGATTATTCGTACTGACTGAAATATTCCGTTTCTTTTCTGAAAACATTTAGTTTAGAATCCTCCCGAGCGGTTCTAGGCGCGCTAGTCCGGAACTGCGCTGCTGCTACGGTCGCAGGTTCGAATCCTGCCTCGGGCATGGAAGTGTGTGCTGTCCCTAGGTTAGATAGGTTTAAGTAGTTCTAAGATCTAGGGGACTGATGACCTCAGATGTTAAGTACCATAGCACTCAGAGCCATTTTTTTTAGGATTCTTTACGACCTGTAAAATTTTGTGTCTAAAGGTTTGGGAGATCACTAGTCAGATGTTCGTCTTGAACGTGCGAACAAAACTTAAATCGCTAGCGTTTTATGAAGCATATCTCTGGCATACCTTGAACAGTGTCTTGTGGTCAGTATACGAGGCCTACCATCAAAGAAAAATTCGATTAGCTATAAATACGCTGATTTAGCAAGTATCATAGTCCAGGCATCTAATATCATGTGGGGCCTCCTCTGGTGCTGAAGACTGCAGTGAGAGGTCATGGGAGTGTGTCTAAAAGTATCTGGTAGTCCTCTGGAAACAGCTGACACCAAATCGTTTGCATAGCGGCAGCTAATTCTGTTCGTGTGTGCAGAATCTATGGCGTGGAGCCAGCGTTCCATGACGTCCGAGGTATGCTCGATGGGGTTCAAACATGGGCTCCGGGGTGGCCATCTTAGTCTTTGAACATCCTCCGTGTTCCTTTAATCATTCCCGAAGATGTGGGAGTGAAGTGGCTGTGCGTTGCCATCTTGAAACACTGCAGAACCTTCAGGATGTTGGAAGGCCTAAAATGGGTGGAGATGACCCCTGAGCAGCTCAGTATACCGCGGACCGTTCAGTCTCTTCCAGAACACCTAGCTGGCGCATTCCACGCCAGGAAAATGCAACCTAGATCATAGCAGAGACACCAAAGTCCTTGACTTTCTTGACAGGCGGGATCCATCGATTCATGTTATCTGCACCACACACGATTTCTCCCATCGACACGGTGCGGTTGAAATGGTGATAGGAACAGTGGCGTAACATGATATGGTCGGACAGTGTGAATCCCTGGGAAATGGAAATGTCGCGTGACTAGGGCCTCCCGTCGGGTAGATCGTTCGCCTCGTATAAGTCTTTTGAGTTGACGCCACTTCGGCGACTTGCGTGTCGATGGGGACGAAATGATGATGATGAGGACTACACCCAGTTCCTGAGCAGAGAAAATCTCCGACCCAGCCGGGAATCGAACCCGGGTCGTTAGGTATGACGTTCCGTCGCGTTGACCACTCAGCTACCAGGGGCGGACTGCATCCCTGGTGATTGACGACAAATGCAAACCCTTGTGCCCGATGACGTTGGTAACAGTGGCACCTTTGTGCGGCACCGGCTACCACATCTCATGGAATCCATACTCATTTCGGATAGTCCACTGGGAGACGTGTCCAGCACGACCTGTGTTGAACTGAGCCGTGATTTGTTACACTGTTGCCCTTCTGTAACTACTGACGATCCTTCTCTGATATCGCCAGTCACGGTCATCGGCGGTGGCTCGATGGGCGGTAGTTAGTCTGTTGTGGACTGTGCCACCATCACTGAACCATTCATGATACACCCTTAACACAGTTGAACGTGTGAAGCCGAATTCCTGCACCACTGACGAAATCGAAATTCCCATCCGTCGGGCACCGTCCACCATACCTCGTTCGAACGGCGTCAGCTCACGACGACGTTGCGTGTTAAACAAATCACTTGCACAGCCATTTCTCAGAAGATCTCCTACACAACAGTATCTGACACGGGGAACGTGTGATGCGTATACAGTACACCTGCGCCATCTGTGTCCCCCTGTCCCATGACATTTGCTAGGTCAGTGAGATAATATGAAATATGGTGAAGTAAATTTTTCAGTAAAGTCTCAGAATTATATTTCTGTGTTACCTCTCTATATAACCATAATTTAGATTTAAGATTCATCACCTATCATAAGAAGCTGACAAATGCCCTCTGCATAAAATTCTACCCCTTCAGATTGCAGCGAACCCGAGACAGTATCGTCGTCGGCGTCAAAGTTCTGCGAGCCAAACTCCTTTCTCATGTCAGTGAAGGAATGGGAATCACTTGGAATCAAGTCTAAATCGTAGGGTGGATGTTCCAAAACTTCAGATTTGAGCTAACAACTCTTATTTTCGCTTATCAGGGCAGAGGATGGCCAAGCAGTTCCGAGCAAATCACGACATCGGTTTTCGAGGAGGTTTCAGAAAGATTGTTCTTCCAAATTCCATAAAATCAACAAATAACATTTCTTCAGCACCGCAAAACTCGGTCCCAGTCGCCATAACGTTTATGGCGTACTGTTTTGGTTCCTCGCCGGTCACCATTCTGATCTGTGGGAATTCTCTTTCCGAATCGTAAGGAAACAGAGTGTCCAGAGAACCATTTATTCGTTGATTTTTATTGTCCTCAGAAGTTTTAGAATCTAATGAGTTTTGAACTTAAGGTTATCTATATTTAGTCACGATCTCATGTAAAACACTCCGAGAAATATGTGGAAAGTTGTTCGACGACTGAGATATCGTAAAACACAACAATGTTTTCGTTAGTGGTTCAAATGGCTCTGAGCACTATGGGACTTAACATCTGAGGCCATCAGCCCCTAGAACGTAGAACTACTTAAACCTAACTAACCTAAGGACATCACACACATCCATGCCCGAGGCAGGATTCGAACCTGCGACGTAGCAGTCGTGGGGTTCCGGACTGAAGCGCCTAGAACCGCTCGGCCACCGAGGCCGGCTTGCTCAAGAGGAGTCAACTACTTTGATCGCCAGCCACACAAATAAATAAAGGAATAAAGGTCTATTCTGAATTCTGTAGTTTTCACTACCAGTTTGTATCTATATATAAATGAAAACTGCATGTGATAAATCTCAAATTTCCGAATGTATTTCTAAAGCCCTCTTTCCAGAACTCACCTTTTGTGCAGCAGAGAAATTCCTCGCAGTAGATTATTTCGCTGATGCGTTGCTGTCTTATGTACATTCTTAAAAAAAAACTAAGGTGATAAGTGAGTGAAATGACGTACATCCTGGCACAGAATGGGTGGAACATGCAGAGAATTCTGTGTTTGTGGCCTATCTCATCTCACGACAGGAAGTTCTCCTTTGACCCCGAGGATATTTCATCCTCGAGTTCTGCTTCGTCTTTACGTCTGTTGTGGGTTCTGTACGACTAGAGCCGCTGTAACCTAGTACTGCGACGGAGGAACTTGTCACTGGTCTGACGTGACGGCCCCTAGTCCACGGCAATGCACACTCTGCCAGAGCTGCGGCTTCCATTACCGGCACGGCAAATAGTTCACGCCTGCCACTAAAAGTCGTACTTACGTACAGTTTAATGCACCGTTACGTTCCCTCGCGATGAAACAGGCGCGCGATGTGTGTACGTGTACAAGATGAAGCGCCGGAGAAGTTGAGCTGCCTGTCCCGACCAACATCTTGCTGCGGAAATTCCCCAACCGTAAAGCAAACACGCGCAACTGGTTCAACAGCGGAATGCATTTGCGAGCGAGCCAGTCAGCTTGATAACAGGCGGAATATTTCACACAGACCAGCTGCTCCTCGGCTACGTGTAAACTCTCCAGCTTATTTTATATTCGTCCTTCTGTGCGTGCAAGGGACCGTAATATACGGAAGAATCTTACGCTGAATGCAAACATGCTGGCACAAAATAAATGGCCCATCAGTAGAAGGTTACACTGTTAGGTATTTAACAGCTCATCTGCACTTAGCAGCACCGACGGACTGTAGGTCACGTGGTCTGTGTCATCAGGTGCTGTACGATGCGGTACCAGCGAGGAGGAGGAACAGTTTTGTTAAGGTCTGTCATTTTAACCTCGTGGTCTTCAGTTGATACGAACCCTTGGAATGTGCGAACCGTCGCTCACCCACTCATCTGTCAGTGCTCTTCTTGCCCCAGATGTGCTGATAATGTCAACATCCTCGTGTGAGCGCTAACCAAGAAGTAATCTCCGGTTTCATGTAGCATTGGAAGTAACGAGAGGGAAGGGGGGGGGGGGAGGGGGGTCAGACGGAACAGTCGTTTCAGCTCTAGATCCATGGGCTTCGGGTCGCTCTTCTCAGTCTCCTACACGAGCCTCTGAAAAGAGCAGCGCAGTTTAAAATTTGAAATCCGTTCTGTAATACGGTTTGTAGAGGTAAAGAAATCTCAAAGCCTCTGACATTCATCGCGGGATTTGTGCTGCATACGTACCGATTGTGATGAGTGAAGGTGTATTGCGTCAGTGGTGCTGTACTTACATAGTGGGCGAACAAATAGTCATGGTAATGACATAAATGTCCGTCCGTCGTCCGTCCATACTCAACAAATAACCTTAATACAAACTAGCTTAGCGCCCGCTGCTTCGCTCGTTTAGTGTATGCGGTCTGTATAGATTTGTTTTTCTTTACTTGAATTTGTATGTTGCTATACCCACTGCGTATGTGTATGTGCAAACGGTGTATCTGGTCTACGCAAACTAAGTTGCAGATAGGGTATTACAATTTAATAAAGCAATTTATTGTATAACATTTGCACATCTTTTTAAGAATTTAATTGAATTAATATATTTTTACGCACAATGTTCATGTACCAATCAACAATTTAGAGACAGTGTACCTTGTCTGCACGAACAAAGCTGCAGACAGGAAGCTGGAATTTATTGAAGCACTTCTTTGTATACCACATTGGTGGTTGTAATGATTGGTGTCCCTATTTTAGCCTCGTAGGGTTTGAATTTCCAAATCACTGCAACACGTTTCATTTTTACTTCGAGCCGAGAAGCCAAATACAAATTTTCATAGACTTAGTTTTAAAAATGCTCTCGTAATGAAATTTTTCATAAAAAGTTTTTTATTTCCGACCGAGAAACTAAATACCAGTTTTCATATTTCTAGCTTCAAAATTACTTTCATGGCCACATATTTTCGAAAAAACTTTCATTCCCTGTTTCACCCCCTTAAGGGTGGAATTTTGAAAAACGCCCTTCTTAAAAGATGCCTGCATTATAAGCTCAACACACCCTCCAAACTTCAGGTGTCTATCTTTGGTTTGGACTGGACGATGATCAGTCAGTGAACCAGTTAAGACATTTTCTTTTACGTATAGAGACTAACGAAAAGTGGCCGAGCGGTTGTAGGCCCTTTAGTCCGGAATCACTTTGCTACTAAGGTCGCAGGTTCGAATCCTGCCTCGGGCATGGATGTGTGTGATGTCCTTAGGTTAGTTAGGTTTAAGTAGTTCTAAGTTCTAGGGGCTGATGACCTCAGATGTTAAGTCCCATAGTGCTCAGAGCCATTTGAACCATTTTTGAACCTCTTGAGCATTTTGCTTGTCAGGCATTTTAACTGTAACTTTCTCAACTAGGCGACTCTGCTAAATGTGTACATAGTGTACCATACTGTCTTGTTTGTTTTCAGTTGTTGTTATTGTTACAGTAACCATACTGTAATGATGATGATGATGTCAATGAGAATGATGTGATGATCATGATGACGATGAGCATGATGAGCATCATGATCGTGATGACGATGGTGAGGATGAAAATGATGATGTTTATGGCAACGAATATGATGGTGCTGCTGTTGCTACTACTACAACAGCAACTAGTACTACTGCTACTGCTACTGCTGCTGCTGCTGCTGCTACTGACACTGATGATGAAGGCGATGAGGATGACAGGATAGTGCGCTTCTGCTGCCAGGATATAGCCTAGTCCTCTTTAACAGCAACAATGAAGCGTCGAACTTAAGCGTTTCCGTATCAACGCCACCAATATACCTTCATCCATGAACATCAGACAGAGCATAGCAATATGATTTTGCATATTGGCTTAGATATAGATACCCAGAAATTTTCGCTCTCTTCCGACCCCTTACCTACCAAAAACTAGCGAAATATCTTTATCAAAATGGTTCAAATGGCTCTGAGCACTATGTGACTTAACTTCTGAGGTCATCAGTCGCCTAGAACTTTGAACTAATTAAACCTAACTAACCTAAGGACATCACACACATCCATGCCCGAGGCAGGATTCGAACCTGCGACCTCAGCAGTCGCTCGGTTCCAGACTGTGGCGCCTAGAACCACACGGCCACTCCGGCCGGCGAAATATCTTTATCTTTTCATCGAACCAACAATATCAGGTTCAAATAAGAAGCTCACATGCACTTGTGGTAATTATTGACAAAGTTGTACGAAAGACATTTTTGTACCGTTATAAGTTAGTATGGCAGGTGTTCAAAAGAAAAGGTAAGAAATAGCACTGTGGACGTAACTGAAGTCTTTACTGAAAAGTTATCACCAAAGGCCTAAGTGGAAGTACCCCACAGTTTCACGAACCGAAGGATTGCCTGTTTCCAAAATTTCAGTGGCTGTGACAGGAGCCAGTCCTCGATTGGGTCCTTCCGTTCATCGTCCAAATTGAAACGCTTCCCTTTGAGATGTATTTTGCCGGACCAAACACATAGAAGTCGCAGGGCGACATGTCCGTGTTGTAGGGCGGATACACGAGCAGCTCCCACTTGAACTTGGCCATTACACTTTGTGTCACCTTGGAGATATGTGGACGCGCATTGCGTGGAGCAGAATCATCCCCTCAGATAGCAGCCCACAAGGTTTTCTCTTGATGGACTTTCGTAGGCTATGGAGTGTCTCACAGTACCGTACTGTTAATGATTTTTCCGTGCTCGAGGAATTCGATGAGTCTCAAATCTCGGACGTCGGAGGAGTTGGTGAGCACCAGCTCGCCTGCTGATGTCCAAACTTTGTATTTTGTAGGAGCAGGAGACGACACTACGTTGGTGCCTAGATGTCTCACTACGTTATCTCAAAGCTTTATAGGCAGATTTCAGTCTGATTGGTTGTTACGAAGTCTCGTACATTTTCGTTTGAACACTCCTTACTTTAATGAATATTTTGTTCAGCTGCGACTAATGTCATCACCCAGCAGATTTTATTATTTAAGAGTTGCTTACAGCAGCATAAAACATGTATTTCATACAACATATGAAAACTGTAGTGAACAATAAAAATAAAAGGCTGACAAAGCCATCTGCTCCTCTGAGCCATTTGGCATCCTCAGCAGAGGAGGTAGGGCCGATTAACAAGGAAACTGCTATAAAGTAACGCTTATTACTACTAAATCGAAGGCACGTAGCAAGAAGGCTTCCCGTTGGTATCGTGGTTGCTGGAGAAGAAATAGTTATCATCGGAATGTTGGTCAGTAAATGGGGACAACGCAACAACGCCCCTTTCCTAACTTCTAGACAATCCGCTCAGTATCTTCGGTTGAATAACAGCCCTTCCTGAAGAGCGTAGTTCTGTGGAAACATAAAGGAATTTGTGAGATTCTTGGAACAGGCTGCCACAATTGGTAAGGTTTTCACTTTTGCTGCTCCTAACTTATTGTTAGGCCGTTTCGGCCAAGCGCTATATCCAGGTTACCGGCCAGTTAACATCACTCTCCAGTACTGCTCGGTGCTTCAATTATGTTATGTTTTACATCTTCCACAAACTTTTGTCGTGGTTGAGAATACTTTACCTATCGCAATTCCACGTTACAGAGCTGTTTTGACAGAATAATGAAAAACACGTTCTATAAAAACACTTTGCTCATGGATAGTATCTGCATCGTTTCTTCTGACTCTCAAGCTGAGAAACTTATTTTCATGGTGACAAACTAAAGCTAGGACTCATGCAGTTGAAACAATGATTTTACTTTTTAATACCTGTTAATTATCCTGAACTGTATTCGGAGTATACATTTACATGTGAAAAGGTAGGAGGTTGGAAATATTAACTGGCAAGCGTACATGAACTTTCTGCATTTCTGTGGTAAAGGTGTCATCAACCTGAAGGCTGTTTGAATAACACAGTGATTTATTACGTACAGTCATATTTGAGGGGGTGTTTCCTTTCATTGTCGTACTCTTGAACTGCGTTTGGTACAGCTTGGCATCGTTAAATACTAAACTGTCAGAGGTGAAAGAAGCAATAAGTGACAAAAAATGTCATAATTAATGGAAAGTTGAACGCAGGACTTTCTATTTTTAAATATTTAGTGGCTTATTTACGGAACTGCATCCTCCACGCCGATGTTAGAAAAGCTGTAGGTGGTGGTGGTAGTGGTGGTGGTGGTGGCTGAGGTTGGGAGAAGGCGTTTGTGTGAGCGCGTAATTATAGTGGAGAAGTAGTTAATAGTGATGCAGGTAGAAAGGTTGGTGGTGCTGGCTGTGGTGGTGGTGATGGCGTTGGTGAGTGTGGTAGTGATGGAGGTAGCGATGAAATTAGTGACAGTGGAGGACAAGTGGTGGTGGTTATAGTGGAGGAGGAGGAGGAGGAGGAGGAGGAGGAAGAAGAAGGAGAAGAAAAAGAAAATGATGATGATAATGATGATGACGATTTGGTGACATGGGGATGAAGGTTGGTACACAAATCAGGAAAATAGTTATACAGGGTGTTTTAAAAATGTCACATATTCCTACAGAAAGTGCTATTTGTCAAAGAATAATACTATTGCAATGTCGACCAATCTGTCCTCCAATTCCCATCTGTCTTATGTAGAAGTAAACACTAAAGGCAGTACTGCATGCGGTTACAACACATCATTCAGCCTTTGTTTGCAGCGAATCACGCGCTCTTGCAAATTTACCCATCTCCATTTGGATTGCGTCACATGCATTGGTCACACACTCTGTTATATTTGCACTTTGTCGATCGGTCGGGTTGGACAGGAACCAATGTCTTGTAAATGTTCGCCGGCCAGAGTGGCCGTGCGGTTCTAGGCGCTACAGTCTGGAACCGAGCGACCGCTACTGTCGCAGGTTCGAATCCTGCCTCGGGCATGGATGTGTGTGATGTCCTTATGTTAGTTAGGTTTAATTAGTTCTAAGTTCTAGGCGACTGATGACCTAAGAAGTTAAGTCGTGTAGTGCTCAGAGCCATTTGAGCCATTTGTAAATGCCCCCATAGCCAGAAATCCAGTGTGTTGAGGTCTGGCGACTGGGGAGATCACATCATTGAATCTCCTTGACAACTCTGTTGCCCATGAAGCGTTGTGGTGAGGTACTGCTGCATGATCTGTAGAAAATTGGATGGTGTCCTGTCAAGAATAAACTACAGTCGTTTTGTTTCTGCAAGGACATAGATCTTCAGTGGTATTTATAATTCAACGCAGAGAAATCAGTGATTCATAGCACCTGTTAGTCTGTTTGGTGCAATATATGGAGCTGTGACTTTATCAATAACGTCCAAAGGGGCATGATAGTTGGTTTTCAGGTAAAGGGTGGAAGAATATCCGATGCCCTGGATAAAGTATGCCATACTTGGGAAAATGGTGCTATTGGAAATCGGCGCTGAGGTAACTGGTTCGCCACAGGACATAGAGGACAGGGTTGACCGACATCTGCGGAGATGTGTAGGGGCGAACAGGCATGTAACAGCTGAGCAACTGACTGCTCATGTGACCCAAGGCGCTACCAACGGTGTCTCCTCTACGACTATATAGTGAACATTGCTGCGCACGGGCCTCTGCAACAGGAGCCTGGTTCATGCTCCCAAGCTGACTACTGTTCTTCGGCGACGAAGGCTGGAATTTGCACCCCAGTACCGGAAATGGACGTCCCCTGAGTAGCGACACGTGGCCTTCTCAGAGGAATCACGATTTATGCTGCAGTGGACAGATGGCCATTCGCGTATACGGCGTAAATCGTAGAAACCAAACATCGGGTGGACCCAGTCCGGAGGAGGGATGTTCTCGTGGCATTCGCTGAATAATCTCGTCTTTCTGGAAGGCAGAACGGATCAACACAAGTACGTATCCATGCTGGTGGACCAAGTCCACTTCTAAATGCTGTCTGATTTTCCTCAGCATGACGGCATTTCCAGGAGGACAAGGCAATGTGTCAACTTCTGTGTATGTGCGTGGTTCAAAGAGCATCAGGATTTCCACCCAGTCTAGATCGGGCTGTACACGTCATGGATCCTCAACCAAGAAACCTAGCGCAGCTGGCCACAGCACTTGGGTTGGCTGTTGATACCATCCAGGACCTCACGGACTCTGTTTCTGCACGTCTCGGCGCTTTTGACAGGTGGTCACATTAATGTGATTCGATTATGTAGCTTTCACACTACTACCTTCTGTAAATGTACACTACTGGCCATTAAAATTGCTACACCACGAAGATGACGTGCTACAGACGCGAATTTAACCGACAGGAAGAAGATGCCGTGATATGCAAATGATTAGCTTTTCAGAGATTTCACACAAGGTTGGCGCCGGTGCCGACACCTACAACGTGTTGACATGAGGAAAGTTTCCAACCGATTTCTCATACATAAACAGCAGTTGATCGGCGTTGCCTGGTGAAACGTTGTTGTGATGCCTCGTGTAAGGAGGAAAAATGCGCACCATCACGTTTCCGACTTTGATAAAGGTCGGATTGTAGCCTATCGCGATTGCGGTTCACCGTATCGCGACGCTGCTCCTCGCGTTGGTCGAGATCCAATGACTGTTACCAGAACATGGAATCGGTGGGTTCAGGAGAGTAATACGGAACGCCGTGCTGGATCCCAACGGCCTCTTATCACTAGCAGTGGAGATGACAGGCATCTTATCCGCATGGCTGCAACGGATGGTGCAGCCACGTCTCGATCCCTGAGTCAGCAGATGGGGACGTTTGCAAGACAACAACCATCTGCACGAACTGTTCGACGTTGTTTGCAGCAGCATGGACTATCAGCTCGGAGACCATGGCTGCAGTTACCCTTGACGCTGCATCACAGACAGGAGGGTCTGCGAAGGTGTACTCAACGACGAACCTGGGTGCACGAATGGCAAAAAGTAATTTTTCCGGATTAATCAAGGTTCTGTTTACAGCATCACGATGGTCGCATACGTGTTTGGCGACATCGCAGTGAACGCACGTTGGAAGCGTGTATTCGTCATCGCCGTACTGGCGTATTACCCGGCGTGATGGTATGGGGTGCCATTGGTTACACGTCTCGGTCACCTTTTGTTCGTATTGACGGCACTTTGAATAGTGGACGTTACATTTCAGATGTGTTACGACCCGTGGTTCTACCTTTCATTCGATCCCTGCGAAACCCTACATTTCAGCAGGATAATGCACGACCGCATGTTGCAGGTTCTATACGGGCCTTTCTGGATACAGAAAATGTTCGACTGCTGCCCTGGCCAGCTCATTCTCCAGATCTCTCACCAATTGAAAACGTCTGGTCAATGGTGGCCGAGCAACTCGCTCGTCACAATACGCCAGTCACTACTCTTGATGAACTGTGGTATCGTGTTGAGGCTGCATGGGGAGCTGTACATGTACACGCCATCAAAGCTCTGTTTGACTCAATGCCCAGGCGTATCAAGGCCGTTATTACGGCCAGAGGTGGTTGTTCTGTGTACTGATTTCTCAGGGTCTATGCACCCAAATTGCGTGAAAATGTAGTCACATGTCAGTTCTAGTGTAATATTTGTCCAATGAATACCCGTTTATCATCTGCATTTCTTCTTGGTATAGCAATTTTAATCGCCGGTAGTGTATATGAAACTTCTTCTTAATGTCCCTGTGGAATTAGAAAAATTGTAATTGAGGAAATTGGTGCACCGACTCGGAAGTTTACTGTGCCGCGGACCTTGCCCATTTCCCAATGCCAGCTGTCACTCGGATCTACCTGACGCTCTCGCTGCGCAGTCTGAAGAGCGAGTCCTGCGGCGAGATGGTCTCCAGTCTGGTGAGCAACTGGTGCGGCTGGCGCCTAGCGCTCTGGCCGGGCGCCTCACTCTTGCCGGTCGCGTTATCGAATTTCCCGTCGCGTCTCGCCGGCCTGTTTTACGGCGGGTTTTGTGCGCCGCGGCGGCAGCCTTGGCTGTGAGGCTTCGTGAAATGTCGGCGCCGGCCGCTGCCGCTGCGGCCGCTGCCGCTGGCTGCCCGCCTGTCCGCGGCGCGTGCGCCGCATCCCAACCAAGGCGGGCGGCGGCGGCGGCGGCGGCAGACGGCGAAGCGCAGCCGGCGGCTAATGAGCACGCCGGACTCATTACGCACAGTGACACAGGGACAGCCGCATAAACACTGGCCACCGGCCGGAATGGCCAGCCCTCATTGTCGTCTGTACCTACCGTGGCCAGCTCCGGCACCGGCGCATTGGCTGCCACCGAAACGCTGCAGGACTTAGTGAGGCGAACCCTGTGAAGTTATCTAACAGGAGTATATTCCCGACTGGCCCTCTCTCACTTTCTTCATACTTACAGGATTTTAAGGTCTAGGCGCTTCAGTCTGGAACCACGCGACTGTTACGGTCGCAGGTTCGAATCCGGTCTTGGGCATGGATGTGTGTGATGTCCTTAGGTTAGTTAGGTTTAAGTAGTTCTAAGTTCTAGGAGACTGCTGACCTCAGATGGTAAGTCCCGCCGGCCGAGGTGGCCGAGGGGTTCTAGGCGCTGCAGTCTGGAACCGCGCGACCGCTACGGTCGCAGGTTCGAATCCTGCCTCAGGCATGGATGTGTGTGATGTCCTTAGGTTAGTTAGGTTTAAGTAGTTCTAAGTTCTAGGAGACTGCTGACCTCAGATGGTAAGTCCCGCCGGCCGAGGTGGCCGAGGGGTTCTAGGCGCTGCAGTCTGGAACCGCGCGACCGCTACGGTCGCAGGTTCGAATCCTGCCTCAGGCATGGATGTGTGTGATGTCCTTAGGTTAGTTAGGTTTGAGTACTCCTAAGTTCTAGGGGACTGATGACCTCAGAAGTTAACTCCCATAGTGCTCAGAGCCATTTGAACCATTTTTTTGTTATGTCCCATAGTGTTCAGATCCATTTTTAAGGTCAATACTAGGACCTCATCTAGGACATCATCAGAGTCATCATCGTCATCATCATCGATTTTCCACCCTAGTGTCGGGTGTGCCTTTCGAGCTCTTTCTGTCCTTGTACCACTCTTCCCTCAGGACTTCTGTTGTTCCTATATCCTTCTTCACTTGGTCCAGCCATATCTTTCTTGGTATTATAACAAGGCGGCTCTTTGAAAGCTTAAAAAACTCTACAGGGATCCTATGGGCAATTAGATTAATTTTCCCATGTCAAAAAATAATACCTGTGATTTGCCAACATAGAAGACCGTTGTTGTGGCTGTAGAAAATTTTAATTTTTATTCTTGCTTTTGTGACCATAATAACACTCCAGGCTCCATAGGGAAACAGCCAGCCGACATTAAGAAATAGTCCACCAGGACATAGGGACAAGATAAACAGCGGAGGCTCCTAAGTATGGCTTGTTGATCAAATACCTTAGTGTTTCACTTCCTGCCTGAGGAAGCAGCATGAATCAAACTTGCGCAATGGAAGACGCAAACACCAGGGCGATAATACAGCAACAGAGAGTGTCAATCACGTGTGAAAAAGACTCGTGTGGTACCAAATTAAGTTGTGTGGAGCTAGAAACGAAAGTGTCGTGTGAAACCGAAGGCATTCTTGTGAAAGCCGACCAATTAGAAACTAGAGTGTCGTGTGCAACCATAGGCATTCTTGTGCAATTCAGTCACTTAGAAATGAAAGAGTCGTGTGAAACAAATTAATTCGTGTGCACCCAAATACATGAGAAACGACTCGTGTGCACCCAAGTACATGAGAAACGAAATAAAAAGCCAGGCATCGGAATAGCTAGAAGCAGAGATTCAGATGCAGATTCAGAGCCAGTGCCGGCAGTTTGGAGATTCCGCAGCGAGACGCCAGCGGGGCCGAGTAGGCCCACAGCAGCCGATACAGCTGATAAAGACTTCAGTTACGAGAAGACGGTGACAGACTCTTGTGGACACTCAGGAACTGCAGGTCAAGTAGGATTTTTAGAGTTTCATTGGAATAGTGTTGAACAGAGGCTATCAGTCTTTGTCTCAATTACTTAGACAGATTTCAGTGCTAACCAAGAACAAGTGATTGCCTTGTACTTGTTTCTTATATGTACCGGCAATTAGCTTTGAAGTAGCAAGTCCGAATAGATAGACTGAATATTACTAAGGGGTTTATAGTCCAACACCTCACATAAGTATATGTGAGAATAAACTTGATAGAAACTAACCAATCTTTTCTGCCTATTGCAATTCTGTAACCTATTTTCAGGAACTTATTTGCTTCAAACCAAGGAGATTCTCTCCCTCACATCTTCGATATAAAGGTTGACAGCAATTTATAACTAACCCATTGTCGTTAACGTCCCGATTGCGCTACACAGTTCGCATTTACTTCATTCTGGTATAGTAAGGCTGTGGCGGGACGCGACACCGTCGAATATTAGGGGCGAAGTAATTTCCACGTTCACTATTGGTTTAAGGTAGAAAGTTTATCCATTTTATTGGCTATTAAACTCCAGGGCCGTGGATTATATTACTTTTAAGAAATACTGCGACCAGCCACATTTTTATGGGTCTCTTTAATCCTCAGTTAGTACATCATTAAAACGTCTACAGAAATTTGTATGCTGCAGCTGACATCTCACTCTCCTTATTGTTGTTCCTATTTTCGAATTTATAATTGTGGCGTAAACACTTTTTCATTTGTATCTTGCCCAGCAACATGGCGGACACTCTGCTGTTTCTGCACAACATACAAATGAAACAATGGTGTGCCACAATTATAAATGCCAAAACAGGAAAACAACAAGCAGAGCAAAGAAACAGCTATGCATTTGCTGTCGATGTTTCAGCAATGTACCAAGTGAATATGTATTACACCAATTAAAATTGCGTGAAAACCCGAAACGCTTATTGGCATAAATAAAAATTTAAAGAAGTGGCTGGTTGCAGTATTACTTAAAATAAGGTACAAAGTGCTCAACATGGCGAAATTCCTTAAACGTTGCTGACCGTTACATCTGAAGTTAAGGTGAAGCCACATGGCGGCGAAGGCACGCCAGTTCCTCCACGATACGGAGAACTGGCGACCAAGCTGGTGGTCCAACTTGAGAGTCAAAAGAGACAGAGTCACCCACTGGACCGAGGCCGCACCCACGACTCGTTTCGTCCCCTTGTAATGTCGCTGTGGGAACCTATTTGTTAACGGAACGCACTGCGACGCCCGAATTTACAAATAGCGCGGAGAGCTACTCTGCAGCGATTCGGTTGCTGCTCTTGCTCGAGATAATAGTTGTGGGGCAATTATCGACATTTTTGTACGCAAGTGTTGTCTTCTACCGCCTTTGGAGCAGCCTTGTGTTAAGACAGTCCAACTTAGTCAAAACGTTTCACATTAGGAACTGCGCAGCAGCTGCAGTGGTTGGTTTCATCCGATCATGCTGTTTTTCACCTCGACAGTCCGGCGCCCCGATTCCACTTATCGCAAAGAGATAACCCCTGTCTCTTAGCACTTGCCTTTGTGCCTGTAATAAGTAATTGATGGCTATCAACTCTTAATATCTTGATTCTTTTCGGTTAAACATTCCTCACTCTCTCTAGGGAGTGGACTTATTCTTGTTCAGGTTTTCATTGTCTGTGTGTGTGTGTGTGTGTGTGTGTGTGTGTGTTTTCATACCTTGTATTGCAGTAATGTGTAATCTAGCTGTCCTGCAGCAAGGTGTCATCTCACCAAGTCATGCAGAATAATTGTGGATGCTTCCTACAAATTACTGTGACAGGGTACCTCTTATCTGAGGGCCTTCCTGCACTCTGCACTTATACATTCAAATTTAACAGCATTTACTGGTTATGATTGTTCTCTAGGTTTCCCTCTGATCCTTCTTTACCTTTGAGTTATTCAGTCAGATGATGGCACACTGGTGAAATGAATAAGTCTTTAAGTTCCCAAGATAACACATTTGAAGGTGAGTGCTATTACCTGTCTTATATGGAAACAGCATAACCTGCTAGCTCCAATACTCGGGGAGACATAGATGAAAATGTGTTTTTCAGCCCCTGCTATATAGGCTGCCTGCATGACAGGCATATTTTGTAGGAATAGTATTTGCCTGCTTTCTGCTTCGCAGGGCAACTTACTTATCAGGGGCAAGAAATGCTTTTATAGCCCCTAGCATGTAGGGTGCAGCTTTGTTGTGTCATAGTAGTATCGACCTGCCTTGTGGGGATGTCATAGACAGAAAACAGATTTCAAGTCTACTTTCACTTACATATTGTGCAGACCAATGGTCCTATAACACTCATTCATAGCAGCTGTCATACCAGTTGCCATACTCCAGTAATTCAAACAGGACTTCAGCTGTTGTTGTCTGGTAAGTACTACAAGGGTGCCTGATGGTGTGAACTTTTTCACAGTTATGGAATTTGAAGATAAGTGTCAGCACATCTATTTTCTAAAGCAGTACGACGCAGTTCCTAAAAAGCAATCGAAAATGTAACCTTTGAAGATTTCCAAGTTCAACTAAATGTAACATTTCTTGCTAAGTATATACTGAAAACAAAGAACTTTTGTTTTTAGTAACCAAATGCATGAAGATGAGATGCTCACAGTAAATTAAAATTTGTTACATAATTATGGAATGTTGTACTGTTAAATAAAAAAGTTGTATGTATTAATACTACTGCTAAATCTTAAGCAATAAAGAACTATTTTATTTTCTATTTGATGTATCACGTTCTTGTAACAATTTTCCATTTATTGTGAATACTAGCATATGGAGAGCATGTGACACAGTGTACAGACTTGCGGACAAGCAGTGCATGCAGAATGTCAACTGGACACACCACACATGTGTTGTCTGACTGTTAAATATGTGTGCTCAGCGCCTTTCTTGTCAGTATTCAACTGGAGATGGCCAGAAGATCTGCTCCGTTATATCGTGGCAGCCAGCTGCAGACATTCGGTATTTCTCCCAAAATTTGATGGAACAATCTGTATGCTGGGAAAGTTTTCAATCTCACATATGTTTATGTGAATTACGTTTCATTTTATCGTACACTTTGTATTATGCTTAACATTTTCTTTTGGTACAAATAACTTTACCATTGTGATTTGCAGTATAAGTGACTGTGATATATAGCACTTGTATGCTAAGCGACCTACAGTAGTTGAAGGTTTAATGCATTAGCAACAAATAAATACATACAAAAATTAGCAACTATGACATAATTGCAGTACGCTCTGTTGAGCTATACCATTACGATCATTTCACAGACGTGACGTAAACAGCAAATGCGAATTCCAATATGAAGGAAGCCTACATGGAGAATTGCGGACCCTCTGTAAACAGATTGAGAAAACTTTTCAGGTGATAACTCCAAACCGATGTCGAACCCTGCCTACCCCAAAACTATCACAAAATTACACTTTGACTTTTCTGGGGTATCTATCCTACATGCCCTTACGTATTTTCTTAAACACGATGCCATAACATATCAAGAACAAACATAACCTGACAGTTGCGAAACCGTCTTCATTTTCTGTTATAGCTTCAAACGTTATAACTTACAATCCTTTACCGTCAAATTTTAAATCTTTATTTTGTTATTAACACATAGATAAAACGTCTTTAAATGCCTTCTTCAAGCTGTTATCCACTACATGTCTTACACGGGATGTAAACCATAGCTGTTTACAATGAACCACTGTAGTGCTGGGGAAATCGAGGCGAACGTTATGCTTCAAGACACTTTTGGTCTATCAAGGCGGGAAACAGCCTCGAATTCGCCTACAAAAGTCACCTGAGCTACAGCGAATGCGCACTGCGGGAAAGTTTTTATATTCTCTCACCCCTTAATGCCACCGGCTTTTGTTAACGTTAGTGAGTTAACCTTTCCTCTGACATTAAAGCAAGGAAAAAAGTTTGAACTAGTTATGTGAAAACTAATTACATTTCGAATTCGATCTAAACGTAACCCTCACAAGCACAGTTGATTCGTAGTAAGGACGCCAGCGAAACAAGCCGATTTAATTGTTATTTTTAGGCTGTTAAAATTCACAATATCGTGGAGTAAAACGTACACAAACGTCAATTTTAACTGTTTAAGTGCATGACCATGCCAGTGGCGTAAGACCGCCAGACAGTCTTAAAAACTGCGCGCGACGCGTATTGAGTGTGGCTTAGGTGGCTTTTGTCTTGATAGAACTCATGTATCTGACATTAAACTGCTCGTATCGACTTCTCGTACATCGCTGTGGTACGTTGTAAACAGTTGTCATTAACATACGGTATACTATAAGAAAACCTCAGGCAATTTGAATGCTTTAATCGATTATAGAATTTTGTATCACTGTAAAGTACTCTGTATGCTCCACGAGTTAAATATCTTTATTTCAAAGTTATTTCTTACGTTCATATTTCCTTTCCTCTGGTCTCTCCTATAATTAATGAATATTGGTCATATTACTTTAAACGATATGTGCGACAATATGCTAACTTTGCAAATGTACTGAGCCATTCTGGTGTTGGAGGTTATAACATCCCACGAGTGGAATATGAACGTGTGGAAAATTACGTAACTCAATAATATTCATTCAGTTATGTAATTATTTCTTAAAAAGATGATAATTATGTAAAACAGAGACAATATTTGTTTAACATTCTTTGTTAATCTATGTCATTCTTTTCTTTTGTTTTGTACACTTTTGTCGCCTTCTTCTGATGTACGTCGCCGACGCAAGACTAGAATCGATTTGAGGTCTGTTGAATGAAAAACGTTTAATGTAAAATTATTGTACTTTTATGTTCATTTGCTGGTAAACAACAAATAGAGCCAAATTCGTTAAAATTATTTATGATTAGTTATTGAAAAATCACTTCCTCTTTTAATTATAATTTTGAATTAATTGTTTTATCATAGCTGCAAGAAGCGCAGCCATTGTTAGTTGCGATTATATAGCAACTTCGTCTGTACTTCTAGTTGAAAGTAGCATGGGTTTGTGTTAAACTAATTTGCAAATCAATTTAATAATTTTTTTATTGGTGGCATCAATTTAAATGATTAATTATTTATTGAGCAAAGGAAAATCTTAATTAAAAAAGAAATCCTCTATCTTTTGTTGGCCGCCATCTTAACTGTTATCACAGCGGCAAATTTAAATTACTTGAAACTGCAAGCAGTATTCCGATGTGTAAGAAATGAATGTGAACCGGTGGTACTGAACTCTATTTATAAAAGAAAAAATTATTCGAATCAGACTGCATTTTCTAAAAACAGTGCTGATGGTATTTATTGTTGAACAAGATTTCATTGCTGATGTATGACGCCAAAATTAAACTACGCACGAATCAAGGAGAAAAATATTTCTGGTAGCATACGTCAGTGTTGTGTGCGGGTGGTATTCTGTGGTTCCTTTTCATGATCAATTTGCTAAGAATAATTAAATCCATCGAAGACAAAAATTGTAAAAGCTCTGATGTACGATCTGTAATTTTAGTGATATGAACACAACTTACAGTCAACATTATTACACTACGTCAGGTGGAATTCTTGTGCAATTTGAACAAACTAATTATCCGGGAGAAGTTGTAGTATGAATATATGAATAATGCATTATACAAGTGTATAATATTGTCAGTATCATTTACAAAATCAAATCAATGCAACTGCTAAAAAAAAGAAAAACCAGAGTGAATTCAAACCGCAGAATACCATAGAGTATCGTATCATCCATATTCACTGCATTTGTCCATGCTGATGATACGCAAAAACCGCCACAAGGTGTGAAAGCTCTTCAGAAACCACAGTAACCCAATCTTGATCCGCGATGTCTTTTGAAGCAGGCTAACAGTTTCTTGTTAAAACTCCCACTGAATTGCCAGTGTTCGTGCATTTGAAGAAACTCTTTCAGACAATTAATCATATTCCACTGGCTATTATTTTCATTATTTACTGTGTTGATTATCATGTACGGAACGCCCTCTAGTCTCACAATCTGGAAGAACGTTTCTTGGTGAGCCTCTGTATGAGCTCGAATCACTTTTATTTTGCCTTCATGGTCTTTTCGCGATATGTGCTTAAGAGGGAGTAATATACCGCTTGATTGTTCTAGGACACTCTTTGAATTTTAACAGTAGACCATAACGCGATGCAGAATTCCTCTCTTTTAGCGTCTGCCGCTGGATCTGACTGAGCATCTCCGTGACACATTGGCGCTTACTAAATGGGCCTGTAACGACGTTCATTGCTTCTCTTTGAATCTTCTCTAATTCCGCTATGAATCTTATCTCTTACTGAAAATACGACAAGGCGCTACAGACGTGGAGCAATCGACAACACGATCATGTCGTCTAGGAGTGTGTCATTAGGCAAATATTACAGACCATGTCAACAACGTGTTTGGTAGTAAAATAATCTGTAACAAAATAAGGAATGAGGAACTTTGGCATACGTTTTGAACTCATTGACAGGTAAAATATCAGCTTATCAACTGCATGCCTATGTGCCTGAGACACAACCAGGAGGGGCCCATACATCATGATAACGAGATGCACCATGGCAGAATATCCACCTCCAACAATCTTCTGGAGGTAAAGAGGAGATGAGCCTTGGGAGGACCAGGAAGGATTTCCTGCCACCCTGAGCGCCATCTCACTATTTCTACACCTCAGATGGCTTGGCAGCACAGTCACTCTGAATCCCAATTTGTGCTTCATTGCATCAGGGGCTGATTACCCAGACAACTGTGAAATCCAACTTGGTTCTGACACCAATTACAGTGGTGCAATGTAGTGTAGTGTAGTGGTGTATAATGTAGTGTTGTGTAGTAGTGTAGGCCAGAATTATAAATTATGAAATTTATGATCCAGCAATGCAGCATGTACAGTAAAAATTTAGTATGTTCGTTCTGGTTTATGGACAAACATATATCTGTGTGTCAGAGGACCAAAGGGTAGCCTGTAGTATTTTTCCCTTTCTTTTAAAAATTATCGTTTTATGTACATATTTTATGTAGAATTCTCCCCTTAAACACCATAATGCTTAGTCATACAAACATATTTGAAAAATGTTAATATAAAGTGTGCTGTATTCATGCCTACTCATGGGCAAAATTTGCTCTGTTTTTGTATGTAGTTAACAGATTAAAAGAAAATAGCGAATAATTAAAAAGGAATCTGTTATGTAAGTAAAGCAGAGTGTATTTTTTAATGCACAGAACCTCTTCCAAAACCTGTGGATCGATATCAGCTAAATTTTGCACAGAAATAGCAGGCCTCATGAGTAGCAGCACTGTGTGAATTGTAAACTCCCAACTCCACTAGGAGCAGAGGTACAGAGAAAAACGTTTTTCCCAGAGTCTGGTGTATAGGCTGCCCAACATTACAGGCATGTTGCATGGGAACAGTATCGCCCTGCCAAATCAATCTACCTTTCAGGGTAGGCTGTATGGCAGGGGCAGAAATTGGTTTTCAGGATTTGTCCTGCATGACAGGTATGTTGTGTTGGAGTAGTGAGAGTAGGAAGGAAGATATGGAGAGAAGTTGGAGGAAATGGACAAAGAAATGGGGAGGAGGAGATGAAGAGACAGAGAGAATGGAGAGGAGGAGATTGACAGAGATGAGATGGGATGGACACACAGAGGGGGAGGAAGGGGTGTATACAATACATGTGTTGAATGCATATATGAGCAGACCCACAGGGAAAGGACTAAAGAATAAACAGCTGTCAATGCTATCTGGTACAGATCTCAGACAGGCATATTGAATGGCTTGCAAGCAACTTCCTTAGGGTTTTTTCAATGAATCTCACTCGGGTATCCTCTTTATGTGTGATTACCTCTATGTAGTCGTTTCACTTTAAACTGCGCCGTACGCTTACTGCGAGGTACTTGATGGCTGTGACTACTTTCGTCAAGAGCCTGCCGGCGAACGGTAAAGCAGAGATGGCAGGTTGCGCAACTGGATTGGAAGACGTGGTCGCTCGCAGAGCGCCTTAGTATGCGGCCTGGATTCGCAGCAGACAATTACTGCGCCATAAAGGCGGCGTCCACTTTCCTGCGCGTGTGGACGCCAATGTTTAATCAATAGATGCTCCGCGCGGGCCGCTTTTTGCAGGCAGTGAAAGTCCCGCCGCGGCCGTTAAGGCAGCCAATAAAGGCAGGCGGGCGGGCAGCGAATCTCCCGCTCTGAGGATTATTGCGCAACGCGGCTCCACGCGTCGCCAGTCCGTTACTTCCCTTTCCTCGACGCGGCCGCAATCATTCTTGGGTTTCACTTTAATTGCACAGTTATGGCGGTGTTTGCGGCCGTGGCATCGTGGCGAGCAGCGCTGCAGGCGCATAAACACCGCGCCATGACTGCGCACAGCTGCCGCGGCTCTGATGGGCGCCCAATCGTCCCCTGACTTCCGGGAAGAACATCGCCGTGACGTCCACAGTAAGACATAGTCGCATAGAGAAACTACAGTGGTGCGTCGATTATCCGAAGTAATTGGGGGACATGGGTATTCGGAAAACTGGTTTGTTCGGATAATCGAACTGTACATGTTTATTTGCCAAAAAGAAGTACTGTACAGTAAATTTATTCATAAAAACAGGATATCTTTTAGTATTGCAAAGTAACATACAAAGGCAACTTCAGTAGGAATATATAGCATGTGGCACAGTTTATTAAACAAAAATATATACATATTACATACGCATTTTGCATGAACAATACACACAGTATACAAAATTAACGTTTAAAAAAAACCTATATTTTTGTCTGTCTAAGCAAGCCTACACGCTTACGAGCAGCTAAGTCACGTACTTTTTTCATTACAGATATCTGAAACTGGTCACTTTCATCTTGGGCTTCAAACCATCGCAAGGCAGTATCTAAACAAGTGAACGCCTCAGAAGCTGTTGGTATACTTTCATCTTCACTTTCTGGAGCACTGATTGATGAGATGCTGTCGGCGTCATCTTTATCAGTGACGACGTCTACAATCTCGCTGTCCTGCATGATTTGGTGTCCGGGATCTACATCATCGATATTCATCCATTCATGAACGTCTTCTTCATCACATTCGTGGCAATCTATTTCTTTTAGCATACCGAGAATTTCGGACATATCATTCTGTTCGTCATTTTCAATCATACCTCGTGAATTTTCTTCTGTGTCCAAAATTTTATTCCAGGCTTTTTTTTTAAATTCTCTTCCTTTACACTATTCCATGCTGCGCTGATCATGTAGGACGCGTCTTTCAAGTCAATATTCTTATGATTACTACTACTACTGCCAGTGCCAAGCCGACAGAAGTGTGCTGATTGTTCAAACACAGCGACTGGCGGCTTGGCCGGTCAGCAGCGCCTTGTGAAGGCCAGCGGTGGCCCAGTGCGGCGACTACTGTGGGAAACTTGGTTTGGGAGTGAGGGGGATGATGGATGGTAGGGTGGGAGAGTAACAGGTGCGAGCGAGTACACAGTTCTGTTAAGCGGTCGTTCGGTTGGCCGACGTTCGGATAATCGACGCTCTACTGTACTTGTAACATTAATGCTACAGTGGTGGTGGTGGTTAGCGTTTAACGTCCCGTCTACAACGAGGTCATTAGAGACGGAGCGCAAGCTCGGGTTAGGGAAGGATTGGGAAGGAAATCGGCCGTGCCCTTTCAAAGGAACCATCCCGGCATTTGCCTGAAACGATTTAGGGAAGTCACGGAAAACCTAAATCAGGATGGCTGGAGACGGGATTGAACCGTCGTCCTCCCGAATGCGAGTCCAGTGTGCTAACCACTGCGCCACCTCGCTCGGTAATGCTACAGTCGTCCATGTTCTACAGAGTAGCCGAACTAAGAGTCCTCCAAATGTTACACCAAACACTAATGTTAAGATCGCGCAACGCTTCATACGGAAAAAAGTGTTGCACAAGCGATAGAAACCGTAATATGCGGCGTCCAAAACAGAATCTTTTGTAGACAGTTGGGCATACAAACGATAGCCTCACAGTATTAGTCGACCACACTACTGCTGCACCTGGGAATAAAGCCATCGGTCGGCTTATGTGAGCTTCTATCATGGTATTTCATGGCGACACGCTGGACCACTTGATACTATATTCACAACTGTTCAGTTGCGTGTTGTAACAAACACGGGCCACGGTCGGCGAGCAGCATCTACAGGGACATGTTTACGATGACGACCGTGTTTACGAGTGTGGCTGTAGTGCACTGTTGTGGTTTGGTCTAGCTGTCGCAGTGTCCGCATGTAGCGCTTGCTGCTATTGTTATTCTGCATTCGTCTCCGCACGCAGACCAACTGTAGTACACCGTGTTACCAGACGTCTGTGATAGTGTAGTGTTATAGGAACTGTGACCATGGTGTATTCGAACTCTGAAAAGGCGGAGATGATACTCATCTATGGCAGGTGTCGACGAAATGCAGCTGAAGCCTGCAGGGTGTATGCAGAACGGTACCCGGACAGAGAGCATCCAACGTGCCGCACATTGCAGATCACCTACCACCAACTGTATGCAACAGGTATGGTCGCAGCACGCAAACGGGTGCGTAACAGGCCCGTCACAGGAGAAGCGGGTGCAGTTGTTGTGTTAACTGCTGTTGCCATGAACCCACACATGAGTACACGGGACATTGCGAGAGCCGGTGGACTGAGTCAAAGTAGTGTCATGCGCATACTGCATCGTCACCGCTTTCACCCGTTTCATGTGTCGCTACATCAGCGATTACAGGGTGATGACTTTAATCATCGAGTGCAATTCTGTCAATGGGCATTAACAGAGAATCCGTTGCAGTTCTACCTGTTTACCGATGAAGCGGGTTTCACAAACCACGGGGCAGTGAATCTACGGAACATGCATTACTGGTCCGTGGACAATCCTCGCTGGCTCAGACAGGTAGAGCGACAGCGACCGTGGACTGTAAATGTATGGTGCGGAATCATTGGCGACCACCTCATTGGTCCTCACTTCATTGCAGGGGCCCAAACAGCTGCAACATACATCGCGTTTCTACAGAATGATCTGCCAACGTTGCTCGAAAATGTCCCACTGGAAACGCATCGACGTATGTGGTATCAGCATGATGGTGCACCTGCGCATTCCGCAATTAACACTTGGCTGACCCTTGACAGGATGTTCGACGGGCGTTTCATAGGACGTGGTGGACGCATAAATTGGCCAGCCAGTTCTCCTGATCTTACACCTCTGGACTTCTTTCTGTGGGGTACGTTAAAGGAGAATGTGTACCGTGATGTGCCTACAACCCCAGAGGATATGAAACAACGTACTGCGGCGTGTACGACATTCATTACGCCAGAGATTGCAATTGTGTGCAGCAAATGATGGCCACCACATTGAACATCTATTGGGCTGACATGTCGGGACACACTCTATTCCACTCCGTAATTGAAAACGGAAACCACGTGTGTACGTGTACCTCACCCCTCATGGTAATGTACATGTGCGTCGGTGAAAAAAACCAATAAAAAGGTGTTAGCAAGTGGACGTAATGTGCTGTTCCAGTCTCTTCTGTACCTAAGGTCCATCACCGTTCCCTTTGGATCCCTACGTAATTCGGTGCTCTCCGATACACACGATCGAACAGCGGAGGAGTGGTACTCAAGCGTCAACTTTAGGTTACAATATCTCCGGATGTAATTAACATTTTACAATGCAACAAACGGCACTGATTACGTATTTGTTTATATGTTCAGATGTGCTAACAAAACTAACGGGGTTCCATTTAAAAAAAACGTAGGTTTGTGTTAAAAAACATACTTCCGTGCATTTTTTTTTAATGGTTTGTATTAACCAATTACACTAGCCCCTCTCCTCACGTTCGGTCTATGGAATCGATTCGTCAGTATTTGATGTGGTTTACGAAATATATCCAGCGGTAATATTAGGTGACTCACCCTATATATATATATATATAAAACAATGGTGATTCTTATTAATGTTTAAAACTCTATGAAGCGACGTAAACAAAGGTAATGGAATCTGGAATTAAATCAAGTGATACTGCTGTTATTAGATTGGGAAACGAGGCATTTAAAAAACAGCTGTGAGTTTTGCTGTTTGGGCAGCAAAATGACGATGACAGAAGTAAAGAGGGCAAAAATGGAAAACGATCACAGAAAGAAAATCTTTTCTGAAAAAGAAGACAAAATACAAATTTTACTCTCGGGAAATTTTCTTTCATCTTTGTCTGAGGTATGGCCTTACGTGGAAGTGAAAAGGGGGAGGATAAACAGTCCAGAAGCGCAGAAAATAGAAGTTTTTGAAATGTGTTGCTACAGGATAATGCTGAAGTTTACACGGGAAGAAAGAATAGCTGATGAAGGAATGCTGAATCAGACAGTGCAGAAAAGAAATTTCTGGCACAACCTGCACAAAAGAAGGGTTCGGTTGAAGGACACATCTCGAGATATCAAGGAATCGTCATTTTCGTGATCGATGGAGGTGTGGAGAGTAAAGACTGTGAGTGACGTGCGCCTGATGGCCTACTTCCCTTTTTGTCAGTGTAGTTCTCCACACAGAATGACAAGCTTGTCGGGTGTTACGGTGATAACGTGGTCTCTCTGTTATCAACTCTGACGGACTCGAGTGTTAGAATTAATACTTCAGGTACAAATCCTCCGAGTACACAGATTAGATTTTTTAAGAATCTGCTCTGCAATTCATCTTTCAAGCTATCGGAAGAAGAGGAGTTTTTTTATGCTTCTTTCACTATCGCACGACCTGTGTTATGGTTTCTACAGTCAACATGATTCTTGCTGTAACTTGTTTAGGGTGTACATAACTGTTGCAAAGTTAATTACAGTCTCCACTTACAGAGCCCCTCCTTAAACTAATGGCTACACCTTTACTTCGTTGCAGTGTTAACAGCAAACGCATATTCTGAAAACGATGTTACACTTAACTGGCGGTAACCTTCACAGAACATAGATGGTCTGTCATAAAGCTGTTACTTCGCAACTTATGTGCTATTTCTAACCTCAATTATCCCATGCAGCAAATGCGTCACTCACAGCAATAAACGAGAAGAAAGGACGTCTAATTACAACCACTATGTCTAAAGTTCACGGTAGTGTACATCATTCGAGACTTCACTGAAAATCGATGGCTACACGAATCACAGCAGTTATACGAGCTCTACGATTGGTCATTCTTGAAGTTTTAACATCTTAAGAAAAGCAGTAGGGTCAGATATTTAACGAGGCTTAGAAGTTCTACAAGACTGAAAAGATCTAATAAACATGCGAAGCAGTCCGCAACTCCAAGTTTCTTTTGAACACCGTAACGCTTTATAGGTCCTATTGGAGCCTTTGTGCTCTGGCTTTCCTCCGATTTTTGGACCTGCTTACTCGGCATGTTAGAAAGGAACATACAACTAAACGCGAACTCTGAGCCACTGTTCAACTTGGCACACTTTCGCATTACTAAATCATTTCGAGATGTGGATCAAGCATGAGCCTAATACTTGCATTCACGTAGCCCGGCAGAACAGCTGCTAAATGTTGCTGAAACATGTAATATTGTGAATGTAAACAGTCACCCTTATCAGTACCGGATGTTTATGAGTAAACTAGCTGTGCTCTTAAATATGGTGGATGTAGCTGACTACAAGAAAACACATCAGAATTTCGTGGACAGTTGCATGAGATGTATGTAAGAAAGACAGAGGTAAAAATAAGCTCTAGACATACTTTACAGTATAAAGTTAAACAACTATAAAATATCCAGTGTCATAAACTAGAAACGTTCAACTTACGGTACTGCTCTTGAGGATCCAACAGATATCTGCTGAAAATTCTGTCATATATTAGAAGATTGAACAAATGATAGCGATTTTTCAAAGATAAAATAAATATTGTCTGCAAGCAATCTGTGGCTTAAATTAATGTGAAACTGAGATTCCACAACATCTCTGCGTCTTGAAATGGGCGAAACAACAATTTGAACACAATGTTGGAAAACTTTAGATTGTATCAGTAGATAAAGTTGTTGGCGAAACACCGTGAATTCAACTAAAGACCAAAAATATGTATAAGTTTACAAGTAAGTTAATCAAATGCTAATAATGAACTGAGTTAGTTCGGTTTAGTGTTGAACATAAGAGACATACACTGAAACGCCAAAGAAACTGGTATAGGCATGCGTATTCAAATACAAAGGTATGTAAACGGGCAGAAAACGGCACTGCGGTCGGCACCGTCTATATAAGACAAGTGTATGGCGTAGTTTTAGCTTGCTACAGTAGCAGGATATCAGGATTTAGGTGCATTTGAACGCGGTGTATAGTCGGCGCACGAGCCATGGGACACAGCATCTCCGAGGTAGCGATGAAGTGGGGATTTTCCCGTACGACGATTTCACGAGTGTACCGTGAACATCAGGAATCCAGTTAAACATCGAATCTCCGACATCGCTGCTCCCGGAAAAAGGATACTATTGAACGGGACTACCGATGACTGAAGAAAACGTGACAGAATTGCAACCCCTCCACAAATTGCTGCAGATTTCCATTCTGGGCCATCAACAAGCGCAAGTGTGCGAACTATTCAACGAAACATCATAGATATGGGCTATCGGAGCCACTCGTGTACCCTTGATAACTGCACGACACAAAACCTTAGGCCTCACCTTGGACTGTCAACATTGACATTGGAGTGTTGATGACTGGAAACAAGTTGCCTGGTCGGACGAGTCTCGTTTCAAATTGTATCGAGCGGATGGACGTGTACGGGTATGGAGACAACCTCATGAATCCATGCAGGCTGCTTGTCAGCTGGTGGAAGCTCTGAATCGATGTGGAGCGTGTACAGTTGAAGTGATATGGGACCCCAAATACGTCTAGATACGACTGTGACAGGTGACACGTATGTAAGCATCCTCTTTGATCACCTGCGTTCATTCATGGCCATTGTGCATTCCGACGGGCTTGGGCAATTCCAGCAGGACAAAGCGACGTCCCACACGTCCAGAATTGTTACAGCGTGGCTCCAGGAACATTCTTCTCAGCTTAAACGCTTCCGCTGGCCGCCATACTCCCCAGACACGAACGTTATTGAGCATATCTGGGATGCCTTGCAACGTGCTGCTCATAAGAGATCTCCACCCCCCCCCCCCCCCCCCCCTACTACTCTTACGGATTTATCGACGTCATGGTGTCAGTTTCCTCCAGCACTGCTTCAGACATTATTCGACTCCGTGCCATGTCGTGTTGCGGCATTTCTACATGCTCGCGGTGTCCCTACACGGTATTAGGCAGGTGAAGCAGCTTCTTTGGCTCTTCAGCGTGAGATCTTTGCAGACGGTAAAATTAACAAATTGATGTCCAAATAACTGGCAGAAATGCAGTCGGGTGACATCTTCGTCAGCCGATGTTATTTCGGCAGGTGCACACTCCGTCATTTTCAATGTTTTAAACTTTCTTGAACACGCCGTCTCGTTGCAGTTATGCCTTGAAAATGACAGGGTGTGCACCTGTCGAAATACCGGCGGCTGTCCAATATGTCATCCGGTTGCACCCCCATAACCTATTTGAACATTTTACATAACGGGAAAAACTCAAGTAACAAAGTAATGTTAGTGAACAACCTACTTATTTACTGAACGCCACTGAAGACTTCAGTAAAATCAGCGGTGGAAGACCAAGAGAAGTTGGGCAAGTTACTTGCATAATACAGAGTTAAAAACTGACATCGTTATATAATACGACAGTTTTAGGGAAGACATATCTTTAAATGAAAGGGTGACAGATTAATAATAAAAATGTTGCTTAACATGCAGTCCAGAATAAGAAACCACTGTAAAAATGCACGTATAACAGTGTAAACGAGTTCCAAGGTGTTGTTCATGTTGCCGGCCCAAGTGGCCGTGCGGTTAAAGGCGCTGCAGTCTGGAACCGCAAGACCGCTACGGTCGCAGGTTCGAATCCTGCCTCGGGCATGGATGTTTGTGATGTCTTTAGGTTAGTTAGGTTTAACTAGTTCTAAGTTCTAGGGGACTAATGACCTCAGCAGTTGAGTCCCATGGTGCTCAGAGCCATTTGAACCATTTGTTGTTCATGTTATTTAGTTCAGCCACACTGTTTTGTGTCGTAAAGGATCGTGTCATTTATCAGTGTTTATGCTCTGACCCGTTGCGGCGTAATTGGTAATTGCACCAATAATGAGCATGTTGTAGTCGAAATCGAGGCATGCTCCAACAAATGACGGATTTTGCGACTGACTGGTGTCCTTTAAATCCGAATACTCAACAGTCGCTATGCACACAAGGATCTAATGGATACCGATTTTGTTAATACATTTATCTCACTGCCAGCAAGATGGTCAGTGCCTTCATGGAAAAATGTTTGCTGTTGCCTACAGAACTATGATTGTACCCAGGTAAGCATCTCCTCGTCCGAAGCAAACAGACGATTGCGAATTTGTTTTCAGGAATGATCGGTCCCACATCTTCTCAATGTTTTTTTGACTACACTGCACAATTTTCGCTGTGAACCCCCTTACACATTCTCCATGCATTCATGGTCTACCCCATGCAATTTCCATATCTTCGGAGCCCTGAAGAAAGTCATTCGTGGTTGTCAGTTTGATTCGGACGAAGAGGTGCAGCCCTGGCAACCGCTAGCGTTTTTCCACTAAGGTACTGACCGTTTGTCTCACAGTGGGGTAATGCATCAACAGGTATGGAGAATACTTTTGAAATAATAAACAGTTTACTAATTTTTTTCCATCTGTCTAGTTTCATTTGATTGGCCCTTACACAATGCCATCGGAAAACCTCATATTGATTGCTCAGTGTACAAATTGAATAACGTCGGGGATAGGCTATATAGGCTATAAGTCTGTCTCACTTCTTTTTCAACTGCTGAGTTTCTTTTAAGTCCTTCTACTTCTATAATTGGAGTTAGATTTCTGTATAAGTTGAAAATAACCTTTCACTCATTGTATTTTACACCTGCTAACTTCAGAATTTCGAAGGGTGTATTCCAATCCTGTTGAAAGTTTTCTCTGAGTCTACAAACGTTATAAAATTAGGTTTACCTTTGGCTCAAATGGCTCTGAGCGCTATGGGACTTAACATCTGAGGTCATCAGTCCCCTTGACTTAGAACTGCTTAAACCTAACTAACCTAAGGACAACATACACATCCATGCCCGAGGCAGGATTCGAACCTGCGACCGTAGTAGCAGCGCGGTTCCGGACTGAAGCGCCTAGAACCGCTCGGCCATAACGGCCGGCTAGGTTTGCCTTTCTTCTAACAAGGGAACCTCCCCATCGCACCCCCCTCAGATTTAGTTATAAGTTGGCACAGTGGATAGGCCTTGATAAACTGAACACAGATGAATTGAGAAAACAGGAAGAAGTTGTGTGGAACTGTGAAAAAAGAAGCAAAATATACAAACTGAGTAGTTCATGGGCGACATAGGCAACATCACAGATACTGTCAACTCAGCGCCGTGGTCTCGTGGTAGCGTGAGCAGCTGCAGAAGGAGAGGTCCTTGCTTCAAGTCTACCCTGGAGTGAAAATTTTACTTTCTTTATTTTTGCATAGTTATTATCTGTCCGTTCATTCATTGACGTCTCTGTTCACTGTAATAAGTTTCGTGTCTGTGTTTTGCGACCGCATCGCAAAACCGTGCGATTAGTAGACGAAAGGACGTGCCTCTCCAATGGGAACCGACGAGATTTGATCGCAAGGTCATAGGTCAACCGATTCCTCCACAGGAAAACACATCTGATATATTCTATACGACACTGGTGACGGCATGTGCGTCACATGACAGGAATATGTTGTCGACCCACCTAACTTGTACACTTGGCGAAGGGGTAAAAAGATTCTTCTACCTTGCCCGATTTAGGTTTTCTTGTGGATGTGATAATCACTCGCAAAAAGTGATGAAAACATAAGAGTTTGTCACATAAACTGAAAATAAAAAGTTAAACTTTTCACTCGATGGAAGATTTGAACCAATGACCTTTCGTTCCGCAGCTGCTCACGTTACCACGAGACCACGGCGCTCCTGTGTTTTCACGAATTCTTGATGTTACCTATCTTCCCATGAACTACTCAGTTTGTATATTTTGCTTATTTTTTCACAGTTCCACACAACTTCTTCCTGTTTTCTCAATTGATCTGTGTTCAATTTTTCAAGGCCTATCCACTGTGCCAACTTATAACTAAATCTGAGGGGGCTGCGATGGGGAGGTTCCCTTGTAAGATAGGTCGTAGTGAGAGAATTGCCTTTCATGTTCCTACATTTCATCGTAACCCAAGGTGATCTTCCTCAAGATCGACTCCTACCAGTCTTTTATTCTTCTGTAAAATAATTCGAATCTATTTTATAACCATAACACACAAATATTGTGGTTCGGTAATATTCACAACTATCAGCATCTGCTTTCTTTGGTATTATTACATTCTACTTTCAGTTTGAGTGTGTTTCGACTGCTATATGTCTTGCGCACTAGGTGGAATAGTTTCGTCTTGTCTGGCTCACACAAAAGTCTCGACAATTCTGCGTTAATATCATCTGCTCCGGATGCCTAGTGAATGCAACCGTCTGTAAATATATTTGCTATTTGTCCACACCTACGCACATAACAAAATAATGTTGTTAAACTTTCGAAACACGGTTTACATAAGTATTGAGGGAAGAACTAGCGAGAAACGCTGACACCGCAGTGCTGTTTGTACCAGAGGACGCTGCGGCTCTCTCTGTCCTCCATACACGTGTAAATTAATGACGTAATTAGTGTATGGTGCAAATAACGGCCTTTCGGCCTTTAATGGACGCCACTAAGACGTTTGAGTGAAAGCTTAAAGGTGCTGATTAGCTGAAACTTCGTGCAGCAAACAGGCGAAATGCTGTGCCCGACACCCTTTGACGTTGCCTGACAGCACACACTTCGGTGAAGTACTGCGTCCTCAATAATTAATTTCGGTGTCAGAAAACATCTTACGAAATTGCTTCTGCCGGAGAAGATGGCGTAAACAGGTTTTAGAAGTTACAGCTGTACTTACTTAAAAGTATGTTCATTCAATGTTCTGTTTGCCAGCCGCATAAAGGAGGTTCACAATACCATCCGTTAAAACCTAACAGTGATCCGAACCTCTCGATTTATTGCCGGAAAGCAGGAAGTTCTGCACGGAATTGGAATGTAAAATACTCAAATACTCGAAAGCACCAATCGTGAACTCCCGCTCTTATGTAACTTTTTTCACAGCAGTTCCATTCTGAGCTCCGTGCTAACGAGTCAATTACGATTTGTTGTGTAGAGAATAAAATTGTGCGGAGCAGAGAATACTGCATGTTGCGGAAATCGTAACAGGACAAATAAAGTTAACGGAAATAAAGGAAAACTGAAACTTTTCATTTATATCATGACGTTATAACAAACGAACGCAATGAATGATTGTATCGTGGAATCGTACCCAAGAACAAGTAAACAGCGGGAACAGTAAGAGTGTATGGAATAATCATAATTTGACAAAAAAATGGTTCAAATGGCTCTGAGCACTATGGGACTTAACATCTATGGTCATCAGTTCCCTAGAACTTAGAACTACTTAAACCTAACTAACCTAAGGACATCACACAACACCCAGCCATCACGAGGCAGAGAAAATCCCTGACGCTGCCGGGAATCGAACCCGGGAACCCGGGCGTGGGAAGCGAGAACGCTACCGCACGACCACGAGATGCGGGCGCATAATTTGACAGATACGCCAAATAACTGTCTCTTACTTTTATTAAAAACGTATCGTCTGTCCCATCCCTAATATTTCAAGCAATATTTTAATTGCGTGTGGTCGTTCCAGAATCTTGTGGTAAGGTCAAATCGTTCCATAATAAGATTTTAAGTTTTTAAGGTCGGGAGGTTAAAAGTTGCGGTACCATCATTCAAATTGAGGACGCCTGTTACAGCTCCCACAAATTTCTTGCAAATGGCTACTGAGAAAAAATAAAACAGTACTCTTCAATCCACAAAATATTTATTTCGCTAATTTCCACTGGCGTGATTAACGACTGAGAGAGTCCCTTGAAAAAAGTACTAGATGAGAAATAAATCAACTAGTGGCTAGTTTAATAATAATCAAAGTTGTGTTCACAGTAATTTTACTTACAATACTAGCCAGATAATGGAGAATCATGGGACCATAACTGATGCGGGTGTAAACTTTTAAAATTGTTTGTACCATTCTCACGGCTTACATAGTTTGTATTACTGATGGGAAACATCTTTCTCAATACGTAAAGTAGATAAAGTTATAACTGTATATCCAGAGCAGTTCAATACTGGGTGTTGTGCTGAATCACAAGCGAGGCAATGCATCTTGTGGAAATTGTTCAGTCTCTCAACACGCATCGACGAATAATTCTAAATTCAAACCGAGCTTGCATTGTCCCTTCACGGCAAAAATTTTCGTGACTGCAGAGAGTTGCCCGCCGTCATAGCATACACCAAAACTGCGACCATGAGCCACAGAATAATGGAGATCGACCTCGCACTGGTTGCAGACACTTACTGATGACCGCTGCGTAAAAATTATAGTTTGCAGGTGTCTCGATAAAATGGAAGTGCACTTAGACCTTTTTGGAGGTATGAGGATCTGTTTATGTAGACACTACAGATTTCTACATCTCCTTAAGTCATTTTCCTGTGTAGGCTGTTTTATTTTGAAATAACCAGTTTATTTCTTTGTTTAGCGATTAGTTAATATCGCCCTGTTGGGCATTATTAACCAAATCGCATTAAAAAATATTTTAATGTATGTATCATGAAATATACCGCACATCTTTGTAGAGGAAACAAAGAGTGATGGCGTCTGGTAGTATCAAGCTACATCACGCTAAAAAGAAAATTTAGTGCCTATCGATATATTCCACGCATCTTTGCAGAGGAAGCAACGTGTGATGGCGTCTCTAATAAGGGTTTCACTCAACCATAGTAGTTGCTGCCACATCTGTCTCAGACGTGAAACCCGTGTCTAAAAAGAAATATGCGACTCCTATGCAGGTTTTGTCACTGTGCCAGCATACAATACGATAAAATAGGTTAGTGAAACTATTTAAAATAAAAGTACACTTGCCGTTGTCAGCGGCTGTGGAGCTTCAAACACAAAATACTACATATGTCTTCATTGTTGGTTTAGGCAACCATCAAGGAAAATGGTAACAGTCATTGCAATCGAATTGAATGTTATCAGTGGACCTATGACCTGTGATATCTTTTGTGTAATTGACACAGCTCTAGAAGATCCAAGGTTAGTGGAAAGAACATTTGCTACGTTTGACTGACGCGTGTATGTCCATCTGCAACCTCAGTGTGAGGTGTGTATCTGTTATAGCCAGCCCTAATCACGTTATCGTCAGTAACGTCGAGTAAAGATGTTGCGATCGGCGTAATCAGAAATCTACAAGGTTAGAAAAAGTACTATGACACGGGTTAAATGCTATAAAACACACATAATATTTATTTTTACGTAAGGAAACAAATTATATATTATTTTCCAATAATTATTGGCTAAAAAACGCAGTTATCTTGAGTCAGATCCATACGTCATTTGTATGCACAACGATAATGTAAACGTTTCAGCAGCGTTAATTTGCTTGAAGTTGTTTCCTAATAGCTGATGATACTGAGACATTTGAGTCTCACCCTTACCTAAGATAATGACGTGGGCTGAAGCAATGGATTAAAATTTATACGAGCACTATGCATCTGCCTAGCAACCAGGAAACCCAGAGTCGAATTCCCGTGCTGGCACAACTTTTAATTCATAGCTTCAGCTTCAGCCTACATCATTATCGCAGATGAAGTTGCTTTTGCTGGCAGTTCAAATAAAGTAGTTCCGTTGTTACCTCTGTATGCGTCACAACGGCTTGAGACTGAACACCAGTTTAGCCACCTAATACATCGTAATACTGTCACTCTGCAGAAGAACAAACGGTGATAATTTCATAAGAAATCATGTAGCAGCCACCGTCATTGTCATTTTGAAGCCAGTCATTTACGCTCTTAGCGCCCGTTCTGAGCATCCTGTAGTCCTTGCAAATGCTGGAGCACGAAATGCTTCAGCAATGTTTTCCAACAATTGCTCCTTTGTCCATCTTATTCAGTGCATTTATACAGTATTTTGTCGATCGGCACAATAACATCTTCTTCCTCTTTGATGGCATTTTACACTTGAAACAAACTACTGTATTGTTCATCGTTAATTTGTTAACTGACATGTTGCAGTGTGACACGACGGACTATATTTAAGCATGGAGGTTTGCTTTTGGTCGTGAGCGGTGTTTGGGCTGAGATCGCTCAGCGACACGGGCTGGGCATACACGGTCTGAGGCCCAGATTGGGCGGTGGCTCGCAGCGCCGTGCAGCTGCCCAGTGGCGGCCATGTGGACCTGTCGAAATTCAAACGAGTGGACGCGACTTCAGTTTTGCTGCTGGAGCAAAGACAAGGCTTTTCTGGAGGCATTATTACGGAAATTTAGAGAATCGGCATTTGAGATGGACCGCAGATCGATTCTACTGCCACCAAATGTCATTTAAAAAGGGAGGAGGGGACCGAAAATGAAAATCTCTCGTCAACTTTTTAATTCAAAGAACAGGTATTATTTTAACGGATAAGATAATTTTTTATGCTATTAATCCCAACATAGACAATATTAAAATACCCGCCAGTATGCATTGCCTCTCGGAACTGAACTGAATGTTTTATATGTGTGCATTCCCGGGATGGCCCGATCTGAAACAAGTACCACACAAGTGTTAGATTACATTTATTGAGTTCTCTGCCGCGCCGGTCGAAATCACTACGAGTAAGTCAGTCAGTCATTCGTGATATTTTGCAACCCATATTAAGCCATATTGAATTCAAAATCAATTGGTATCAAATCTTTTACAATGTGTATGTTAAGTGGCATGCCGAGTTCGAAACACACGTGTGAGGAAGAAGTTAATGCTTTGTGAAAGGAAGCTTAGCTGAAGGTCTCCGACCAAACTAAGAGTTTAGTGATCATGTAAGTCAAGAGACTAAAAAGCTACGTAATCATACAGTTCAAACGAAGATACAAATAATGTTGTCTTCCAATAGCAGAGTGAGTAAAGGTACAATGACATTTAATGTCTATAATATGGCAATAAAAGGTGAATTTGTTAGAGATCAGTGCAGCAGATTGCCAAGCGAAGGGACCCGGCAGGGTCGGAGATTCTCCCCTCTCGCGGCTGGGGGTTGTGTTGCCTTTACCTTCGTACTGACATAATTAACATTCTACTGCTGACATGGCTGAAGGGGCGTCTCCCGAGAGCCATTAAAATAGAAACAAAATGTTAGGGATTTGGCGGAACGCTTTATAACACACTGAAGAGGCAAAGAAACTGGTACAGCTGCCTAATATCATGTGGGGCCATCGCGAGCATGTAGAAATGCCGCAACACGACGTGGAATGGACTCGACTGATGTTTAAAGTAGTGCTGGAGGGACTGACAGCATGAATTCTGTAGGGCCGTCCATAAATCCGTTCGAGTACGAGGGCGTGGAGATGTCTTCTGAACAGCATGTTGCAAGGCATCCCAGATATGCTCAATAATGCTCATGTCTGGGGTGTTTGGTGGCCAGAGTAAGTGTTTAAACTCAGAAGAGTGTTCCTAGAGCCACTCTGTAGCAATTCTGGACGCGTGGGGTGTTGCACTGTCCTTCTGAAATAGAGCAAGACCGTCGGAATTCACAATGGACATGAATGGATGCAGGTGATCAGACAGTATGCTTACGTACGTGTTGCCCAACGAGCACCGTTTCCGGTCATCAACCGTCCTATGTCGGTGCTGACGTGCCCAGGTGAGGCGTAAAGCTTTGTGTAGTGCAGTCATCAAGGGTACACGAGTGGGGTTTTGGTTAGGAAACCCCATACCGATGATGTTTCGTTGAATGGTTTGCACACTGACATTTGTTGATGGCCCAGCACTGAAATGTGCATCAATTTTCGGAAGGATTGCACTTCTGTCGTGTTGAACATCTTATGGGACTTAACTGCTAAGGTCATCGGACCCTAAGCGTACACATTACTTAACCTAAATTATCCTACGGACAAACACACACACCCATGCCCGAGGGAGGACTCGAACCTCCGCCGGGACCAGCCACACAGTCCATGACTGCAGAACCTCAGACCGCTCGGCTAATCCCGCGCGGCTGCGATTTTTAAAATAAAGTTTTAATCAGTTGTTAAAAGCACAGTTTAATACACCTTTTAAAACATGATTTCATTAACATGTTTTGATCAAAGTTCAAAACAGAGAAAACTTGCATTGTTACGTATTTTTACTCGACTGTGGAGCATGTGAGAGGGAGGGGGTTGGTTCCACCACGTCTCACCAAATCTCGCCAAGAGAAGAGGGGGGTCCAAATTTGAAACAAAACCACTCATGGAACTTCCTGGCAGAGTAAAACTGTGTGCCGGACCGAGACTCGAACTCGGGACCCTTACCACTCATGTTATTAACGGGCATCCTCTAAGGCAACTGTGAATGGGGCACTCGTATACTGTGAACGAGTCCAGATCGCACAGCAGCAGCTTCCCTTGAGCTAACGACTAATCAGTGCAAACACTCTCCGGTGGCCACTTGTTCGCCTCCTGGAGCTTCAGTTTTAATGTGGCGCCCCGTTGCGCAACAGGTGTTGCATCCGCTGGCAGGTGGCAGGTGGCAGGTGGCAGGTGGCAGACTGCCGTGGCATCCTTGACCGGCTTCGCAGCACCGCCCAGCCGCATCTCCAGAGGCCATCTCCAGCACGCGGCCGCTTCCAGCGTGCCTCAAATTCGATGATCACGAACTGCAGCGACCCGCTATCCGCTGGGGAGTCCCACGCGCTCTCGCCCACTATGAGGGGTTTCCTGTTCCTCGTTCGTACCTCGTATCGCGTCTCTCTACAAAGCAGTAGCCCAGTCTGTGAATGTCTGCTGTGGAAATTACACAATATTTTGGTATTTATTTGTCATTATGAAACTGTTCCGCCAAGAAATGATTGTAGAATCAGTTATCAATCCTCTGTAATTTTCTATAAACACCTGTCCCTCCTTGCGAAATGTCGTTGTTGTTGTGGTCTTCAGTCCTGAGACTGGTTTAATGCAGCTCTCCATGCTACTCTATCCCGTGCAAGCTTCTTCATCTCCCAGTACCTACTGTAGCCTACATCCTTCTGAATCTGCTTAGTGTATTCATCTCTTGGTCTCCCTCTACGATTTTTACCCTCCACGCTGCCCTCCGGAACTAAATTGGTGATCTCTTGATGCCTCAGAACATGTCCTACCAACCGATCCCTTCTTCTGGTCAAGTTGTGCCACAAACTCCCTTCTCCCCAATTCTATTCAGTACCTCCTCATTAGTTACGTGATCTACCCATCTAATCTTCAGCATTCTACTGTAGCACCACATTTCAAAAGCTTCTATTCTCTTCTTGTCTAAACTATTTATCGTCCACGTTACACTCCATACAAATACTTCCAGAAACGACTTCCTGACACTTAAATCTGTACTCGATGTTAACAAATTTCTCTTCTTCAGAAACGCTTTCCTTGCCGTTGCCAGTCTACATTTTATATCCTCTCTACTTCGACCATCATCAGTTATTTTGCTCCCCAAATAGCGAAACTCCTTTACTATTTGAAGTGTCTCATTTCCTAATCCAATTCCCTCAGCATCACCCGACTTAATTCGACTACATTCCATTATCCTTGTTTTGCTTTTGTTGATGTTCATCTTATACCCTCCTTTCAAGACACTGTCCATTCCGTTCAACTGCTCTTCCAAGTCCTTTGCTGTCTCTGACAGAATTACAATGTCATCGGCGAACCTCAAAGTTTTTATTTATTCTCCATGGATTTTAATACCTACTCCGAACTTTTCTTTTGTTTCCTTGCGAAATAATGATGCTATTTCGCACTAGTACTTCTACATCCAAGAAGAAGTGACGAAAATACATGGTTAGAGAGCGAAATTAAAATTTTGAGTGAAATGATAACAAGATTCGCTGGCGACATTGCTATCCTCAGTGAAAGTGAAGAAGAATTACAGTATCTGCTGAATGGAATTAGCAGGTAATGAGCACGGAATATGGATTGAGACGAAACCTGAAAAAGACAAAAGTGATGGGAAGGAGCAAAAATGAGGTTAGCGAGAAACAATATCAGAATTGGTGGTCACGAGGGAAACTAAGTTAAGGAATCCTTGGAAGCAAAACAGACGGTTAAATCAAGGATATAAAGAGCAGGACAGCGCATGTAAAGAGGGCATTAGTGGCCAAGATAAGTCTACTACTATCAAACATATTTCTAAAATTGGTAAATTTTTGACAGTGTACGTTTGGAGCCACACCATTGTATGCTTGTGAGCATGGCCGGTGGGACTATCAGAAAATAAGAGACTCGAAGCGTTTGATGTACAGGGTGTAAATTTTAAGTTGACAAAACACAATAAGTCTAAAAATAAGCTCCACGCCAAAAAAATTTGTAGGATCCAAAGTTGATTATATTCGAGGGGGACATCTGCTGGTGCTAAAATCAGACCGCCACCACAGGTTCCTGGGGGTGGGGCGGGAGGCAACTTTAAAGTTTCAAATGGGAACCCCCATTTTTTATTCAGAATCAGATTCTACATAAAAAACTACGTACATTTCGTCTTAAACATTTATTTTTTCATTCTTGAAAATTCAAGAAAATACATGTTCTCTTTTTTGCGTGCAAAATGGTTACTGATAGATAAAAAATACTTATTTACTTCGTAAATTTTGTTCGCTAAAACTAAATCTCTCCCTCTCTCCCAATACGGTGGGGTTTGAGAGAGAGGAATTAGAGTTTTACAAATGTCGACCCAACCAAAACTTATCTGAATCTGCGGAAAAAATTAATATTTGCCTGCATTTTTGTATAATCGCTCTTGAAGGTTAACAAATCTAAATACTACGGGAGCACAAGTCGCTCAAAACAATACTGCTGCGTCACGAAAAAGTGGGGACCTTGAATTGTAATTTTTTTAAAGTTTTATTACGGATGCTGCCAGGCAATAGGGGCCAGTTCAGCCCCATGTCCTACGCAAGTAGACCACTGGGCGTTACTGCTGACATTACGTCAAACACTCTGGCCAAACAGGAATGTGACGCAGTCAACGAGTGAAGCGTATGGAACTACTAACGCCACGCCTCAGTGTGTTGTAATTCCGAGACGAAACCTCACACTTTGCACATATGACAGTGCCTATCAACCTGTCCTAGGTGCGGAGCCTTGGAGCGAGCCAGTATAATCTGATAGGGCGACTAATGCGTAACAAATCCATTCGTCCCTCTCCCCCAGTAATACTACAACAGAAGTGTAGCAATAAGTGTATGAATAACAGAGCCTAGAAGCTCAGGATATTCGGTCCTGACGCTTTTCCCTCTGCGTCTTGAACTGCAGAGAGTGACGGGCCAGTGACTTACAATTCGGCGATGAAGATCTGCTGGCTGCCTGCCTGTTGATCAACTTCTCAAGTTATGGCCCAAGGCACGCCGCACCCATTGCGTAGCAGCTGCTGAACTTGGAAACTTCACATATGCGAGAAGCTGGTGTGCTTCCAGCCTTCAGCCTCTGAAGAAGTTTGACTGACTAACCGCAAGCTGTTTACAATCCACGTGAGGGAAGCGCGCCCTCGCAGCCTCCTAGCCAAATAGCTTCATCGACCACCATCCTGGTCGACCTCGGGTGCGTGACTGGGGCCACTGCTGCTGAGCATCGACCATCTAGTGTCGACTGGTGCACCCAAGCGCACGACATGGGGACCACGAGTCAGCCCACAGGTGCTTAGCTGGCCAAACTCCAAAGGCCCTGAGCGGGTCACACGCCCGTTTCTTCGCCTGCGTGAGGGTCATGCGGCGCGCGGTAGCAGTCACCCACGACTCAGGGCAACGGACGTCACGGCGTTCCACAAACGGCTGCACTGGCATGCACTCTGGTCGCGTCGTACATTGCTTTTACAAACAAACAATTTTTAATGCTTTCACTGTTTCACGGGGCGGCCCCATCATAAATCTGTCCTCTCTCAAAGCATTTCTCCCAACCATCGTGACTCGTAGTCGTGATGAATAGGCCGGGCCCCTAAAATGCAGTGTAACAGCCAGTTTTTCACGTCGTAAATTATGTATTCTTTGGGAAGAACCTGAACACTTACTTGAAACTATTTATGTTCACATATGTAGTATTTGCAGAGCCATATTCCCCAAGCTAATACTTAGTTTAAAGATATGGTTAAAATATACGTAGTTTAAAGATATGGTTAAAATACAGCAGAATGAAACAGTAAGCTTACTAGAGGAAGGGTAAAATGTGGACATGTTACATCGTCTTCGACGTTACCTCACACCCATAGACCGCTATCACATGTAATCGCTGAATCCATATTTTCTCCCACAACCTCTTTTGTCCCTCAGTGATGTAATTACTTCATTTACACCATACAGTTGCACTTCGACGAGGAATAATGGAAGGATGTGCGGCGAAGCACCCGCTTCTGTTGTCTGGGAAAGATACACCTATATTTTAAAATCATTTTGTTGAGTTCTTGGCAGAGGTACTTAGCTTTTAAGAAACGTTCGTGATATCAGCCACATACAGATGACGAAGGATCAACAGCTTTTGAAAGTTTCTCTGTGGTCCGTACTTCAGTCTATACGAGATCGCTGTTGGCAGATTCTAATTGCCATACCCATATGCGATCGAAATACTATATTGTCCAGTCACACTAATGTGTCGACCGCTTATTTTCGACGTCAAGATGCAATATACACTCACAGACGGCAGATGGCAGCACTAGCACTGATATGTAAAGCATATCGTGTTGGGTGGGGGGCGACCAGTGCAGTTCTTGTCGGAGTTCCAAAAGGGGAGTGATTTATCTGACGACCAAATGAGCATGATCATTGGCTTTTGGGACAAGGGTGGAACCATTTCCGAAGCAGCTTAGTTTCTCAACTCTTTGTGTGCCGCCATGGTTAAAGCAAACGGTGCATGGCAAAATGGCGATATCCAAAGCCAGCGCGGAGGCAACTGTGGTGCACCGCGGGTCATAGACGACAGCGGTGAACAACGGCTGCGAAGGTATGTAGGGGCGAACAGACGTACAATTGTAGCTCAGCTGACCGCCCAGATAACAAAAGTACTACCAACAATGTCTCCTCAAGCAGCGTTCAGCGATCGTTGCTGTGAATGGGCCTCCGTAAAAAGCGCCCATTTATGCACCGATGGTGACTGCTATTCATCGGCCACAAAGGCTAGTACTTGCACGCCAGTAATGCATTTGGACGTCCACTAAGTGATGACAAGTAGCCTTTCCAGATGAATCACGTTTTATTCTTGATCAGACAGACGGCGCTCAGCGTGTACTGCGTGAAACGTCTGAAGGCAAACACTCTGCAACAATCTTCGGAAGGTTACAGACAGGAGGAAAGCGCGTTGTGGTCTTGGAAATATTTTTGTGGGTTTTCCTGGGTGACCTCAACCTCATAATTCTGCAAGGCAACGGATCAACACAAGTATTATGTCCACTCCTACCTGCAGTTTGTTTCTCCTCGGGACGATGCCTTTTACCAGCAGGACAATGCCACATGCCACAGCTCGTAGTATACTTGCGTGGTTCGAAGAGTACCAGGACCAGTTTACCGTACTCACCTGCATACAAAACATCACGCTAGTAACATGTAACAGTTCTGCACCGACTGCGGCGCTCCTAAGCGACCATTGTGCTCTTTTAAGTGGGTGACTAATATTTTGACCAGCGAGCTTATCAAAGGAGGTTGAATCGAATCTTCAAGGCTTCGTATGAATAGTCCCATAGGGTAGGAGCATTACAGATAAATTAACCATTATGTGTCGGCGAAGATTTGAACGCTGCGCGGTACATAGGATGTACCATAATTAATGGCGTAAACGCGTGTAGTTGAATGTACACGTGCTAGAAGCAAAAAAACTCACTAAAAATACTCTCTAAAACGCATGCCTTAAGAGCTATCAGCACTTCCTCTTCGATACTGTGAAACTGTACTACACCAAAAAAAGGAAAAAAATGTCCAGTAAACTTGGGCTCCGAAGTGCATACTTTAAGAGCGCATCTTGCTCTTCGCTACTGTGAATCACATCTGAAAAAGTGCTCATAGCTCTTAAGGGGATGTTTTTTGGTCGATAGTGGTGAAAAACAATATTTTTACATAATTTTCATCCATGTAGTATATAGATTATGCCTGAAAATGGATTTTTTGATTGTGAAAGTATTTTAGAAGTCACAGCGTGCTGAATGGAACCGTGCGCCGACTGCAGTACTGGCAGCTGTAGGCGCTCGATGAATTAGTTGCAGAAAATATTGGACCAGTATACAAATTTCTGTCCAATGAAGCTTTGCTTGAAAGATGCACTGGTGCCAATATGCAAAATAACAACGATAACTTCAACACGTGCATTTGGAAACTAGTACCGAAAAATCATTGCAGGGCAAAAGCTGTTGAAATAACAGCATATATAGCTGTACGTATGTTCAACGAAGGTTATTCATCTATTCTGAAGACCATAAAAGTCAAGAGTCGTCACAGGGACAGAAAGAAAAAACTTCACGGAGTTGTCTGACAGGAAACGCGTGGCCGCCGCGGAGCAAGAAATGTCTCAATTTCTTAAAACAGCCCACATCGAAAAAATACAGGACGAAATCAGAACCAGGGCTCGTCTGCGAAAGAGCACTGGTGCCTCTATGCTTCTGGGTTCACAGATTATTCGAACGTTAAGAAACAGTGTTTGTTTTGTTACTCGAAACTTTAAACGAGTTTTTCTCGAAACAACTTTTCAGTGCGCGAAGCGCTCTGGAACTTGACAGATTAACCGACTTATTTGATTTTTTAAATGAAAGATAATTAAATTTAGGGAGCCTTAGCGAGAGCTTTTTTATTCGAATTTTGAATATCTTTTTTACTCATTTGAGCTGTGACAGAGCGGTTCTAGGCTCTTCAGTCTGGAACCACGCTTCTGCTACGGTCGCAGGTTCGAATCCTGCATCGGCCATGGATGTGTGTGATGTCCTTAGTTAGGTTGAAGTAGTTCTAAGTTCTAGGGGACTGATGGCCTCAGGTGTTAAGTCCCATAGTGCTTAGAGCCATTTGAACCATTTTTTTACTCATTTGAACTTAGAAAAACATGCCTAGAATCTGAGATTTTTTCAAATAGCCCACTTGATGGCCCCCTCAAATTCATTCTAAATTAAGAATTTTCTGTTTTTATGGGTTTCAGGAATAGCCACGAGTCAGTACAACGCTTCGCGCAAACCAGGACCCACTACGTGGCACATATCATGACAGAGGCTGCAGACCCTATTTTTAATTTTTTATGACATATTATTTTCATATGCGAGTGCATATATAACAAAGTTTTAAAACCCCATTTCCTTAAAAACAACGCTTGTGTTAAAAAAATTCTTAACTTCACCCATTTTTGGGCCTCTCAACCAGAACCTTACCTTTAGGTATGCATTTTAGAGCTCATATTTACTGAACATTGTGTTCTTGTTTTGGTCCGTACCACGTCCTCCTAAAATATGGACGCAAAACAATTGCAGTGGAAGAAATTTGTTTTAGATTGTCGATGATAATAGCTCTTAACGTACGCGTTTTGGAGCCCATGTTTGCCGAGTTTCTTCTACTACCGTGCACATTCAACTGTATGCATTTACTCCATTAATTGTGACACACACTGTACACAGACTCGTGTGCTGCAGTGAGGGAGACGTGCAGACCACGGCCCGGAGCTTTCGGTCGCACTACCGGCGACTTGGCGGCCGTTGAGACGGAGGTGTCTGCACTTACCGCAAGAACAATGACCACCACTATTCCCCTGAGGCCCGCCTCTTCAGTCACAGTCTCTGAGTCACTGGAGCATAAATCCCGCAGTGACTCACTGCTGCCTGATTCAGCTCTCTGTACAACAAGGCTATGAGCGCAAAAACTCCGAAGTGTGGGGTTGTCAAACCGCGCGTCATTTGTTACTATGCGCACTCTTCCTATGGCCAATTCAGAGTCACCACTACACACTGCTCCCCTCAATCACGTGTCCCTAAATATAAGAAAAGGAAGATTAGATTTGTATCCTTTTCAAAGGAACCACTCAGGCAGTTCCTCCATGTGACTGAGGGAAAAACGCGGAAAAACTCAGTCTGGGTGTCTGGGCGGGAACTTGAATCTCCACCCTCTCGCATGTAGTGTCTAACAAGTGCGCCAGCACATACGGCCAAAATACCTATATTTACATGACTATTGTGCATTTCAGCTGCGTCTATAATCTGGTGTGTGCCAGAGGGTATTTTGTGTACCACTGTCAGTTCACTCTTTTCCTGTTCCAGTCGCCAATGGTTCGAGGGAAGAACGAGTACTGGTAGCTTTCATGTGAATTCGACTGTCCCTAATTTTACCCTCATGGCCTTTCCACGAGATATACACACTGGAGAAACCAATATACAGGGTGGTTCAGAATGACATGTTTCATCACAAACAAACAGTCCCGTAAATGTTGGCTCTACAATGCATATCTTAAGAGCTTTGAGGACTTGTTCTTCTTCGCTACTAAAAAACACATCTCTTCTATTGAACAAGTGATCATAGCTCTTAAAGTACGCTTTTTAGTGCCATGTTTACTTGATTTTTTTCTTGTTTTGGTGTAAGGAACCTGTACCCAAATCCTTAAAAAGTCTTTCTCAAACACCCTTAATTGGTTGACCCTGTATGAACAATTCTAACAGTAAGCAACACCATGATGCTTAGCGTCTCTCTTGTTGCGTCTGCCTCTGGAATTGGATGAGACTGTCGCGCTCGCTAAACGAATCTGCAACGATACGCGCCACACTTTTTCCAATGTTCTCTATTTGCTCTATCAGACCCTCGCGGTTCAAGACTGAGAAGCAATACTCTGGTAACGGTCGCACGAAGGTTTTGTAAACGACCTGTTTCACGGCTGCACTGTGTTTTCGGAGGGTTCCTCTAATTAATCTTAGTCAGGCATTTGTCTTACGGCTAGAAGCTCCTTTAAATCGCTTCCTAGATGTTACGAAGCGACTGCTTCTAGTGGAGAAAGTGGAGATGAGAGGATCAAATCTCCTGCGTTGGAGGGGTTAGGTTACAGAAGATTGGTAACTCTCGTGGAGTTGGCAGGAATGGATTTCCCAAGTAGTAATCGTTTAATTTTACCATCTTACGATCTTTCTACCTATTTATCCGCCATAGGTTGTTTATGTTGAGTATCAACTTCCAATCCCTGTAGCAAGAGTAGATCCCAAGCATGCCTTCCTGCATTTCCGTACAATAAAGCTTCAGGCTATGGCATTGATGTATATTGTAGAGAGTAATGGTTCTATAATACTCCCGAGGGTTATTGTGTGTGTGTGTATTGTGTATTGAACCGGGGACCTAGAAACGACGGAGAGGCTTCGTCCGCGCCGTAGCCCTCAGTGGTTCACAACCCCACAACAGGCGAACAGGCTACAGCAGTCCATTCACCCCACCGCCGCCACACACCGAAAACAGAGTTATTGTGCGGTTTGGCCCCCATTGGATATCCCCCACCCCCCAACCCCAGGAAAGTCTCATACCAGACGAGTGTAACCCTAAATGTTTGCGCGTTATAGTAATTAAGGTGTAGGCGGACGTGGAGACAGTCGCCGCGCCTAGTCAGATGGAAAAAACTGCCTTAAAACCCATCCACAGGCTGGTCAGCACACCGGACCTCGACACTAATCCGCCGGGCGGATTCGTGCCGGGTACCAGCACGCCTTCCCTCTCGGGAAGCAGCGCGTTAGGCCGCGCGGCTAGCCGGGCGGGCCCCGTGGGTTAAGTCCGCTCTTACTACAATGTCTGAAGATTTTTCTCCCTTGGGAACGCCATGCTGTGTCCAGTCGCGTCCCGGAACAGTTTCCCTACCCGTGCGTGGCGCACGTTGGGCGGTTAACGACACTGCCAGTGTAGGTAGCTGTGTCATCGAACTTTATAGTGTAGATGACAGGGAGAAAATCTGATGGTTTGGAGGGGTTAGGTTACAGAAGACTGCCAACTCTCGTGGAGTTGGCAGGAATAGTTTGCTGAAGTAACAAGTTATTACTCTTTCTGTGATCAGTTTATTTTTCTATCAGGCTTATTTATTTAGTGAGATGTCGGACCAAAACCCCTTATCAGGATGTCAGATGCTTTCAGTCTCCTCCAGGAATTAACAGGTATGGATTGTATGCGTAGCACTGAATTCTGCCGATGGCCTCAACTTCAGATTCAGAGGGATGACACATTCATTAGTTTGATTTTATTTACTGACGAGGTTACGTTCACGAACAATGGGCAACTGAAAATCCATGTTGGCTGCGGCAAGCTGCAAACCAAAAACCGTGGTTTGGTGAATGTATGGTGTGGGATTCTGGAGGACAGAATTATAGGCCCCTCTTTCATCGAAGGAAATCTTAACGATAGGAAGTACACCACATTCCTGCAAGAAACATTAGGTCTGTTATTGGAAGAAATATCTTTAGGAACAAGGAATAGAATGTATCAACACAACGAGTGTCAGGCACATTTTTCGCTGATAGCTAGAAATGGGTTGCAGAGACAATTCCCAAATCGTTGGTTCGACGCGGAGGAGATGTGTCTTGGCCGGCTCGTTCACCAGACTTGACGCCTATGGATTTTTTTTTTTGTGAGGATTCGTAACAGACATTGTCTAAAAAGACGTTCCAACTACAGCTGAAGATATGCAAGAGAGAATTGTCAGAGCATGTACTTCGATAAGTGCCGCTGTGATAAGTAATACCACTCAATCCATGATAAGGAATTGCAGCACTGCATTGATACCAATGGTCATCATTTCAAACACATTCTGTAAATGGACGTTCATGCCACCTTTGTGACCTTCGTTGACCTTCAAAGGCCTTACTGTTACACATCAATGGATTCGTCTCGATAGCCGCTATCAGAAAATAAGTACCAGACTACATCATCCCACTTAAAAAAGCAAAGTCGACCTTCATATTTCTGAATCGTCCCCGCCTAGCAACAAAAAACGTTCACATCATGGCTCCCATTGTCCCATGCAACTTTTGTGCCACAAACTTTCCAGCTCCTAGCATACTTTCGGAGGTGTTCTTGGTGGCAGTAGTTAGTGACTCACCCTGTAAATCCGCCACACTGTCTTTCCTATTTCGCGATGAAACAAAACGGGCAGTGTTGTGGCCTTTAATTTACTGTGAGTGATCTGATAATTAGTGATACAGCCGAGGCCACTAACGATCACTAGTGCGACTCCAAGTTTCCTGGTTCGATTTCTGGAGGTAAGACAAAACTTCATAGTCAGCATTTGGCCACAGATGGAAGAATTTGTGATGTCGTTTAACGTCAATAGAATGTATATAAATGCGACAAATTTCTCGAGTGCCGCAAGAAGTGAGCGTAGTGATTCATCAAATGGTGTTGTTAAGGTAGTTGGTCACCATGCTACTATTAAAGAGGAGCGGGCGATTGTCGATCTGTTGTTACCTGCCGATCAAATGCTTCAGAAATGGTAGAGGCAACATAGAGGCAGTCCTGAAGTTGTGCTTCGTGATAGAAACTAGGCTTAAGATAGCGCACAACAGGTAAGATTCGTCGACCTTTCCCACATCGACATTTCCTTTTCTTTATTTCGCTACCTCCGAGATTCTATTTCACATGAAACATTCATTATTTTATAATTACACATCAGAGAATCTCGCAGAGAATCTTGTGCCGCGGCACATAGTTCTCTTATAGAATACGACGTAATGATGTACCTATACGACATGGTCCTTAAGCGTCGTGTAAATGCCTCTGTACGGTTGCGGTTCGCAGTCAATTGCAGGGCTATTACCAACATTTATAGGCACTTGCAGAATAATTACTCTTCCAACAACGAGACAGAGACAAAGATCATACACTGATGACGCCACAGAACCTTCCAACCAAGATTAAGTGAAACATTCTAGAACATAAACAACTAGTTGTGTCTGAACAAGACTCGAAGTATTTGAACAGCTTACGTCGCAGTTCGGGAAATTTCAGACTCTGTTCGATTTTTTGATCGTCCTGCGATCTAGATACTTTTGTTGGTACTGTCACAACGACTTGTCTTAGTGTCTTTAACGCGCTATCGATTCTATTAATAAATGTAACTATGAAACACGGACTGAAGTGTTAATCTAGGGTACAGGTCACGCGTAACAACGGTAAGTAATAAATAAATAAAAGATTGCAATCACGATACTGTTCAGTTCACGAGGTTTCTCTCGTCTCGCGATCTAATGACGTGTGACGGTACTGTCTTCAACATGGGTCTTATGGCTTAATTAATTCATGTGATGAAAATTACAGTCAGTTTATTACGATACATTCCGTTGTTTGGAATTTAATTCTTGATTAATTTTCTGCTTCATCTAAATTTTGGCCTTTTTCTTCAAACTGGCTAAAATTTCGTAACGTTTTTGTCTGTTATTCTAATATGGAGATTGCTCATTTGCAACCTCCTTGGTAAACGATTATCGCCTGTCATAAACAAAATATGAAGGAAATTTTCGGCTTTCTGTGTTACCTTTATTCAAAAATCAGCATAAATGTTAATATATCCATACATACCAGTGCTGTATGAGAACTCATTTTGTAAATTTGTTCAAAAACATGATAAGAGTTTGTACAGTGACAGAATTTAAAGTTATTTCCTGCAGTGTTTCACGAAGTTGTCAAACTTCAAGAGAGCGATAGTTTTTTGTTGTGGCTAGTTCGTAGGTTCTTGCGTATTCCTTGCACTCGCACCACATGAGTAAAATGCCACGTGAATGTTCGAAGAAGCTCGATACTGAATCGAAAGCTGCGTTTTAACGGGAAATCTCGAGCCCGTCGAACGCGAGTATCGTTTTCCCAGCCCTACTGTCATGAATTTTGAATGTAATTTTTTCTATAAAAAAAAGCTGTGTGTGTGTGTGTGTGTGTGTGTGTGTGTGTGTGTGTGTGTGTGTATCTATGTGTGTGTGATGCCGCCTCATTGCCTTTTTAATGATGTGCTTTCGGGTGGTATACAGTCCAGTTGTTGCTTCTGTATTTCACACACAATACGTCATCGACAGGCTCTCTGTCTTCTGCAGGAACTGATTGGGGACCAGTCAGCAAGTACGCATAAAATCAGCTCCCAGCACCTAAGAAACAGACTTGATGGGTCGTCGAAATATTATGCATTAAACCGAATCAACCAATCAGCTGTAAACGCGGAAGCACACACCGGCAAAACTTCAGAGATCAAATCGCCCTTCTGTTATTGAGCTATTAGTTATGTGACTGGTTTGATGTGGCGATAAACGACTCCCTATCCCGTGCCAACCTCTTCATCACAGAGTAGGACTCACACAACGCTACAATAATTATTTCTTGGGTAGATTCCAATCTCTCTCTTCCCTTATAGTCTTTGCCCTGTAGAGCTCCCTCTAGATCCCTGAGATACATTCCCTGATATAATTTCCAAGGGGAAAAGAAAAGCGCCACAATGGAATTATCCGAATGGGACGGAAATCGGTAGATTCGATGTATATGTACAGACAAGCAAATGAATACAGTTCCAGTAAAACTGGATGATTTATTGGAGAGTAAGTCAATGACGCGTTGGTCCCCCTCTGACCCTTACGCAAACAGTTATTCGGCTTGACATTGATAGATTTCCTCCTCAGGGATATCGTGCCTAATTGGCGCGTTAATTCGTCAAAAGCAAGCAAGAAGACATGCACTAGAAATTTTCACCGTGTAGCAGGCATTATCTTGCTGAAACGTAAACTGAGGATGGCCACAACCGTAGAATGTGGTCGACGTCCGCCGTGCTGTAAAGGTGCCGCAGATGGCAACCAGAGGAGTTCTGCTATGAAAAGCAATGGCACCCAGACCATCACTCCTGGTTATCGGGCCATATGACGGTCGACATTCAGGTCGGTACCCAACGACCATATAGGGCGTCTCCAGACACGTCTTCGGCCAGGAATGTAGTTGAATGGAATAGAATTGTCTTCAGTAATAAGTCCCACTCCGAACTGAGTCCCGACGATCAGCGAAGACGTGTCTAGAGGCGCCCAGGACAACGGTGGGTAACGAGCCTCACTGCTGACCGCCATACGGCGTAACGAATACAATAGAATACTAAAATTTGGAAGAATGATTGGTCTTCAGATGATATTTATATGGCAGCTCTCGGTGGTTCGCGACAGTAGACAGCATTTTCATCTTCAACTTCATTTCTATTACTAGAACTATTTTATTGGTGCAAGTCGTCTATTTTAGACTCCAACACCTGGCTTTCGTTTTCCTTTTACTTAACTCTTCTTACAGCTTTAATGCCTGAACCTGCCGTATAACTTCAATACTGATCCACGATTTCACTTGACACCACATTGCAAACTGAATTTGTGGCATTCTGCGCGAATGGTAGGTCATGGTACCACAGTAGTACGCCACTTGCTGTGACATCACTTTAATTGCTCGAGTGAACCCAGCTTTACAGTCATGCAGTGCCCCGGCGGAATGTCTCCAAATAAACTACATGATGTTTCCGTAAGAGCGTGCAAAAATGTAACAGGACATAGAACATGCCTCAGTGAACAATTTGAGATAGGGAACATGGGATCGGAGAAGCCAGCTAAGGAAGATTTGTAAGTAAACTTGGCTACCGTTTTGTCTAGCATTACTGTTTTCCCGCTAATCTCAACTAACAAATGGCTCTAAGCACTATGGGACTTAACAGCTGAGGTCATCAGTCCTCTAGACTTAGAACTACTTAAACCTAACTAACCTAAGGACATCACACACATCGATGCCCGAGGCAGGATTCGAACCTGCCACCGTAGCAGCAGCGCGGTTCCGAACTGAAGCCCCTAGAAGCGCTCGGCCACAGCGGCCGGCTACAACTAACATGCGTACAAGTTTGCACCTACTGCGCTGTTTAAATGTACATTCTTTTTTTCTTGCGAGGAACAAGGGGGACGAGTCTCATTACTAGGAAGTCATGATGCAGGTTTAGTTAACTTTGCTTGTCCATAAGGTGGCTCTGTTGCATCGTATTTACATTGTCCTGTGATAGAACGTGCTATGAATCAACGACAGGCCCATTCACTACTCATTGCTATTCAGAGACATAGTGTACAATACGATGGAGTAGTACCAATACAGTTTCGCAGAACTCACTAACTAGCACCTCGTGTGTGGGGAAGTACGTTGCAATGCTCTCGCTGCTGAAAGGCTGTACAGGGAACAATTTCTTAAAAGGCGTCATACGTCTCGACGAGTGTTTATTTCTCTCGATGAACGAATGCGAGAAGCTGGTTCATTGTAAAGAAAAAACGAGGGACCTGACAGCATGAGGACCACTCGCACACCCGATTTTGAAAAGGAGCCGCCGGAACGTGTTGCACTCGTCGTATTGCACGAGAATCGGTTGCTACACACACTTATGTGTGGCAAGCACTTCACGAACAACAATTAGACCCATATCACCCACAACGACTCCATGCGATGCTTATTACTGACTTCGCACCAAGGGTCGCATTGTGTCAGTGGCTGCTCCAACAATGGATTGATCGACCAGGTTTCTTCCAGATTGTGGTGTTTATTCACAAGGCCTCATTTGATCATGATGGTATTTCGAACAGCAGGAGCAGCCATGTGTGGGATGAGGAAAACCCTCACGCTGTAGTAGAATCACATCATCAAGTACGTTTTGCTGTGAATTTCGGGACCAGCATGGTAGAGGACAATCTCATTGGGCCATATCTTCTACCTGGCTGTCTGATTGGCCCCAGTACGTGAGATTCATGGAAGGAGTTCTACCTTAGTTCGAACAGTCCACAGGTTTACTGCCGGTCCATCTACATCTACGTTTATACTCCGCAAGCCACCCAACGGTGTGTGGCGGAGGGCACTTTACGTGCCACTGTCATTACCTCCCTTTCCTGTTCCAGTCGCGTATGGTTCGCGGGAAGAACGACTGTCTGAAAGCCTCCGTGCGCGCTCTAATCTCTCTAATTTTACATTCGAGATCTCCTCGGGAGGTATAAGTAGGGGGAAGCAATATATTCGATACCTCATCCAGAAACGCACCCTCTCGAAACCTGGCGAGCAAGCTACACCGCGATGCAGAGCGCCTCTCTAGCAGAGTCTGCCACTTGAGTTTGTTAAACATCTCCGTAACGCTATCACGGTTACCAAATAACCCTGTGACGAAACGCGCCGCTCTTCTTTGGATCTTCTCTATCTCCTCCGTCAACCCGATCTGGTACGGATCCCACACTGATGAGCAATACTCAAGTATAGGTTGAACGAGTGTTTTGTAAGCCACCTCCTTTGTTGATGGACTACATTTTCTAAGGACTCTCCCAATGAATCTCAACCTGGTACCCGCCTTACCAACAATTAATTTTATATGATCGTTCCACTTCAAATCGTTCCGCACGCATACTCCCAGATATTTTACAGAAGTAACTGCTACCAGTGTTTGTTCCGCTATCATATAATCATACAATAAAGGATCCTTCTTTCTATGTATTCGCAATACATTACATTTGTCTATGTTAAGGGTCAGTTGCCACTCCCTACACCAAGTGCCTATCCGCTGCAGATCTTCCTGCATTTCGCTACAATTTTCTAATGCTGCAACTTCTCTGTATACTACAGCATCATCCGCGAAAAGTTGCATGGGACTTCCGACACATAGGTCATTTATATATATTGTGAAAAGCAATGGTCCCACAACACTCCCCTGTGGCACGCCAGAGGTTACTTTAACGTCTGTAGACGTCTCTCCATTGATAACAACAAGCTGTGTTCTGTTTGCTAAAAACTCTTCAATCCAGCCACACAGCTGGTCTGATACTCCGTAGGCTCTTACTTTGTTTATCAGGCGACAGTGCGGAACTGTATCGAACGCCTTCCGGAAGTCAAGAAAAATAGCATCTACCTGGGAGCCTGTATCTAATATTTTCTGGGTCTCATGAACAAATAAGGCGAGTTGGGTCTCACACGATCGCTGTTTCTGAAATCCATGTTGATTCCTACATAGTAGATTCTGGGTTTCCAAAAACGACATGATACTCGAGCAAAAAACATGTTCTAAAATTCTACAACAGATCGACGTCAGAGATATAGGTCTATAGTTTTGCGCATCTGCTCGACGACCCTTCTTGAAGACTGGGACTACCTGTGCTATTTTCCAATCATTTGGAAACTTCCGTTCCTCTAGAGACTTGCGGTAAACGGCTGTTAGAAGGGGGGTAAGTTCTTTCGCGTACTCTGTGTAGAATCGAATTGGTATCCCGTCAGGTCCAGTGGACTTTCCTCTGTTGAGTGATTCCAGTTGCTTTTCTATTCCTTGGACACTTATTTCGATGTCAGACATTTTTTCGTTTGTGCGAGGATTTAGAGAAGGAACTGCAGTGCGGTCTTCCTCTGTGAAACAGCTTTGGAAAAAGGTGTTTAGTATTTCAGCTTTACGCGTGTCATCCTCTGTTTCAATGCCATCATCATCCCGGAGTGTCTGGATATGCTGTTTCGAGCCACTTACTGATTTAACGTAAGACCAGTAATTCCTAGGATTTTGTGTCAAGTCGGGACATAGAATTTTACTTTCGAATTCACTGAACGCTTCACGCATAGCCCTCCTTACGCTAACTTTGACATCGTTTAGTTTTTGTTTGTCTGAGAGGTTTTGGCTGCGTTTAAACTTAGAGTGAAGCTCTCTTTGCTTTCGCAGTAGTTTCCTAACTTTGTTGTTGTACCACGGTGGGTTTTTCCCGTCCCTCACAGTTTTACTCGGCACGTACCTGTCTAAAACGCATTTTACGATTGCCTTGAACTTTTTCCATAAACACTCAACATTGTCAGTGTCGGAACAGAAATTTTCGTTTTGATCTGTTAGGTAGTCTGAAATCTGCCTTCTATTACTCTTGCTAAACAGATAAACCTTCCTCCCTTTTTTTATATTCCTACTAACTTCCATATTCAGGGATGCTGCAACGGCCTTATGATCACTGATTCCCTGTCCTGTACATACAGAGTCGAAAAGTTCGGGTCTGTTTGATATCAGTAGGTCCAAGATGTTATCTCCACGAGTCGGTTCTCTGTTTAATTGCTCGAGGTAATTTTCGGATAGTGCACTCAGTATAATGTCACTCGATGCTCTGTCCCTACCAACCGTCCTAAACATCTGTGTGTCTAAGTCTATATCTGGTAAATTGAAATCTCCACCTAAGACTATAACATGCTGAGAAAATTTATGTGAAATGTATTCCAAATTTTCTCTCAGTTGTTCTGCCACTAATGCTGGTGAGTCGGGAGGTCGGTAAAAGGAGCCAATTATTAACCTAGCTCCGTTGCTGAATGTAACCTCCACCCATAATAATTCACAGGAACTATCCACTTCTATTTCACTACAGGATAAACTACTGCTAACAGCGACGAACACTCCACCACCGGTTGCATGCAATCTATCCTTTCTAAACACCGTCTGTACCTTTGTAAAAATTTCGGCAGAAGTGCCGGTACTTTACCAACGCAGCTGCGACAGTTTACAATTACAATACTGATTGCTGCTTGGTCCCCGCATGTCCTGACTTTGCCCTGCACCCGTTGAGGCTGTTGCCCTTTCTGTACTTGCCCAAGGCCATCTAACCTAAAAACCGCCCAGCCCACGCCACACAACCCCTGCTAACCGTGTAGCCGCTTGTTGCGTGTAGTGGCCATAGTGTCCAACAGGCACAATATTTCAGCGATCAGACATATTGCCATCGTCAAGTGCGCTGAAGAACTGAGCTCCTGAGGGGGAGCAGGCGTCTTAAATCTCCCCCCCCCCCCCCCCCAGCGGCGAGGCGTTCTCTCCGCGGTCCGCGTCGGCGTCTGTGGTGGCGTCGGTGTAACTGCCTTTTCCGCCCTGGTCGCCCGTTCGTTTTCTTTGCTGAGCGTCTTTTTAATTAGACTCAGTGCTGGTTCCCATGCCTTGCAATCTCGGCTGATGAGTCCGTCCCGGGTACGAATTTCGATAGCGTCTCTAACGACGCTATCCCAGTCTGTGCCAAGACCCTGGTATTTTGGTAGCCCATTTCGTGATTTTCGGACAAACAGTGCTCTGCTACCACTGACTTGTTGGGGTACCTAAGTCGAATGTGCCCTTGATGTTCTCGGCAACGATCTTCGATGGTGCGCACTTTTTGTCCAATATAAGTCTTCCCACACTGACACGGAATCTGGTATATGCCGGCCTTCTGCAAACAGAGATCGTCTTTGACACTTCTCAATAATGCTCGTGTTTTATTGGGTGTGCAAAAGACAGTTCCTACTCGGTGTTTCCTCAATATTCGTCCTATTTTCCCCGATAGTGCGCCAGTATACGGTATATAGGCAGTGGCTATCTCTTCCTCCGTGGACACTGTGGACGGGCAGTACACCCGTGGACTGTTTGAGCAAGAAATACGCCGGGAGAAACTGAAGAATCACATCATCTACCTTAGTTGTTTGAGAACGTATCGTTGGCTGTTCGTGAAATGACGTGGATACAACATGATGGTGCACCGCCTCGCTTCAGTGCGGACGTCCGCAATCATCTCACTGCTGTATTTCCTGTTCATTGGACTGGAAGGGGAGGTCCTGTTCCATGGTTCGCGAGGTCACCTGACCTGAATTCCCCTGATTATTTCCTATGGGGATCTCTAAAGTCACTTGTGGATGACTTCCAAGTGGATACGGAGATGGAATTAGTTGCCAGAACTATAGATGCCTGTGAACTGGTTCGAAACACACGAGGGATACTTGTCAGGGTGCGTCAGAATCTTGTTCGCTGACGTCATGCTTGCATTGAGCTGGATGGCCATCAGTTTCAGCACATTTTGAAAGATACAGTACAAACGGTATGTCCGTTGTGTCAGTGATGGTATTTGTAGTTAATTGTAACTGTTGTTGTTGTTGTGGTCTTCAGTCCTGAGGCTGGTTTGATGCAGCTCTCCATGCTACTCTATCCTGTGCAAGCTTCTTCATCTCCCAGTACCTACTGCAACCTAAATCCTTCTGAATCTGCTTGGTGTACTCATCTCTTGGTCTCCGATTTTTACCCTCCACGCTGTCCTTCAATGCTAAATTTGTGATCCCTTGATGCCTCAAAACATGTCCTACCAACCGATCCCTTCTTCTAGTCAAGTTGTGCCACAAACATCTCTTCTCCCCAATCCTATTCAATACCTCCTCATTAGTTATGGGATTTACCCATATAATCTTCAGCATTCTTCTGTAGCACCACATTTCGAAAGCTTCTATTCGCTTCTTGTCCAAACTATTTATCGTCCAGGTTTCACTCCATACAAATACTTTGTAAGTAGGCTGTTTAGGTTTTCTTATTGGTAACGCCACGTAGCGCTCTGTGTGAGAATCACTGGCTGTGCTGTGTGCAGTCTGTGTCTAGTTTGCATTGTTGTCTGCCATTGTAGTGTTGGGCAGCGGCAGCTGGATGTGAACAGCGCGTAGCATTGCGCAGTTGGAGGTGAGCCGCCAGCAGTGGTGGATGTGGGCAGAGAGATGGCGGAGTTTTGTAATTTGTCATGAACTGCTATATATATTATGATTATTAAGGTAAATATATTGTTTAATCTCTATTAATATCTTTCATTTGCTAACTATCCCTATCAGTAGTTAGTGCCTTCCGTAGTTTGAATCTTTTATTTAGCTGGCAGTAGTGGTGCTTGCTGTATTGCAGTAGTTCGAGTAAGCAAGATTTTTGTGAGGTAAGCGATTTGTGAAACGCATAGGTTAATGTTAGTCAGGGCCATTTTTTTGTAGGGATTTTTGAAAGTCAGATTGCGTTGTGCTAAAAAAAAATATTGTGTGTCAGTTTAAGCACAGTCCTGTACAATTTTTCAAAGGGGACGTTTCATAACTTTCAGAAACGACTTCCTGACACTTAAATCTATACTTGATGTTAGCAAATTTCTTTTCTTCATAAACGCTTTCCTTGCCATTGCCAGTCTACATTATATATCCTCCCTACTTCGACCATATTTTACGCAAGAGGACGCCATCATCATTTAACCATACAGTAAAGCTGCATGCCCTTGGGAAAAATTACGGCTGTAGTTTCCTCTTACTTTCGGCCGTTCGCAGTACCCGCAGAGCACAGTAAGGCCGTTTTGGTTAGTGTTACAAGGCCAGATCAGTCAATCGTCCAGACTGTTGCTCCTGCAACTACTGAAAAGGCTGCTGCCCCTCTTCAGGAACCGCGCGTTCGTCTGGCCTGTCAACAGGTACCCCTCCGTTGTGGTTGCACCTACGGTACGGCTATCTGTATAGCTGAGGCACGGAAGCCTCCCCACTCCCCACTAACGGCAAGGTCCATGGTTTATGTGGGGGGGGGGGGGGGGGGGGGGAGGGAACTAACATAAATTAAAAAAAAGTACAGTAATGTGATTTTGTTTCTATTTTCTCCTTAAGCTGGCTTCTCCGATCCGAGGTTCCCTACCTCAAATTTTTCAGAGGAGCATCCTCTCTGTCGCGTTATATTTTTGCACCTGCTTACGGAAGCACTCTGTGTAAGGCAAGACTGGGTAGCAGGGCAGCGATGGTGGGGCCGGTCCTGAGCTGAAAAAGATTAAGAACCGCTGTTCTAGATCATGCATGCCATTCAGGGTCGCGTGCCGGTGACACTCGAGAAGAATACGGCCAAACAAGCTCCACTCGTGGCGCCCTGCTGACAGCACAGAAGCCACACACTGCCTGCTACCCCCCCCCCCCCGTACCCCCTCCAACGTCCCCCCCCCCCCCCTCCACTCCAAGCTTCTCCTCTCCAGCCATAGCAATCGACATCTTCCGCTCTTCGTCCTACTACAAGTTTGGATTGATGCACTAGGCTTCACCGAGCAGGCATGATCAGCAAATTAAATATACTTTTTTAAGAGCACTGTCCCATATATGGCCAAGTCGGATCATTTTCGTCAGTGTGTGTCTAGCAATGGTGCAGGGAAGTGAAATATGGATCACAGATCACTTTAAAGAATTTTCAATGATGAGGCACGGCGTGCTGCGCGCCACGGGCGGACTCGAGGCTCGGCCGTCGGTCGGGCCGGCGGCCACCCGCTGGGCGCCGTCGTGTCTACATCGGTGCTCGCCGCCTCTGGGCCGGCCGGCGGCCACTGTTCGGCTCCGTCCACCTCCAACACGGGTTCAGGAAGCGTAACACAGCTCGCTCCTCTCACTCACAGCGGTCCGAAACGTCGTTACAGCTCTCGAGACTACAGCGACCACCAGGAATATTTTCGAACGGTGTTGAAAACGGCGTAGGAGCTGGGATACTCAATTTCGAGGCAGCTTGTGGATGGCGCATTTTTCACACATGCGAGGGGAGTGTTACGCAAGGTACGGTTATCAGTTCACCGTAGATACTTTTCTGGAGTTTCGAGGAGTGTCGCCGGCCGCTGTGGCCGAGCGGTTCTAGGCGCTTCAGTCCGGAACCGCGCTGATGGTACGGTCGCAAGTTCGAATCCTGCCTCGGGCATGGATGTGTGCGATGTCCTTAGGTTAGTTAGGTTTAAGTAGTTCTAAGTCTAGGGGACCGATGACCTCAGATGTTAAGTCCCAAAGTCCTTAGACCCATTTGAACAATTTTTCGAGGATTGTCCTTGATTTCACCAGTACCTATTTCCAAACAAGAAGTATAAAACTGTGTATATGTACGTATATGTCTTCCTAGACCAAACTTGGTACACTTATCATTTACTGTCTGGAAGGAATCACTGTGAAGAGAGGACCACCTACCTATCAAAGGGCTAGGGGTGGGGGTGAAAAACAGTGTAACCCGCGACGCGAGGATACGCATACTTCAGTCATCTATTATTTGAGAATAAGAGCATTAAGTGACTTACAGCAAACTTTAAACATAATTTCAAACCTTTTTCTCGCTGATGACCCCCCCAAAATGATGAAAGGAAAAAGGTTGATCACTTGTACAAGTTCGCTGGTTACGCAATACAACTACCCCATGAACCATAACATTACATACACAAACTTCCCTCGTGAATCAGTATATCCATAAGAGAAAACCGTATCAATACCCCTACCATAATTCCTGAGATTATCATTCACATACAGACAGAAAAAAAGCGGCGGACTATCTGAGACTCTAGCATTGCATGACATTATTCTTTACTACTGGCTGTGGCCGAGCGGTTCTAGGCGCTACAGTCTGGAACCGCGCGACCGCTACGGTCGCAGGTTCGAATCCTGCCTCGGGCGTGGATGTGTGTGATGTCATTAGGTTAGTTAGGTTTAAGTAGTTCTAAGCTCTAGGGACTGATGACCACAGCAGTTGAGTCCCATAGTGCTCAGAGCCATTTGAACCATTTTTTACTACTGGCTGTACTCGTGATATATTTCGCAGACAGTATTCACATATACGACTGAATGTATCATAAAAATTGCGACAATGTACGATACAGAATTCAGGAGCTATGACGTCAAAAACACTGAGTGAGTGTGAAACTGCCGTATCGTGCTTGACGTTTTGTTTTATCACTTCTTTGTTTGTAACCCTATTCGCAACTTATTTCTCAGGCAGTATCAACATATGTCGCTGAATGTATCTAGAAAAATTTATTATTGTCGCGACACATGACTCAGGACGTATGACGTCATGAACACTGAGATGCGTGTGAAACTGCCGCATCATGCACGACATTTTAATTTATTATTTATTTGCTACCAACTCTGTTCACAACACATTTCGCAGACAGTAGACACATGTAGTACTGGATACACCAGCAAAAGTACATCATTGTGCAGCAGATATTTTAGGAGATACGAAGTGATAAACATTAAACTCCTTGGTAATGAAACTGCAAGGCGAAATTCGCTAGAAATACAGGTGAACTTTGTGGACAAATTTGAGTGAAATTTGTTAAATATGTGTGATATATATTTTGACATGTGCGTATGCAAGCGAGCCATGGGTAAAATGCTCGCCCTAAACCTGTGGAACGAGTTCAGTCAAATATGCTACACACTATGGAAAGAAGTACTGTAGGGGTAAGAATCAAAAGCCTTCTATTGGGATGAGTGTGATAACGTGGAGAGAAAGAAGGGAGGACAAGGAGATGGACAGACAGCAACGGGCGGAAGGAGATAGCCACAGATAGCAGGAGGGGGAGATGGACAGAGATAAGGCAGGGGAAAACAGACAGAGAGAGGGAGAGGAGGAAATGAACAGGAAGAGGGGAAGGAGGAGATGGACTAAATAGAAGATTGGAGTTAGTACATACCCGGACAATGCTAACGTCTCAGCTAGTATGTTATAAACTGAATTCCTTATGTTATAAACTGAACTCCTCCGCCGTTCTTTTTCTATCTGTATGTGAAGGATAATCTCAGGAACTATTGTGGGAATATTGATACGGTTTTGTCTAATGGATATACTGATTCACGAGGAAAGTTTGTGTATATAATTTATTGTCGCTAGACCAGAGTGTTCGTCTGGCCATGGATACTTAGTTCTATTCGGAGAGGGTCACTACTTCACAATATTTGTGTGTCTCTGTCTTCATTATAATAATTATATTATATTATATTATATATAATAATCCATTATAATAAAGGATTTGATTGTGTCATATAGGATACATTGCGGCATGTACGCAATGAGTCTGACGTTCCAGAACACCTAGTATCATTACTAAAAGGTCTTTGTAACCATCACACTGGAACCGTAAAGATTGATGGTGACGATTCGGTGTTTTTCTGCGTGACGAGTGGAGTCAAACGAGTACACACTGTCACTTCAACTCTGTAACATTGTACAGAGTGTGTCATCAGTGACGCACTGGGTGGCTTGGATGGTGGAATCACAATTTGCGGCTCGAAAATCAACAAGCTACGCTCTGCAGACGATATTCCCGTCACTGCAGAAAGTGACGAAGAACTTAATGATCTGCTCTACAATGTGAACAAACTAATGGTTACTAATACCCAAGTTTAGGATAAAATTTAACTTACAAGGTGTTTAAGAGATGTGAAATTGGTAAAGGATTGTGTATACCTAAGGTCTCTGATGAATAACACACGATATGTGACAAAGAAATAAAACAACGAATCGTCCTTGGTAGAGCCGCAACGCTTAAAGTCTAGACCCGCAATTCTTAAACTCGTTAAGGTATGACACAACCGGTCAACACTCAAAACAATGAAGATGCACTTGGTGAAATGATTTGTGTTCCCTGTGTTCTCGTACGGCTGCGACACCTGGATCGTGAAAACTAGTGGCAAGGACCGAATTGATGTCTTCGAGATGTGGTGCTGGTGGAGAATGTTACGCGTTGCATGAACAGAAAGAACAACAGATGTTTCAATTGTAGAGGAAACCAAGAGAAATTTATCTTCGAATGTCAGCCAAAGATACCGCAAGTTCCCATCGCACATTTTGAGAGGAGAAGGGGATAATTTGGAAAAGACTATGTTGCAAGGCAAAGTCGAAGGCAGAAGGCCATGAGGAAGTGCAGCTAGTAGATGGTTATGAAACGGCGAAGGAAAAGTGAAGATCGCTCTAGTGGAGATGCCTAGTTGATGTTTTAATAACTTAACAAATGAGTGAGAAAATGAGGTCACGACATTCAGCAATGAGTAAAACTGACTTATGATGATGAATTGACAGAAAGACGCCAAATCTACGTTTACAACATTCGTAGTTTTAGAGAAGGCTTTCGATGATGTTGACGGGGTTCGCCATTTGAAATTCTGAAGCCATCACAGTTGTAATATAGAAAGCAAAAGGTTGTCTACGACTTGCACGCAAAGTACATTGCTGTTGTAAGGGTTGAAGGACTTCACAGGAAAACATTGCTTAAGAAGTGAGAGAGACAGAGCGGCAGCTTTTTACCGATATCATTCAACCTGCACATCGGACAAACCGTGAACTCAACCAAGGAGAAATTTGGAAAGAAGATTAAAGTTCAGGGGACACAATATTCTCCGCCTCCTTTTATACTGGTGGATACGACTCTTGTGACCTGTAGTAGGTGATTCGACATTAGTTAGGGCCGTCCGGATAGTTTTGATCAGATAGTGTATGTTGATTTAGATGGTGTTACATTAGTGGATCAAATTAATTAGAAATAGGGACGGTTTTCACCGAGCCAAATTCTTTTGGCACGGTCGTTGTAACGACGGAAGTACCACCAGGGAAAGAGGCACACGGAATAAAAGGATCGGAGTGGGTCCGGAATAATGAATTAGCTCGGGCTGCGGCACGAGTTGGGTGGGTCGCGTCTGCTGCTATGGCCGCTAACAAGACGCGGGCGGCGGAAAAAAACCTGAGTGATGGGTGAATGGCATGTCCCGGCCCCGGCAGACGGACGGGCAATCATTGTTAAATTGTTCGCAAATCGGCCGGTGTCGTCCGGACTGACTTTATCTGCCGCGGAGGAAACCAACCGTGGGTCGATTGATCTCTCGCCCGCGGCTCGGCGAGTGCAATGGATGCAGCCAGCGCCTCCTAATGACGTCCCCTGCCGTATATCTTCCGCTATCGAATACGCTGCACCTCCGATTAAGACAGAGTTGTTGTTGCGTTGCGTAGACACCCGAACCGAAACATTTCCACAGAACGACGACTATAATCGGGCAGAATGGAAGCTTCAGTAAAAACCTAGGACGTGTCCACTTTTACCATTTTTAGGGTACGTTGGCTCAGCCGATAAAAACGACCCTTCAGCGCGCTGGAGCCCCGTAAAAACGGAAGCCATATAGGATCACTTCGATGTCTGTCTGTCTGTCTATTCATCTGTCTGTATGTCCGTCGTCTGTTAAGATCGGGCATTTTCTCAGGAACGGGCAGAGGTATCAAGTCGAAATTTATGTCCACTACAGTGCTCTACTGCCCCTTGGCGGTGTAAAAAATTTTAGTTTCTAAGTCAATGCAATCAAAAGACACGGCCATTTACGTCACATATTTTGATACTAGCACACTCGCTGAAACGTATGTTGCAAAAGGTGTATTATTTAATTTTTTAATCTTATTCATACGAAGGAATCACCAACTAGTAAGAAAGTAATGTCACAAAATGTGTGTATAACACCAAAGATTAGAGAACGAATACTAATTGTAAATGGCAGACAGTGCGCACAAGATGTGTGAAAGAAACTCTGTAACTACATTCAATTTATTGAGAAACAAAATATACGGAATCGAGGAATTCTGCTCCTGTATGCAAAACTGTACTAAGTGCGTGTTGTAAGCCCTGTAAAATAACTGATTTGTCGAATAATAATTATCATACCAGCAGTTGATCGTATTTGCATTTGTTGTAGAAACCCTTTCTCTACCGTATTAATTTTATTTTATGAGCTCTCATTTTTCATACGAATGGTCAGGAATTGGGCACATGTTTGAAAGCCAAACGACCGACTGTCTGTTGCGATTTGTCGTTTAAGTATTGTATTATTAAAAAGTGAGATTTATTTTTACAAAGTCTGAACGAATTCTCATTACCAGCTTCGACGTGGAATTTGATACAGTATTTTCACGGTCAACTAGCTTTTAAACTATGATGATGTACTACAGCCGCCAGGGCCTGATACCTCAAAAGATCATAATAAGCAATGGCCTAGAGGTATAATGCAGGTGATTCAGTGTAACAAAAAACTTTGGTTGCACTTTGATGTGTGTCGCGTTATTAACCACATTGTTCCATCGCATTTATGACCTATCCAGAGGCGAACTTTCTTCATGCTTTGAATACTTTTGCACGTTTTAAATGTTCCTCTCACTTTTCTATCTGCCAGGTGGGAAAGATACGTTACATCACGCATCAAACACAGCTATCTACGTATACGCACAATGAAGTTTGTGCGGAACCCACAGAACGCGAATCCTACTATCAGGTTTAAATTAGGCTTTACTTCTTGTAGCCGAGATAGAGATCTGTCAGGGGAAAAAGGGATAATGTCCTGGAATGTATTTTTTCGTCGCCATTTGTTGACAGACTTATGTACTTCTTAGAACTAAGTCCATTTACTCGCCGGCCGAAGTGGCCGAGCGGTTCTAGGCGCTACAGTCTGAAACCGCGCGACCGCTACGGTCGCAGGTTCGAATCCTGCCTCGGGCATGGATGTGTGTGGTGTCCTTAATTTAGTTAGGTTTAAGTAGTTCTAAGTTCTAGGGGACTGATGACCTCAGCAGTTAAGTCCCATAGTGCTCAGAGCCGTTTGAACCATGTATTTATTCAGTAACGTAATAAGCCATATCCATCGAGGGTTCAATATTGCATTTTAATTTCACAACTGCAGTAAATAAAAAAGACTTTAGAAAATGTGAACTTCTTAGCCAAGATCGCTTGTAAACAATACAATGTGAAAATATACAAAGACAAAATAAAGTGAACAACAGCAGGTGCATTTTAAGAGCACAAACGTGTTACAAACTTCCTCGATAAAAGGTTGTTGTCTGTCTCCCGTACCAGCTGCACGAGTACTGTTTCTAACACATTGCTAGTTACGTGAAGAATGAGATGAGTGATACATCAACAAATCAAGGTTGAAACCACAATATACAAAGTAGTTCGCAAATTTTCGTGCCCCATTCCGTACACTACTGTGTACTTGATTGCAGCTGGGTGACCGCGACACTGCATGTGGTGACCGGTGCTTGTGGAAAAATTGACAACCGGCGCCCACAGGTGTCGCTAGTGCATCACGTAACTATTACTTAAAATTATTTATGAATTTTGATTACAGCATGATTCCTGTTACGCATCGGTAAAAGATTCCGAAAAACCATTTTTTTTAAATTACTGTAAAATAGATATTGCAAGAGAAGGTAAAAATTACTCTCACTACGTTCACTTACACAACTGCGCCTGTGTAGAAGCTGCTTCACAACTTGGTGCAATTTCCACAAGCCGATGTACAATAAATTACTGTATGACTGTATTTTCTCTGCCGGCCGGTGTGGCCGTGCTGTTCTAGGCGTGTCAGTCTGGAACCGCGAGACCGCTACGGTGGCAGGTTCGAATCCTGCCTCGGGCATGGATGTGTGTGATGTCCTTAGGTTAGTTAGGTTTAAGTAGTTCTAAGTTCTAGGGGACTGATGACCACAGCTGTTAAGTCCCATAGTGCTCAGAGCCATTTGAACCAATATTTTCTAATTTATAAAAATCTGCAAACGTAGTTTTGAAATTACAAAAATATGCAGATGTTACAAGGTGTCCTTTCACTGTAATATTTGGATTGTAATCTGGCCTACAGGTGACTATGTAATTATGCAAATAATAAACTAATTTTGATGGTGTTAGGACAGCAACCAGCCACAAATTTACTTTCAGTTCCTTTATTCAAAGGAAACCGTTACCGGTTTCGAATCGTTGTGATTCATCCTCTGACGGTTTACACGCTTTCTTTATGACATTTGGTGTGTTTTTACAGATAAATTGTCATAAAATATAAATAAAACATAATTATAAACACGCCACATACAGGTGGTTGCGTTACAGATTTTCGTTGCGTGTGACTTACGTGAAACGTTGGTTTTGAATGTTTATTTTCATAACATTCGTCCAAGAGATGTAAATGCATTCCCAATGCATCCTCGGGAAACGGGTATGCCAGTCCATTCGCTGGACATCCACGCGTTACAAGAGCACCTCTAGCTACGCAATGTCATGCATAAAAATGAATTAAGGGCCAAAAGCACACCAAAAAATGCTTACATGGAAAAGGCGTACAGAGTCACAATAACATTGTCCGGGGTGTATACCGTGTTCAAAAGTTTGGAGATTTGGAAGTCAGTACGCTCATTCAACATTATACATCCCACACCCCAACACCTGGAACACCAAAACGAGCAAGTTCAATAATGGCCCTGGGAGCATCACGCTTCCCGACCTCCCGCCATAAGCAGAATCACTACTCAGACTGAATCTGCTCTCATTTGAGAAGATCACGCGACCCCACTGCTCGATGGTCTGGTCGCTATGCTTTTGGCACAATTGCAAACTTGCCACCGATGCGCTGGTGTCAGCTTCTCCCCCCCAAGCAGTCGCCGTGCCACTGCGGAAAGTAAGGTTGCGTGCCTCGCAGTCATGTTAAATATGGTCGCAATTGCATCCGCTGTTTAGCGTGGGTCCCTTCATGCACGTAGTACAATGTAGCGGTCATCTGCTGCTGTAATTGACAGTGGTCCATCACCTCCTTTACTTCGGGCAGCAGTGCCTGTGTTTCGGAACGCTCGGCATGCAACTCAAGCAATGCTGTGAGTAATACCAAAGTCCTGGACTACACTCGTCACACTCCGTCCTTTTTCCAGCTTACCCATGATTATTCCCCGTTTTGAGTTATCGATATGTTCTCTCTCGTCCATGTTGTAATGAAGAACACGACCGCAGTGCAGCGCAACTGTTCGCTGATTGACACAAGCAATGTTTTCTCGTTCCTTCAGACTCCTCGTGTTGTGGGGTCAGCCCCATTTGGCGCTATAGTCACGCTGACCTTATGCCGTGTCACGCGCAACTTTTTGTACACGACTGGGAGATCTCTGGCAACATGCTCCCGCACTTTCATTCATTTCTCCCTAGTAGTTAATATGTTATGTGACTTATTTCTAGTTCGTCCTTAAGTTATGCAGGACAATGTAATATAGACTGTCTTATGTTCCATACCTTAGTCGGTGGAACATAAGTTTATCAGTGCCGGCGATGGACAGTGTATTAAAAAATGATAGATGGTGCTTGTGGCAACCAATAAACAGGGACGGAATACTACCGTTACTGTTACATGCTTAATGTAGGCGCATTGTGACCTTTAAGGGAGATCCGTGGCAAGTCTCCAGTGCATCCACAGTAGGTGGCCTCAGAAATGCCACTGTTATAGAAATTGACCGATTGACTTAACAACGCGCAGCCTTGATCGCTGGTCCTGGAAACACGAAATAACGTGTGGCGTAAACGCCCTCTTAGAAATGATTTTTTTTTTTTCTCGAAGACCAACTCTTAACGCTATGAAAGGAAGGTGACAAAGAATTTTTTGCTGTGTTCACGCCCAGTCTAGAAATACTAAATTTGTTGGGGAAGTTTATTGTTCATCGTATGCTCCATAAAGATTTTGTATAATGCAATGATTGCTCCTAGAGACCTGAAACTGTGTGGCACAGACGCCCCCTTTTCTTCTTATAACCCTAAAGAGCTTAATTAGATATTAAAAATTTTGTTGACATTTCGACGCTAACTATGAATTATTATTACTACCAACATGAGATTTAGGAGAAACATTCGTTGTGTGGTGTAGATGTCAACTGAAAAAGTATTTTTCAAAACTTTTTATTCAGTGTTTTTCCGGGGGTCTCAATGCGCCCAGAATTTCACAAATCTACACCTATCCTAAATCACTGATCCTAGGATCATGAAATTTGAAGGAACGTTCTTTATGTGCTATGACACCAAGAAATGATTATTCGAAAGTAAATCGTGTAGGCAGGGGTGAACACTGTAAAAGAAATGAGAAACTATAAAAGGCGTGCAAGTAAAGTTTAAGATACAACGCCTAGCTGGCTTCAACTAACATTAATTTATTTAAGTCTGGATACCCAAGCCAGCCCAAATAATACGCATAAACAGGCTATTTTTAACATAAACAGAAAGAAACCCGCAGCACTGTACATAACTTTTCAGAACTCATTTAAAAGTGCATAAATATAGTTTGAGACAGACAGGGAAATTGAACTTGCGTTTATGCTCAGTACGATTTTACAGACATAACTCATAATATTCATAATTATCGACAGAGCACAAAGGCAATAAACAGAAATAAGCGTGAAGCGAAACAAGATTTTATGAATACACATTAGGATGCTCACAAGGCGAGTCCATATTCGGCAGCCATCCCACTTTGCATGCCATTTCCGCAGATAGCGAAAAGCATCCGTAATAGCAGGGTCTGCTTCCATCGGATTAGAACGTCGTGTTTATCAGGCACGTAAACTTAGAGTCTGACAGTTCAAACATTAACTCAAAGTGCTATTCAACGCTGGCAGTTGCTTACAGCTTCCGGGACCCACACAGTCGCCAGGCGCTGCCGTTGGATGTTTATCATCCTGTTACAGCCGAGACCGAGCCGATCCTGGGCCGTGTTAAGGCTACACGACAGACCTCTAGTGCGTGCCCTCTGACGGGATGCTAAGTAGGCCATTGCTTTGCTACAGGCAAAGAGGCTAAGCTGCGTTTTTTATTACATATCGAAAGCGCGCACAGTTCAAATGAGTTCCCCAGATAATACTGACAGTAGTAAGAATGATGATGTAATAGTAATAATTATTATAAAAATGTTAACATTGTAGAAGTACATTTTTCATAAAACAGCTTTTATATTAAAAAAGAACAATTGTATGCAAAACATGTACGACAGTATTACCAGGCGAATCAATTCTAGGTAAATAATTAACTGGTCCAAGAGCAAGAAGTAATAATGATAGTTATTAGTGAAATAATGAAAAAATGTCTATGATACCTTAAAAAACGAAAATGAAGAGAAAGAGAGAGGAGATTCTAGCTCGCTCTTGGACAGGAAGAAGAGAGCTGGGATATACTTGGAGGGAAGCCACGCCAACCCAGTGATGACAAACAAAGCTGTAGTATCCAGTTGAGTGCAGCGTGGTTTTCGACCGGTTTACTGGATATTTATTACACAGAGACATGAGTGAAATTGTAAAGTCGAAGTAATGTATTGTTCATCGTCGTTCTTTCTTCACCTGTTCCGTCAAACCAAATACGTGAAGTGCTACGAGCCTGAAAGACGGGCAGAAATGTTTTGCAATAACATGTATAGACCATGTATTAATCCCTCTCTAGATTACGGTCCAGTTTCAGCCACGTCATGCTTAAAATGTCTTTCATACTATAGAAGTGACTTATCATAAATCACCAGCGCGATGTGTATAGCACTGCAAGAAATTACGTGATTACAGTTCATGATTGAGGGTAATGTCCGCTACAGAAAAGGAAATCCGTATGAATTACACAGCATGTCAGATTTAATAAACGCTTATTGAGCGACTACTGTTAACTAAAACAAGAAATTAAAGTCATTAACGTACGACAGGGAGAAATATAGAAGTCTAGCAGAGACAGCGATGCTAATGAACCATGGTGAGAAGTTTTTATCTCGTTACTGCTGATTCATGTCTTACACATCGTTTCTGTTTTGGTGTATACGTTATTGGCCTTTCTTCATTGTGTCATTTTTGCGTTTGCTGTTGTCCTGTATATCATCATCATATAGAACTCTGTACTTCCGCCATGCAGTATCTGATTAATTTCATGAATAATTACATCACACACACACACACACACACACACACACACACACACACACACAAACAAACAAACAAAGTGCAGCATAGCGTTTAGACGTTCAGTTCACTATTATAGAGAATTGTGTTTCGGTTGGTAAGGAAGTAAGTATCAGACTACCTCCCACACGTCCGGGGTTTTTCTGTACTATTTCTCTCACATATCACTTCTTTAATCTCTGGCAATGGTTCGTTAGTGTGAAAAATACCAGATTTCTATTGTGTTTCGAACTCGATCTGAAGACACAGGTCTCCCTATAACTGGCTGGATGAGTCAGTTCGAAAGTAGTAGGAAGGCAAAGACATACCACCTCCAACAGTATCTGCCTAGTAAAGTCGATGTCAAAATATAAGTCTCCCTATAATGGCTGGATGAGTTAGTTCGAAAGTAGGAGCAAGGCAAAGACACCTCCAATAATATCATGCCCAGTAAAACTTTAGGTGGGACCGGGACTCAAAACTGCAACCTCGCATCCCACGAGCAATGCTCTTCAGCTATCCGCGAAGGATTTACGACCCGCCCTCTCAGCTTCAATTCTGCAAGTATCTCCCCCCCCCCCCCAGTTTCCAAACTTCACGTGTAGTTGTTAATGCATAGGGTGACTCAGTTTACATCACAGTTTTCTGGGTATGCAAGTGCGTTTCATTGGAAATAGCTGTCACCTCCAACAGTACCCAGCACAGAACATCTCATCTGCCCGCTGACCACTATTATGCAGTGGCTGAAATAATTCTCACAATATATCACCTGAGGATGTAACACCGAACTGACACCAGGCGCCACGAATGGACACATAAACTGCAGTCAGCAATGTGCGTACATTGAGAGAAGATTGTCAGTGGTAGAATACATAAACATCTTCGCTAGGTTGGTGTCGAGCCCGTCTTCTACAGCAGGATGTGTTAAGCTCCACCGAAAATAAAATAGAATTTCCAGAAATTGCACATGTACAGAGTGGATTCCACAAGTAGGCCTACTAATCAGATTGCCAATATTGACAAGAATGCGATAGCCCGAGGCCACATACGATTGGGCAGCACAACGAATCGGCAGTGGTCGAATATATGGAAGTCTGAAAAAGAAATTAAAATTCGACGAAACTTGCATACTTGCCAAGCAGAGAGAGTTGGTGATGTTCAAGATCAAGGTGGCTGGTTGGTTGATTTGGGGAGAGGGAATCAAACAGCTAGGTCATTGGTCCCATTGGATGAGAGAAAGATGGAGAAGGAAGTCGGTCATGCCCTTTCAAAGGCACCATCCCATCATTTGTCTGAAGCGATTTAGGTAGAGTCACAGAGATCTAAATCAGGATGGCTGGACACGGGTTTAACTGTCGTCCTCTCTAATGTGAGAAGATCAGGGAGTGAAAGCAAAGCAACTGACAGGTCCACTACTCTGGCAGTGGGATAGCACTGCAGGTTTCGGTGCCAGGTTGCACATCTGGTGTCATGATACACATTTCACTGAACTATATTCAAAGTCACCCCCATTCACTCACACACCCTCTTCCAGAGAACCAATAGGAACTGATGAAGGCTAGCCACGGGAACTCCTCACAAGCTTTCGGCAATTGTATGATAGTGGTCACATAATATAAAAATGGTAGGAAACCCATCCCTATCTCTCTTAGCCAATGGGAACACAATTGCCCAAAGCTTGTGAGGGGTCTCCCCTGGATGATCTTGATCAATTATCAGTGGTTCCTCAGGGGATTGGGAAGGAGTGGGAGTGACCTAGAATATAAGCCGACCAAGAGTGTAACCTGACACCAGACGTGGAACCTGACATCTGGGATGATAAGATATTCTATTCCAGAATCCATAGCTCTATCCTACTTATCGCCACAGACTGGCCAATCAAGACTGAGAGATTACCACGTCATCCTCAGCCACTGGCATCATTTGGATATGGTACGGACACATATTGTGGAGCACACGGCTATCCCCACTGTTGTCAGCTTTGCAGACATTGGAGCCTCTACTTCTCAATCAATTAACGGAAATGTGGTCTGTAGTAGGCTGTAACTTACAAGATTTTATTTAAATCATGCGATTAGCTAATTTCGATGACTTGTTATTTTAAAGCACTTGTGTAATACTATGTATTACATGTCGTAATTGTCTAACAATTTTTCACTACACGTAGAAAGTAAATGTCATATTCCATCCTAACACATACTTCTTACGTATTGTGAAATTAATTTTCTATTTTTGCATGTAATACGTAATACTACACATGTGCTTGAAAATCACAAATTGTCGAAATTAGCTAACTGCTATATTTAGGTGAAAATTGTCTACACTACAGCCTATTACAGACCATCTATTCTTGTATTAAGTATTTAGAGGCTGTGGATCCCCACAAAAACGAAATTTTAACTTTTTATTCAAGTAGATCTTCAGTTGGCATCACGAGAGTAAGCGTATTCCATTCCAATCTTCCCTCCAAAGAAAAGTACCAGGAATCGAACCTGCGATCTCAGCATGGGAGGCATATACGCTGAACATACAGCTGTGGAGTGGATAATATCATGGAGGACGCTAAAATAATGAAATATTCTTATAGTACGAATACAGAGGATGCACCACCCTGGCTGCCAGCCATCAGCGTCCAACAAATTGAGACCTCTGTAAAACTTGAACTCTTTGGGGGACACTTTCAGTGAGGTGTCTGAATGTCTGTGGAGAAATGCCAGCTCATTGTTCAAGGACTGAAACCCGGAAAAGGTACCGATGTTGGACGCTGGATTGTGGAGCAAAGTTGAAGTTCTGGCTCACCCCAAAGATGTTCCACTAGGTCCTGACCGATACTCTGGGCAGACTAGTCCTTTTTAGGAATCTTATAGTCCACAAACGATTACCTCACAGATGCTGCCTCATGATGGGGTACATTTGGCGTTTTCTTAAGCTCAATAAGGGAACCATGATCTAACCACGAAAAATATCCCTGTACTTCACTGCTGACACACTGCGCATGATGGAAAGAAACGTTATTTAGGCGTTCCCGAAACCCAAACCCTGGCATTGGGCACAGAATGATACTTCAAATCACTCGTTTCCAATCATTCTCTTATATCATGTGGAGCATCGTTTTGTACCGACTGCACGTATGTGTGGCTTATGAGGAGCTGCTTGACCGTAGTTCCCCATCCTTTCTGACTCCGCAGGCTGACTCATTGTGCTACCTGGCCTGCTGGCAGGGCTGCTGATTTCACGTGATTTTTTTTTTTACAGTGCCTGTCCCTCAGTACATGAGGTCTGCCTGGTCTTGTGCATCTGTGGTTGTTCCTTCGAGTTACCACTTCAAGATCACATCACCTACCGTCGACTTGGGATTGAAATTTCTGTGATGGATTTGTTACTCAAATGATATCCAATGACTAGTCCACTCCGCTGTTACTGCTCCTCTACAGACAACACAATGCTACCAGCCTCCTTTTATACTAGTGGGTCCAACTCTCGTGGCATCTACTGGTTAAGTCCGCATTATATACGGGTGTCCGGAGTTTTGATCAGATGGTGGATATCTGTCAGTACCTCTCTACTCCTAAGCAGACTTCACAGGAGCTGCAGAAACCATATTAAATCCATGGTTGAAATTATGCTGCTTGTTGGATTTATTTCATTTGTACGAAAAACAGTGATTTTAAAAAAATGCTGGATATCAAAGCGACAGGAGAAACCGTATTGATCCACTTAGAGCACGCTGTTACTGTCCTGAGAATAGAGGCGCCAGAAGTGGAAGTTATTATGGGGCTTAAAAGTGTTGTCACTAATTACACGCACACACGCACACACACACACACACACACACACACACACACACACACACACGTCCAAACACGAGCTCGCGAGCATGCCAACACGCTTACCTCACAATATGTTTCAGACAAACGAGAATCAATGGCACATATAAAACGCAGCTGCTATTCTAATAGGGACCCATTTGCCCCCCTGCGAAATTGCGTTACACCTCACCTTCAGTGGTCAGCAAAAGCCTTGGTGCTTACTCAACTGCAGAAGACACAAGGACAGCTCTTTATCTTGTCGTAACATCGTGCTCATAATGAACGGCGCTGGATAACAAAGAACTGCTGCTGCTACTCACGTTTCGCACGGAGAATGCAGTGAGATTTATACAATTACAGACGCTAACAGAGGTACGAAACAGCATTAAGCTTCATAACAGATTGCTTGATATCTTGCTTATGAGTATCTATCTAACTTTCTGTCTGTTCACTTTCTATAACGCTGTGCTTTGATGTGGTAGTTTGTGATTGTGGCTGTAATGTAAAAATATAAAAACAGCGGTATGTAAAAAATATACGGCAGTCTGCCATTGTAATCGTATATTTTTAATGACTCAATAGTAGCGGTTGTAAACGCTTTACGGAAAATGACTCACAAGAATGTTCTTAATAGTGCAATATCTTTTAAGTTAGCCCGACACAGATCAGTAATTAATAAACTAGCTCAGTTCTCAGGTTAGTTACGTAATCGTCAATAGTTAATTGTCGTTTCCTTCTTCACCCAACACCACAGATATTATTCCAGGCTCGTGAGAAGTCGTGTGCTTATTGCAACAGAGAATATTTCACAAGTCTCTTCGATGTAAACTACTGCAATACGTAACTTAACATCGCGGTTTCATCTCGATTCCCCAATACAAGATAACAAGAGTAGCATCTACAAATGAAATGCTGTAATGGAACTGGAATCCTGTGACCAGAGCTTTCCTGCCTGGGATGTTATCTCGTTATACAAAGAAAATCTGTAAGTAAAAATTGTTAAATTATTATCAGCGGCCGCCGGGCTCGTAGGATCTGCAAGAAAGTTAATTGTCCTAACTGACGACACGTCCCGTAGATGAGCTAAAAGAAAAATGTTAAAGATTTTCTAAGATGGCGCCTAACAATGTAAGTTCTTTTTTAAGGCCCATATCTACTTAGGACAATCCAGGTATCAGATTACAAATCGACTGACCGCATACACAAATTCTTTTGACAAAATAACCATTATATTTTTCTGGTTTTAAGTACAACTTACATTATTAGCTGGTACAGGCAGATGAGCTTTACACAAGAATTCCTCTTAGGTCCGAATCCAAGCAGATAAGATAAGCGAATGACATAGGAAAGATAGTTCACGCATAGGAGCGCAAGAGTCCATGGAATAACATGTCCATTGTAATTCTTCCTTGGCGTAACTTGTCGGTTCTTTATAAAATTTATCGTAACAACTTAGTTCACATTTTCTTAAAACCCAAGACCACCCAGGAGAAACAGTACATGGCGCAGGACTCTGCCTGCGATGCAGCTTCCAGCGTTAAGCGGTAGTAAATGAAATTTTCAGTTGAATTACTTATTGTCTGTAAATGGACTACGATTCAGCAGAAGAAGTTTTCGTTTCACACATGCTTGTTCTTGTACTAAACTTGGTGTTTTTCCAGTGAGTACAATAGTATTTTAATATTTTTCATTATCTACATTTGGTGCATGTGAATACTCTTCGACTATGGTATAGCCATCTGTATACTGTATCGTGAACTTATTGCGCAATTTTTTGTATTTCGATATTTTTACGAACATACTTTTTTAATATGTATCAAGTTGATCGTGGTATGTCTCAATTAATCAGAAATAAATGAAAAATAAATTCTCTTATGACGAAACAACCTCTAATCTAAAGGGGCGTTAAGGAACCGAGTGGATACGAAAGTCTCGGGATCAAGATAAATTTTATGCGGACCAAGCGATACGCGACCATTAATCGAAATAGTCGATGAACTGCGGACTATTGCCGTTCGAAAGCGTACATCCAAAAAATTAAACTGTCGCCGTCAGGGTTGGAGGAGGAGGAGGAGATTAGTGTTTAACGTCCCGTCGACAACGAGGTCATTAGAGACGGAGCGCAAGCTCGGGTGAGGGAAGGATGGGGAAGGAAATCGGCCGTGCCCTTTCAAAGGAACCATCCCGGCATTTGCCTGAAGCGATTTAGGGAAATCACGGAAAACCTAAATCAGGATGGCCGGAGACGGGATTGAACCGTCGTCCTCCCGAATGCGAGTCCAGTGTGTTAACCACTGCGCCACCTCGCTCGGTCGTCAGGGTTGAAGATTGCTTTATACAAGATAGTCAGAAACGACATGGAAAGCTTCTAAAGGTGTTGCAGGGTAGGTTACGCTGAGAAATAACTGTTTAAAAGAAAAAAAATTCGATACGTTATGCCGTTCCCGAGATAATTAGCGTTGAAGGTAGCCAACCAGGCGGTTGCGCGCACAGATTCCTGCGGCCCGCCAGATACAGTTAGTATCAGTTCTTCTCACATCGTGGATGATAGCGCACGAGACTGCTAAGGCTTTGGCTAGAGTTCGATCCTTACCGTCGTCACATATCCAATTTCTGTCGGTCTGTTGTTCGGTTTTCCGAAAACAATCGAAGAACACGTTTGGTGACACAGTCTCTGGCGGGCTGCATGGATTTGCACGCGCAACCGTCTGATTGGCTAAGTTCAATGATAATTAACTTGGAAATCGCGCAACGTATCGAATTTTTTTCTTAACAATTATTTCTCAGCACAAACTACCCTGCAACACTCTTACAATCTTTTCAGATTGTTTCTAACCTGCACAAAAAAGAGCAAGATGCTAGTGGGAAGACGAATACCAAATATCGAAACACAGTACGGTAAATATTGTGGACAAATACAGAAAAAAAACTCTATACCTCTTTTCCTACCAATTAAAGCGGATAAAATTTTTTTGACTTCCGTAACCCGTATAGGATGCGATCACGACTCATTCCCCTGCTATTTTCACCTGATTCAGGTACGCAGTAATTGTTATTGTGACTGTGACACATTAACAATGGCAGACATTAATGACATTTTCTCCGTGTTTAAGCTTACGCAAACGGCAAACAGAATTCTTTCAACACTAAATCGGATTTCTCAGTTATATATTTCAGCTGCAGGACACTCAAACAGAAATATAACCGTTTTCAGTGTATTAGTAAGTTATTAACGAATTAACTTTTAAAAGAAAATAAAAGGAAGATAGTAAAATATTCGGAAACTAAACTAAAAATCAAGCGGAATTCTATACACAACTTTATGTACAAGAATACGTTACGTGGTAAATCCGTCAACTGAACAGGCTTGGGAGCCGCTCACAATGAAAACATATGCAAAGGCTACATTTAGCTACTTAGTATTGTAAGTTTGGTAACACCTTAATCTCCAAAATAGAGAAAAAATATTCATGATTGTGAGAGAAAGTCTTCTCACAGTGAAAATCAGTAAAAAATACGTAACTACTATATAGGTAAGCTACACACAAACTAGAAGCGGGACAGACAACAAATCCACGATTAATAATGCGATAGCGTGCAGTCGCATATTTAAATCTTCTCTGTGTGTAAAAGACAATGTCCTTACTAAGTGTCTGACGGACTCATGATCGCCTAGAGAAAAACCTCTAAAGATAAAAACTTGAAAGTTGTAAAATGTGTGAATATTATTCTATAGGCGTCGTTTAAGAAGGTATTTTTCTAAATTCCAAACCTAAGGGGGTGAAAAAGGTGATGAAGTGTTTTATAGAAATATGTCGCTGTTAAGGCAATTTGAAGCTATACCTACGAACATTAGTATTTGGTTTCTCTGTCAGAAATAAAGAATATTTGTATCAGCATTTTTGGAAATTTAACCTTACGGGGGTGAAATGGTGGGTGAAAGCTTTTTTTTTATTAAAGAGAAACTACAAAATTTGTAAAGCCGCATGTATGAACATTGCTATTTGACTTCTTGGTAATAAATAAAAAAATCGTGTTTCAGTGTTTTTGGAAATTGAACCCCTATGGAGGTGAAACGGGGGATGAAAGTTTTTATGGAAATATTTCACTCTGCAAGAATTTCTGAAGCAAAATCTATGAAAATTTGTATTTGGCTTCTCTGCTGGGAATAAAACATACGCATGTCACTGTTTTTCGAAATTCAACCCCTAAGGGAGTGAAATAGAGGTGAAATGTTTTATTAAAATATTTCATTGCAAAAACATTTTTAAAACTAAATCTTTGAGAATTGGCTTTCGTCTTCTCGATTACAGATGGAAAAAATACGTGTTTCACTGTTTTTGGAAATTCAACCCCTAAGGGGGTGAAATAGGGTACGACTGTTTCACTTAGCCTACTCATCATCACCCAACCCAAACCGCTAAGGATAGAAACCTGAACCTGGGAGAGGGTGTGGATCTTATACAGTAGGCATCTTTTAAGAAGGGGTTGTCCGAAATTCCACTCCTAAGGGGGTAGAGTAGGTGATGAAAGGCTTTTTGAAAATATGTCACTATTAAGGGAATTTTGAAGCTAGAACTACGAAAACTGATATTTGGTTTCTCAGTTAGAAAATAAGAAATTCGTATTTTAGAATTTTTGGAAATTCAACCTTTAGGGGGGTAAAAGAGTTTTTTTGGAAGTAGGCAATTACTAAAGAACACTAAAGGGTTTAAGGCTACGTCTATGACAATTGGCATTTGACTTCTAGGTTAGAAATAAAAAAAGAAATAAACGTGTTTCAGTGTTTCTGGAAATTCAACCCAAAAAGGATTGCAATAGCGAACGAAGATTTTTAAGAAAATATTTCTTTACATCAAAACATTTTAAGCTAAGTTTATAAATTGGTATTTCACTTCTCGGTTTGTTAGAGGACGAAAGTTGCTATGGAAATATCTTCACAAGAACACAAAAGGCAGCCGGCCGCTGTGGCCGAGCGGTTCTAGGCGCTTCAGTCCGGAACCGCGCTGCTGCTACGGTCGCAGGTTCGAATTCTGCCTCGGGCATGGATGTGTGTGATGTCCTTAGGTTAGTTAGGTCTGAGTAGTTCTAAGTCTAGGAGACTGATGACCTCAGATGTTAAGTCCCATTGCGCTTAGAGCCATTTAAACCATGTAAACACAAAAGGCATGATTAACAAAAACTTTAGATTCCAGTTACCAGAATCATTTTATGGTCAGAAGTACATTCGGAGACCTAGCTTATATGGGCTTAATTAGCGTGTAAAGGTTAGGTCTTGCAATTTGTGTGCAACATAAAATTCGATTACATAAAAACAAAAAGTCTCAGCGGGCCATACAGTCTACGAGAGCGAGGGAGCGGGCGCCATACTAGTATATAATAAAAAAAAAATTACGTGATGGTTACTGTGTTTCTCTATGTCTGTACCCCTATGCTGGACAACTTAATTAGATATTACCAACCATTACCCTTTAATAAGCCAATCGCTCATCATGAAAATCACGTGTTAATTCTTAGGACAATAATAAAGTTTTGGAATAAATGTAATCTCTCTGAAATTCTGACGGTGACTGAACGGGGTACTCTCTGCGTCGTGATGCCAACCGAAGAGCTACTTGACCTAGTAGTAGCGGCTCCATGGGACGAGAACTGGCAACGGCAGGGAGAGCAGTGTGCTGAGACCACGCCCTTCCATATCGCATCCAATGATGCCACTGGCAGAGGGTGATACGGCGGTCAGTCGGTACCAATGGGCCCGCACGGCCTCTGAACGGAGCTTACGTTTTAATGAGGATAAAACACGAGGCGACATGTTAGTTACCACGAGTACAGAAATCGAGGTGCATGAAAGGGAAGCAGCTGTTAAGAAATAAGTGAGACGGATTTACAGCTTATCTTCGATGTTATTCAGTCTGTACAACGGACAAGCAGTAACAGAAATCAAAGACATATTTGGCAAAGGAATTAAAGTTCAACGAGAAGATATAAATCTTTTGAAGTTTGTCGATAAAGTAATTAGGCCAGTAACAAGAAAGAATTTAGAAGATCAGTTGAGCGGAAAATAAGTTATAAGACGATTATCAACAAAAGTAAAAGAAGGGTAGTGGAATGTAGACGAATCACATAAACTGAGGTTCAGGGAACAGATTAGGCAATAAAACTATAAGAGTAGTAGGCGACTTTCCTACGTAGTAGCAAAATAAACGAGGATGAGCAATGTAGGGAGGATAAAAAATGTCGATTGGCAATAGTAAGAAAAGCATTTCTGAAAATGAACATAAATGTAACCGTTAGGAAGTCTTTTATGAAGGCAATTATCTGCAATGTAGCCTTGCACAAAAGCGAAACACAGACTATCGACGGGTACAACAAGAACAGAAAAGAATGTTTTGAATCTGTTGCTACAAAAGAATGTTAAACTTGGTGGAGGAGGGGCGGCTGATCCAGATAAATGATGAAGAGGTGTGGAATCCAACAAAGGAGAGAAAATTTGTGGTAAAAAATTGACCGAAAAAGGGATCTATTGGAAGCATACATTCTTGGGCGTCTAGGGATCGTCACTTTGGTAATGATGGGAAATTTGGGGGGGGGGGGAGGGGGCGGATTTGTACAGAGAGCCCTAGGACCAATGATTCACTACCTTCAGCAGGTTAAAGTGCATGTAGCATACAATATCTCCATTCGTTATTAGTACCGAAAACTTATTTATGTGGGCTGGATGTGACAGCAAAGCATTTCACGTGGGCGGTGCAGGAGGACATGTCACGAATGTTCTTTGCACTGACCTACGTCATCTCCACATGTCTCCGTTATGCAGAAGACATTCCTTGGTCACAAGACCATTGACAGCAGTCAAATACAGTGAGGATATCCACTAATCATTAATGGAGTGCTTGGCTATTGGCAACGAGTATTCAAACGATTTCAACAGCCCCAACACAGTTTTTACAGTCACTTGTAGAATGTGTACTACACGTAATTTCAATAACTTTGAATAATAATAGCGCATAATGGAAATAAAAGATAACTAAAACTGAACTCCGTTCGAACAGGCCTCGTAAGGCCCAGTGGTGCCGACCAGCCGCAGAGTCATCCTCAGCCTATAGGCGCCACTGGATGCAGATATGGGCCTGTTTTCGTGCCTGCAAAATATAATTAAGATCAGTAATATTTACAGCACACGCTCACCCTATGTACATCCTTCTCGATTCGCGTTCACCCTCACATTACCTAGCCGTCTATTCGGCGTTCTGGAATCTCTGTTATTGAATGCCGATCAGAGGCCGGTTAAGGCAACTTTGTATTATCAGTCATTTCAGGTGTTAGACAGCGCACCAACTACATAGCCTATTATCTCCCACCTTATTACTAAGACAGATCGTATTTTCACAATCAGATATTGTACATGTAAGGAACGTTAAATTTATTTGATATAACAATGATGCAGCTTTTAATATTTATAGACTTAAAACTAATTAAGAAACAGGAATATCTTAAAATTAACGAATTTTGTACAGAAGACAGGAATTTAAGAAGACAGAAAAGAGGTTATGAAATATTGTAACTTTATGACACATTATACATTCGGAAAAATATTCTAAAATAACAAAATTCTTGTAGTCAAGAAGAAGAAATAAAAGATAATAGGAAAGTACATAGATGTGCCCACCACATAGCTATCTTGAATGTGAGAGCTCGACAGACCATCAAGCTTATCACATTTGAGGTAGCGTTCAAAAAAAAAAAAATGTATATATATATATATTGCACGCCATCTCAAATGTGATAAGCTTGAAGATCTGTCGAGCTCTCACATTCAAGATAGCTATGTGGTGGGCACATCTATGTACTTTCCTATTATCTTTTATTTCTTCTTCTTAACTACAAGAATTTTGTTATTTTAGAATATTTTTCCGAATGTATAATGTGTCATAAAGTTACAATATTTCATAACCTCTTTTCTGTCTTCTTAAATTCCTGTCTTCTGCACAAAATTCGTTAATTTTAATATATATATATATATATATATATATATATATATATATATATATATATATATATATATGTGTGTGTGTGTGTGTGTGTGTGTGTGTGTGCGTGTGTGCGTCTGTCACAGTCTAAAGTGACTTATGAATTCGTAGTCCTCCGCAAGTGCGCACGATTGTTCGGCTGAAACCAAACTGTCACAGTCTAAAGTGACTTATGAATTCGTAGTCCTTCGCAAGCGCGCACATTGTTCGGCTGAAACCAAACCGATGGAAGTGTTCTTGATAGGGGGACCATAGCCTACGAGGAAACGGACTGTGCCGCTTGTGGTATCTGTACGTTTTAGCATCATTCGTTCCTTGAAGTTCGACAGAAAGGCGTGCGCGCGCGACGCTCCTTTTCTTTTGAATCCCATTCTCTCTGCCAGATATGAGTTCACCAGCGGTTTGGTTGGGGCCTTTCAGAGATATTCTCTCCTACAATTTCAAGTACCTTGTCACGTCTACCTTTCTTCAATGCCCAGTTCGTGATCACTGCGCAGTAGGCGTTGCCCATTTGGGTTTATACCATATTGCAAAACATTACAGTTTCAACAACCCTCATATTTGGCCAACATGTTTCGAATTTAATGAATTTGATAGGTCTCAGCATATGGCCTATTACTCACAAATGTTAGAATAAGTTACGCAGAGCTGAAGAGGTTCTTACAGTTCAGACTAGCGTGAGAGTTGCATCAAACCAGTCTTTGGCCTCAAGACCGCATCAGCCACCGCGATGGCGACGACGACGATGACGATGACAACAACAGCAGCAACAACAACAACGACAAATGGTTCAAATGGGTCTGAGCACTATGGGACTTAACATCTATGGTCATCAGTCCCCTAGAACTTAGAACTACTTAAACCTAACTAACCTAAGGACAGCACACAACACCCAGCCATCACGAGCCAGAGAAAATCCCTGACTCCGCCGGGAATCGAACCCGGGAACCCAGGCGTGAGAAGCGAGAACGCTACCGCACGACCACGAGATGCGGGCAACAACAACGACAACGACACTGTCCAGTTTTATCACATTCCTGAAACGCTATGAGTGTGTTGTTGGGCAACAGGCCAAAAACCAATCAAATTAAAGAAAAAAAAAAAGAATCGCCGAGGTATAAAATGAAAGGAATGAGACAAATGGGATGGTCTGGTAGCAAGGGAAGGTCAGAGGTTGGAGGAAAGTAAGAGGTGTATGAGTGAGAATGTGTAGGAGAAAAGAGTGAGATAAATAGAGTAGGTTGAGGAAGCGCAACAGTGGACAAGCCAGTGGGGGGACAGCGCTGGCTATTGCGCAAGGCGCCCCTCGTTACCGGGAGTGTTGCCGCGCGCATGTAGGCGCACGCACCCTGACAGCGGCGTATTACTTACGGCCTCGTTATTCGTCGTTTTTGAACTGTACGCCTGGCGAGCGTCGGAATACAGTGACCTTTCTGCGGGAGCGCGGGGGGAAAGGACACGGACCGCGGCCCGGTGGTTCAAAGGCCAGGCCTCCCGCCACAGGTTCGCCCCGCTGACGGGACGAACAGGAAGGCAGTTGGCTATGGAGGGGGTCGTTAATTTACATCCTGCGGGCTCGCCGCGCCCTCACCAATGCAGTCGCTCGCTTCCTAATTAAAAGCACGTCTAATACGCCGCCTCTTTTGGTTACAGTGGGCGGTGCCCTGCTGCCTTAACTGACCTCTCGGAAACTGGTATGCGGCCGAAGTGGCGAGGTGACCCGCAGAATAATCGCGCTTGGTTAGCTGTCGTACAGTACAGTTACATCTACGGTTACCAGAGTACACAGTAGGGATCGCTTGGTGCGTGCGCAGTAGCAAGCTGCGACGCCGACGTCACACCGCTCAGTAGCACGCCACTGCCATACCCTACCATGTTATCATTGCGCTTTTTAGAGAATACAGTGTTGTTTAACGGACGTGACTCCTTCCAGATGGAGTAAAATAATGAGTCTTTCTGCCCGTTTACGTGTCATTCGATATATTTCTTTATGTTGTGCATCATCTCCCAATTCTTGCACGAAGCGTCGATTCTCCGCAAATATTCCCGTATTTCGCTGAAATTCTCGCCATTCTTAGAAGGTATGCTGCGTCTGTGGTAGCAAATCGACGATGATGAGACCAAATCATTAGGATAACACATACACATTCACAGGAAATCAAACCCGGTACTCCGTAGTATACTCGGTGAACATTAATACAACCGATAGACAGCAGGGACGGATTCCTGATTGGAAAGGGAGAGATAATGTTCCTTTGAATATGTGTCCAAAAATACACTACTGGCCATTAAAATTGCTACACCACGAAGATGACGTGCTACAGACGCGAAATTTAACCGACAGGAAGAAGATGCTGTGATATGCAAATGATTAGCTTTTCAGAGCATTCACACAAGGTTGGCGCCGGTGGCGACACTTACAACGTGCTGACATGAGGAAATTTTCCAACCGATTTCTCATACACAAACAGCAGTTGATCGGCGTTGCCTGGTGGAACGTTCTTGCGATACCTCTTGTGAGGAGGAGAAATGCGTACCATCACGTTTCCGACTTTGATAAAGTTCGGATTGTAGCCCATCGCGATTGCGGTTTATCGTAACGTGACATTGCTGCTCGCGTTGGTCGAAATCCAATGACTGTTAGCAGAATATGGAATCGGTGGGTTCAGGAGGGTAATACGGAACGCCACGCTGGATCCCAACGGCCTCTTATCACTAGCAGCCGAGATGACAGGCATCTTATCCGCATGGCTGTAACGGATCGTGCAGCCACGTCTCGATCCCGAGTCAACAGATGGGGACGTTTGCAAGACAACAACCATCTGCACGAACAGTTCGACGACGTTTGCAGCAGCATGGATTATCAGCTCGGAGACCATGGCTGCAGTTACCCTTGACGCTGCATCACAGACAGGAGCGACTGCGATGGTGTACTGAACGACGAACGTGGGTGCACGAATGACAAAACGTCATTTTTTCGGATGAATCCAGGTTCTGTTAACAGCATCATGATGGTCTCATCCTTGTTTGGTGACAGCGCGGTAAACGCACATTGAAACCGTGTATTCGTCATCGCCATACTGGCGTATCACCCGGCGTGATGGTATGGGTTGCCACTGGTTACACGTCTCGGTCACCTCTTGTTCGCATTGACGGCACTTTGAACAGTGGACGTTACATTTCAGATGTGTTACGACCCGTGGCTCTACCCTTCATTCGATCCCTGCGAAACCCTGCATTTGAGCAGGATAATGCACGACCACATGTTGCAGGTCCTTTTGGTGCCTTTCTGGATACAGAAAATGTTCGACTGCTGCTCTGGCCAGCACATTCTCCAGATCTCTCGCCAATTTAAAACGTCTGGTCAAAGGTGGCCGAGCAGCTGGCTCGTCATAATACGCCAGTCACTACTCTTGATGAACTGTGGTAACGTATTGAAGCTGCATGGGCAGCTGTCCCTGTACACGCCATCCAAGCTCTGTTTGACTCAATGCCCAGCCGTATCAACGCCGTTATTACGGCCAGAGGTCGTTGTTCTGGGTACTGATTTCTCAGGATCTATGCACCCAAATTGGGTGAAAATGTAATCACATGAGAGTTCTAGTATAATATATATGTCCAATGAATACCCGTTTATCATCTGCCTTTCTTCTTGGTGTAGCAGTTTTAATTGCCATTAGTGTACATCATTGCCACGATAGTTCAGGTATACATGCCGACGTCGCAAGCTGAAGATGAACAGATAGAGAAAGTGTATGAGGATATTGAAAGGGTAATGCAGTATGTAAAGGGGGACGAAAATCTAATAGTCATGGGCGACTGGAATGCAGTAATAGTGAATACTCTGTTCAAGAATCACAAGAGGAGGAGGTATACTTGGAAAAGGCCGGGAGATACGGGAAGATTTCAATTAGATTACATCATGGTCAGACAGAGATTCCGAAATCAGATACTGGACTGTAAGGCGTACCCAGGAGCAGATATAGACTCAGATCACAATATAGTAATGATGAAGAGTAGGCTGAAATTCAAGACTTTAGTCAGGAAGAATCAATACGCAAAGAAGTCGGATACGGAAGTACTAAGGAATGACGAGATACGTTTGAGGTTCTCTAACGCTATAGATACAGCAATAAGGAATAGCGCAGTAGGCAGTACAGTTGAAGAGGAATGGACATCTCTAAAAAGGGCCATCACAGAAGTTGGGAAGGAAAACATGGGTACAAAGAAGGTAGCTGCGAAGTATCCATGGGTAACAGAAGATATACTTCAGTTGATTGATGAAAGGAGGAAGTACAAAAATGTTCCGGAAAAATCAGGAATACTGAAATACAAGTCGCTGACGAATGAAATAAATAGGAAGTGCAGGGAAGCTAAGACGAAATGGCTGCAGGAAAAATGTGAAGACATCGAAAAAGATATTATTGTCGGAAGGACAGACTCAGCATATAGGAAAGTCAAAATAACCTTTGGTGTCATTAAAAGCAACGGTGGTAACATGAAGAGTGCAGCGGAAATTCCACTGTTAAATGCAGAGGAGAGAGCAGATAGGTGGAAAGAATACATTGAAAGCCTCTATGAGGGTGAAGATTTGTCTGATGTGATAGAAGAAGAAACAGGAGACGATTTAGAAGAGATAGGGGATCCAGTATTAGAATCGGAATTTAAAAGAGCTTTGGAGGACTTACGGTCAAATAAGGCAGAAGGGATAGATAACATTCCATCAGAATTTCGAAAATCATTGGGAGAAGTGGCAACAAAACGACTATTCACGTTGGTGTGTAGAATATGAGTCTGGTGACATACCATCTGACTTTCGGAAAAGCATCATCCACACAATTCCGAAGACGGCAAGAGCTGACAAGTGCGAGAATTATCGCACAATCAGCTTAACAGCTCATGCATCGATGCTGCTTACAAGAATAATATACAGAAGAATGGAAAAGAAAATTGAGAATGCACCAGGTGACGATCAGTTTGGCTTTAGGAAAAGTAAAGGGACGAGAGAGGCAATTCTGACGTTACGGCTAATAATGGAAGCAAGGCTAAAGAAAAATCAAGACACTTTCATAGGATTTGTCGACCTGGAAAAAGCGTTCGACAATATAAAATGGTGCAAGCTGTTCGAGATTCTGAAAAAAGTAGGGGTAAGCTATAGGGAGAGACGGGTCATATACAATATGTACAACAACCAAGAGGGAATAATAAGAGTGGACGATCAAGAACGAAGTGCTCGTATTAAGAAGGGTGTAAGACAAGGCTGTAGCCTTTCGCCCCTACTCGTCAATCTGTAACATCGAGGAAGCAATGATGGAAATAAAAGAAAGGTTCAGGAATGGAATTAAAATACAAGGTGAAAGGATATCAATGATGCGATTCGCTGATGACATTGCTATCCTGAGTGAAAGTGAAGAAGAATTAAATGATCTGCTGAACGGAATTAACAGTCTAATGAGTACACAGTGTGGTTTGAGAGTAAATCGGAGAAAGACGAAGGTAATGAGAAGTAGTAGAAATGAGAACAGCGAGAAACTTAACATCAGGATTGATGGTCACGAAGTCAATGAAGTTAAGGAATTCTGCTACCTAGGCAGTAAAATAACCAATGACGGACGGAGCAAGGAGGACATCAAAAGCAGACTCGCTATGGCAAAAAAGGCATTTCTGGCCAAGAGAAGTCTACTAATATCAAATATCGGCCTTAATTTGAGGAAGAAATTTCTGAGGATGTACGCCTGGAGTACAGCATTGTATTGTAGTGAAACATGGACTGTGGGGAAACCGGAACAGAAGAGAATCGAAGCATTTGAGATGTGGTGCTATAGACGAATGTTGAAAATTAGGTGGACTGATAAGGTAAGGAATGAGGAGGTTCTACGCAGAATCGGAGAGGAAAGGAATATGTGGAAAACACTGATAAGGAGAAGGGACAGGATGATAGGACATCTGCTAAGACATGAAGGAATGACTTCCATGGTACTAGAGGGAGCTGTAGAGGGCAAAAACTGTAGAGGAAGACAGAGATTGGAATACGTCAAGCAAATAATTGAGGACGTAGGTTGCAAGTGCTACTCTGAGATGAAGAGGTTAGCACAGGAAAGGAATTCGTGGTGGGCCGCATCAAACCAGTCAGTAGACTGATGACAAAAAAAAGATGGCGCTGACCAATGTCAGTTCCTCTGACACTGTTGTGTGTTCCTTGTGTGTTGCAGGCAGTGTGACTGACGCAGCGTACTGTAAGCACCAGAATGATGTTCATGCCGGGAACAAGCCGAGATGGTTTGTGTACGGCCAAACAGATCTAACCAGCCGAGAGACAGCACGGCTGTACAAAACAAGTATACCCTCGCAGACACCAACCACATCACACAACATTTCAAGTCCTGTTCGGGCGTTTCTGTGATCATGACTCCATTCAGACAGACGAACGGGCAGGGAGGCGGCGGACTTTGCGTTCAACAGATTTGGAGGAACGGGATCTACGGTATACTGACACGAACCCGTCTACAAGCTCCAGGTAAGTTGCCAGCCAAAGTGCGATTATGTGTATCCTGCATGACAACCGCTATTATACCTATCACCTGAAACATACAAGCAACACGCGACACGTGGTCCGATGAACAGTCATTCATCAACGCCATCTACCGTAGCGACGATGCATTTCTGGACACATGTTCATGGGACCTTCTTTCCTCCATTCCCTTTCAGGAATCCGTTCCTGCAGCTTGTCGGTTTTATTGATGTTCACCATGTAGAGACAGTGACAGTAACCACTGGACCACATGCTGCGAACTTTCTGGGGTTGGGACTTCAGTGTATACAATAGTATCATTTGCGATTGACAATTAAGTTATCCCTGTGTTGAAGGGTTCTGAGAAAAAGGATTTTTTTTTTAAATGGAGTAATTACGGTTTGCTGTGTGACCGCGAGTTGTACAGACTACTCCAGACAACGAAAAACTTAGAAATTAAGTTTCTTATAACTTCTAAGAACAATGAAACGAGACAAAATGGGTAAATTCTTGTAAACGTTCCGATCTGGTTTCAGTTGCTCAATTCATTTTGCTGACTCGTATAATGAAAGGAATCTGTAAAGTGAACTGTTTAATTTCCTTCCGAAACGCAAATTGAAACCTCGTGCTGTTCCAACTCTATATGTTCCTTTCTCCAGAGCTGACTTAGGGCGCAGCATTGAGTCTAAAAATGAGAAAAAATTACTGAATAGTAGAAGAGATTTAACAGGTAAATATATTACCAACTAATAAAGAAACGAGAAAAGTGTTAATTATGTAAACAAACAAAGCTTTAAAAGTGACAATAAGCGTTTGTGGCGACAATAAAAATTATAGAAAAAGGAATAAAAGAATTTAGACAAAAGAATACAGTTTTACAGGATAGTCTCCGTCGGTGTAATATTGGGTTCCGCGAAATTAAGCATTTTCAAATACTGATTATGGAAGGATACTGTGCTAATTGATCATATGAAGATATTTCATGGGCTGTGATTTCACGTTGTACATCGTATAAAGCGTTATGTTTTTAAATAAAGGCAAATTTATTACTTTATCCGACTAATAAATAAGTTGAATATACACTCCAAGAAATTGAAATAAGAACACCGTGAATTCATTGTCCCAGGAAGGGGAAACTTTATTGACACATTCCTGGGGTCAGATACATCACGTGATCACACTGACAGAACCACAGGCACACAGACACAGGCAACAGAGCATGCACAATGTCGGCACTAGTACAGTGTATATCCACCTTTCGCAGCAATGCAGGCTGCTATTCTCCCATGGAGACGATCGTAGAGATGCTGGATGTAGTCCTGTGGAACGGCTTGCCATGCCATTTCCACCTGGCGCCTCAGTTGGACCAGCGATCGTGCTGGACGTGCAGACCGCGTGAGACGACACTTCATCCAGTCCCAAACATGCTCAATGGGGGACAGATCCGGAGATCTTGCTGGCCAGGGTAGTTGACGTACACCTTCTAGAGCACGTTGGGTGGCACGGGATACATGCGGACGTGCATTGTCCTGTTGGAACAGCACGTTCCCTTGCCGGTCTAGGAATAGTAGAACGATGGGTTCGATGACGGTTTGGATGTACCGTGCACTATTCAGTGTCCCCTCGACGATCACCAGTGGTGTACGGCCAGTGTAGGAGATCGCTCCCCACACCATGATGCCGGGTGTTGGCCCTGTGTGCCTCGGTCGTATGCAGTCCTGATTGTGGCGCTCACCTGCACGGCGCCAAACACGCATACGACCATCATTGGCACCAAGGCAGAAGCGACTCTCATCGCTGAAGACGACACGTCTCCATTCGTCCCTCCATTCACGCCTGTCGCGACACCACTGGAGGCGGGCTGCACGATGTTGGGGCGTGAGCGGAAGACGGCCTAACGGTGTGCGGGACCGTAGCCCAGCTTCATGGAGACGGTTGCGAATGGTCCTCGCCGATACCCCAGGAGCAACAGTGTCCCTAATTTGCTGGGAAGTGGCGGTGCGGTCCCCTACGGCACTGCGTAGGATCCTACGGTCTTGGCGTGCATCCGTGCGTCGCTGCGGTCCGGTCCCAGGTCGACGGGTACGTGCACCTTCCGCCGACCACTGGCGACAACATCGATGTACTGTGGAGACCTCACGCCCCACGTGTTGAGCAATTCGGCGGTACGTCCACCCGGCCTCCCGCATGCCCACTATACGCCCTCGCTCAAAGTCCGTCAACTGCACATACGGTTCACGTCCACGCTGTCGCGGCATGCTACCAGTGTTAAAGACTGCCATGGAGCTCCGTATGCCACGGCAAACTGGCTGACACTGACGGCGGCGGTGCACAAATGCTGCGCAGCTAGCGCCATTCGACGGCCAACACCGCGGTTCCTGGTGTGTCCGCTGTGCCGTGCGTGTGATCATTGCTTGTACAGCCCTCTCGTAGTGTCCGGAGCAAGTATGGTGGGTCTGACACACCGGTGTCAATGTGTTCTTTTTTCCATTTCCAGGAGTGTAACACGAATAGTCTCGATGGTATTCACAACTGTGTACGAGTTAAACACGTGTACAGAAAAAGATTTTGTCGCTTACAATGTTTTCGCTGTTCACGCAGTAAAACTTCAAATTATTATTTCTTTTTCTTCGAATTCCATTCTAGACGCAGTCTGCAGACAGTATCCACATATACCACAATATGTACCTGCAAAATGATATCATTCTACAACACATAGTTCAGGAGATAAATCGGCATATACATTTAGATGCGTGAAGAACTAGCTATCGCTTGTAATAGAGCGCAGATTACCCAGACTATACGCAGCCAGTGTTTCATAATGAGAGCAATTAACGACTTTCAAAAACCTTTAAGCATAATTTCAAACCTATTCTAAATTTTTTCTCGCTTACTTGCTTGACGTCAAATATTTAATACGTTAACTCATTTATAATCAGACTTTTGAAGGTTTCTTATACACGGGAGTTCGATTCATTAAAGAATCTAAGGTTTACGGGCATGGACTCGTAAGTGACTCTTTTAGGTTTTACCTCCACTGTAGATGAGTTGGCGAGTCTCTGATTTGTATGCGGAGGTTCCTGTTTCGATTCCTGGTACTGCCAGGTGTTTTTACTTGGCGGGAGTACACTTCAATGAGTGCACTGAGCCTCCCGAGGCCAGTTGGGTAAGAAATAGCGACTCCGAAGTTTGTAAAGCTGATAATGTCTGGGAGAGCGGTATGCTGAGGGCGCTTCCCCTTCCCTCCCACCTTCAAATGAATGACGCTTTACCTACGGCGGACGGTCAGCGTCTAATCGTCCTTAAAACCTAGTCAGAGAGTTAGTTTATAAAAACGCAGTTGCTTTTATTTATGTGCTTGTCGAGATGCATATCAGAACATACATTGCCAGAACATAATAGGGTAATAATAATAATAATAATAATAATAGTCTGCCCTCTATCAGCAACTGCTAGATACAGTGAATTTACGATCGTCGCTCTGGGTGTCACAGCGGGGCTACCTGATTTTATCTATTTGCTCCAGGCGGTTCTTACCTGTGCTTTGGCGAGACCTTCCGCAGAAATGATGATGCCTTTGTGGAAGCACGAAGCAAGCTCCTGGTACCCCAACCTGTAAAAAAGAGAAAAACGTGCGGTAATGGAGCTGACTCTCATGAACAACACAATCTCAGTGGAAGCAAAAGTGCGATAACATACAGTGTTTTGATTTTGTATCAAAATGCTGGCCGCATCATGTTATTGAATGTTGCAGAAGTTAGCAGTGGTGTGTTTCTACTATGGGTCGTATTGTTAAACTGACGATATGGCCAAGTCCAAGGATGACGATGAAGCTTTTCTTACTGTGAGAACACGATGGAAACACGCTACTACAGATGAATTTTGGATTTTTAGTAAGTAGAGGAGATTACGTCAGATTGTTAGTGTTGTTTGAAAACGGATTTCTCCAAGTGACTTAGCGGTTTTGCAATACAACGCACGTTATAATGTAGCACCATTATTACAAAATTCATCACACATTTTTTTCGGTGTGTAAGCCTAGGGACTGATGGCCTCAGCAGTTTGGTCCCATAGGAACCTATCACAAATTTAAAAAAAGCCAGAATCAACTTTTGCAGGGTGAACTGCTGCGAGACGTGCAGGAGGAGAGTCAATGAAGTTCTGGAAGGTACCAAAAGCGATGTGGAGCCAAACTGACTCCAGTGTCGTGGCTAGCTAGGTTTCTTGGGTGAGATAGCCCCACAAATACTCGATTGCATTTAAATTTGGTGAATGTGATGGCCAGGGGAGTACAGTAAACACATCCTGGTGCTCTTTGAACCACGCACGCACGTTGCAAGCTCTGTGGGACGCTGCATTGTCATGCTGGTAGGTGCCACCGTGTCGAGGTAAACAAACCCGATGTAGAGGTGGACGTAGTCCTAAGGATAGATGCGTACTTGTATTGACCCGTGGCCTAGGAGTAGCGTCTTTGAGGGCGGAGGAGCGGATAGAGGTTCAGGGCACTCTCTTGTCCTAGGGGTGGGAAATTGCCCCTAAAGGCGGAAGAATCAGCAATGATCAACGACATGAGGATGCAGAAGGCAATGGAAACCACTGCATTAAAGACACGTAACGTGTATCCACGGGACATATGGCCTGTAATTGAAGAAGTGTCATGATGATCTCTCTATTGGCAAAAGATTCCGGAATAGTCCCCCATTCGGATCTCCGGGAGGGGACTGCCAAGAGGGAGGTTACCATGAGAAAAAGATTGAATAATCTACGAAAGGATAACGTTCTACGAGTCGGGGCGTGGAATGTCAGAAGCTTGAACGTGGTAGGGAAACTAGAAAATCTGAAAAGGGAAATGCAAAGGCTCAATCTAGATATAGTAGGGGTCAGTGAAGTGAAGTGGAAGGAAGACAAGGATTTCTGGTCAGAAGAGTATCGGGTAATATCAACAGCAGCAGAAAATGGTATAACAGGTGTAGGATTCGTTATGAATAGGAAGGTAGGGCAGAGGATGTGTTACTGTGAACAGTTCAGTGACCGGGTTGTTCTAATCAGAATCGACAGCAGACCAACACCGACAACGATAGTTCAGGTATACATGCCGACGTCGCAAGCTGAAGATGAACAGATAGAGAAAGTGTATGAAGATATTGAAAGGGTAATGCAGTATGTAAAGGGGGACGAAAATCTAATAGTCATGGGCGACTGGAATGCACTTGTAGGGGAAGGAGACAAGGAATGAAAGAGGAGAAAGACTAATTGAGTTCTGTAACAAGTTTCAGCTAACAACAGCGAATACCCTGTTCAAGAATCACAAGAGGAGGAGGTATACTTGGAAAAGGCCGGGAGATACGGGAAGATTTCAATTAGATTACATCATGGTCAGACAGAGATTCCGAAATCAGATACTGAATTGTAAGGCGTACCCAGGAGGTACTAGAGGGAGCTGTAGAGGGGAAAAACTGTAGAGGAAGACAGAGATTGGAATACGTCAAGCAAATAATTGAGGACGTAGGTTGCAAGTGCTACTCTGAGATGAAGAGGTTGGCACAGGAAAGGAATTCGTGGCGGGCCGCATCAAACCAGTCAGTAGACTGATGACAAAAAAAAAGTGTAACCGAAATAATGTCCAGTCACATTAATGAAAGTGACGTCCGCCCCGACAGCCGAATGGTCAGCGTGACGGACTGCCATCCTAAGGCGCCCGGGTTCGATTCCCAGCTGGATCGGGGATTTTATCCGCTCAGGGACTGGGTGTGGTGTTGTCCTCATCATCGTTTCATCCCCATCCGACGCGCAGGTCGCCCATTGTGGCGTCGAATGTGATAAGACCTGCACCAGGGCGGCCGAACCTGCCCCGTAAGGAGCGTCCCGGCCAATGACGCCAAACGCTCATTTCCAGCTGTCAACCGAGCGGGATAGCCGCGCGGTATAGGGCGCCTTGCCACGGTTCGCGTGGCTTCCCCCGCCGGAGGTTCGAGTCTTCCCTCCGGCATGTGTGTGTGTGTGTGTGTGTGTGTGTGTGTGTGTGTGTGTGTGTGTGTGTGTGTGTGTGTGTTATGTATGTGTGTGTGTGTGTGTGTGTGTGTGTGTGTGCGTGTGTGTGTGTGTGTGTGCCTGTGTGTGTGTGTGTGTGCGTGTGCGTGTGAGTGTGCGTGTGCGTGTGCGTGTGTGTGTGTTGTCCTAAGTTGGTTTAAGTTAGAGCCTAGAGACCGATGGCCTCAGCAGTTTGGTCCCATAGGAACTTACCACAAATTAAAAAAAAGTCAGAACCAACGTTTGCAGGGTGAACTGCTGCGAGACGTGCAGGAGGAGATTCAATGAAGTTCTGGAAGGTACCAAAAGCGATGTGGAGCCAAGTTGACTCCAGTGTCGTGGCTAGCTAGGTTTCTCGGGTGAGATAGCCCCACAGATACTCGATTGCATTTAAATTTGGTGAATGTGATGGCCAGGGGAGTACAGTAAACACATCCTGGTGCTCTTTGAACCACGCACGCACGTTGCAAGCTCTGTGGGACGCTGCATTGTCATGCTGGTAGGTGCCACCGTGTCGAGGTAAACAAACCCGATGTAGAGGTGGACGTAGTCCTAAGGATAGATGCGTACTTGTATTGACCCGTGGCCTAGGGGTAGCGTCTTTGAGGGCGGAGGAGCGGATAGAGGTTCAGGGCACTCTCTTGTCCTAGGGGTGGGAAATTGCCCCTAAAGGCGGAAGAATCAGCAATGATCAACGACATGAGGATGCAGAAGGCAATGGAAACCACTGCATTAAAGACACGTAACGTGTATCCACGGGACATATGGCCTGTAATTGAAGAAGTGTCATGATGATCTCTCTATTGGCAAAAGATTCCGGAATAGTCCCCCATTCGGATCTCCGGGAGGGGACTGCCAAGAGGGAGGTTACCATGAGAAAAAGATTGAATAATCTACGAAAGGATAACGTTCTACGAGTCGGGGCGTGGAATGTCAGAAGCTTGAACGTGGTAGGGAAACTAGAAAATCTGAAAAGGGAAATGAAAAGGCTCAATCTAGATATAGTAGGGGTCAGTGAAGTGAAGTGGAAGGAAGACAAGGATTTCTGGTCAGAAGAGTATCGGGTAATATCAACAGCAGCAGAAAATGGTATAACAGGTGTAGGATTCGTTATGAATAGGAAGGTAGGGCAGAGGATGTGTTACTGTGAACAGTTCAGTGACCGGGTTGTTCTAATCAGAATCGACAGCAGACCAACACCGACAACGATAGTTCAGGTATACATGCCGACGTCGCAAGCTGAAGATGAACAGATAGAGAAAGTGTATGAAGATATTGAAAGGGTAATGCAGTATGTAAAGGGGGACGAAAATCTAATAGTCATGGGCGACTGGAATGCACTTGTAGGGGAAGGAGACAAGGAATGAAAGAGGAGAAAGACTAATTGAGTTCTGTAACAAGTTTCAGCTAACAACAGCGAATACCCTGTTCAAGAATCACAAGAGGAGGAGGTATACTTGGAAAAGGCCGGGAGATACGGGAAGATTTCAATTAGATTACATCATGGTCAGACAGAGATTCCGAAATCAGATACTGAATTGTAAGGCGTACCCAGGAGGTACTAGAGGGAGCTGTAGAGGGGAAAAACTGTAGAGGAAGACAGAGATTGGAATACGTCAAGCAAATAATTGAGGACGTAGGTTGCAAGTGCTACTCTGAGATGAAGAGGTTGGCACAGGAAAGGAATTCGTGGCGGGCCGCATCAAACCAGTCAGTAGACTGATGACAAAAAAAAAGTGTAACCGAAATAATGTCCAGTCACATTAATGAAAGTGACGTCCGCCCCGACAGCCGAATGGTCAGCGTGACGGACTGCCATCCTAAGGCGCCCGGGTTCGATTCCCAGCTGGATCGGGGATTTTATCCGCTCAGGGACTGGGTGTGGTGTTGTCCTCATCATCGTTTCATCCCCATCCGACGCGCAGGTCGCCCATTGTGGCGTCGAATGTGATAAGACCTGCACCAGGGCGGCCGAACTTGCCCCGTAAGGAGCGTCCCGGCCAATGACGCCAAACGCTCATTTCCAGCTGTCAACCGAGCGGGATAGCCGCGCGGTATAGGGCGCCTTGCCACGGTTCGCGTGGCTTCCCCCGCCGGAGGTTCGAGTCTTCCCTCCGGCATGTGTGTGTGTGTGTGTGTGTGTGTGTGTGTGTGTGTGTTATGTATGTGTGTGTTATGTATGTGTGTGTGTGTGTGTGTGTGTGTGTGCGTGTGTGTGTGTGTGTGTGTGCCTGTGTGTGTGTGTGTGTGTGTGCGTGTGCGTGTGAGTGTGCGTGTGCGTGTGCGTGTGTGTGTGTTGTCCTAAGTTGGTTTAAGTTAGATTAAGTTGTGTGTAAGCCTAGAGACCGATGGCCTCAGCAGTTTGGTCCCATAGGAACTTACCACAAATTAAAAAAAAGTCAGAACCAACGTTTGCAGGGTGAACTGCTGCGAGACGTGCAGGAGGAGATTCAATGAAGTTCTGGAAGGTACCAAAAGCGATGTGGAGCCAAGTTGACTCCAGTGTCGTGGCTAGCTAGGTTTCTCGGGTGAGATAGCCCCACAGATACTCGATTGCATTTAAATTTGGTGAATGTGATGGCCAGGGGAGTACAGTAAACACATCCTGGTGCTCTTTGAACCACGCACGCACGTTGCAAGCTCTGTGGGACGCTGCATTGTCATGCTGGTAGGTGCCACCGTGTCGAGGTAAACAAACCCGATGTAGAGGTGGACGTAGTCCTAAGGATAGATGCGTACTTGTATTGACCCGTGGCCTAGGGGTAGCGTCTTTGAGGGCGGAGGAGCGGATAGAGGTTCAGGGCACTCTCTTGTCCTAGGGGTGGGAAATTGCCCCTAAAGGCGGAAGAATCAGCAATGATCAACGACATGAGGATGCAGAAGGCAATGGAAACCACTGCATTAAAGACACGTAACGTGTATCCACGGGACATATGGCCTGTAATTGAAGAAGTGTCATGATGATCTCTCTATTGGCAAAAGATTCCGGAATAGTCCCCCATTCGGATCTCCGGGAGGGGACTGCCAAGAGGGAGGTTACCATGAGAAAAAGATTGAATAATCTACGAAAGGATAACGTTCTACGAGTCGGGGCGTGGAATGTCAGAAGCTTGAACGTGGTAGGGAAACTAGAAAATCTGAAAAGGGAAATGCAAAGGCTCAATCTAGATATAGTAGGGGTCAGTGAAGTGAAGTGGAAGGAAGACAAGGATTTCTGGTCAGAAGAGTATCGGGTAATATCAACAGCAGCAGAAAATGGTATAACAGGTGTAGGATTCGTTATGAATAGGAAGGTAGGGCAGAGGATGTGTTACTGTGAACAGTTCAGTGACCGGGTTGTTCTAATCAGAATCGACAGCAGACCAACACCGACAACGATAGTTCAGGTATACATGCCGACGTCGCAAGCTGAAGATGAACAGATAGAGAAAGTGTATGAAGATATTGAAAGGGTAATGCAGTATGTAAAGGGGGACGAAAATCTAATAGTCATGGGCGACTGGAATGCACTTGTAGGGGAAGGAGACAAGGAATGAAAGAGGAGAAAGACTAATTGAGTTCTGTAACAAGTTTCAGCTAACAACAGCGAATACCCTGTTCAAGAATCACAAGAGGAGGAGGTATACTTGGAAAAGGCCGGGAGATACGGGAAGATTTCAATTAGATTACATCATGGTCAGACAGAGATTCCGAAATCAGATACTGAATTGTAAGGCGTACCCAGGAGGTACTAGAGGGAGCTGTAGAGGGGAAAAACTGTAGAGGAAGACAGAGATTGGAATACGTCAAGCAAATAATTGAGGACGTAGGTTGCAAGTGCTACTCTGAGATGAAGAGGTTGGCACAGGAAAGGAATTCGTGGCGGGCCGCATCAAACCAGTCAGTAGACTGATGACAAAAAAAAAGTGTAACCGAAATAATGTCCAGTCACATTAATGAAAGTGACGTCCGCCCCGACAGCCGAATGGTCAGCGTGACGGACTGCCATCCTAAGGCGCCCGGGTTCGATTCCCAGCTGGATCGGGGATTTTATCCGCTCAGGGACTGGGTGTGGTGTTGTCCTCATCATCGTTTCATCCCCATCCGACGCGCAGGTCGCCCATTGTGGCGTCGAATGTGATAAGACCTGCACCAGGGCGGCCGAACCTGCCCCGTAAGGAGCGTCCCGGCCAATGACGCCAAACGCTCATTTCCAGCTGTCAACCGAGCGGGATAGCCGCGCGGTATAGGGCGCCTTGCCACGGTTCGCGTGGCTTCCCCCGCCGGAGGTTCGAGTCTTCCCTCCGGCATGTGTGTGTGTGTGTGTGTGTGTGTGTGTGTGTGTTATGTATGTGTGTGTTATGTATGTGTGTGTGTGTGTGTGTGTGTGTGCGTGTGTGTGTGTGTGTGTGCCTGTGTGTGTGTGTGTGTGCGTGTGCGTGTGAGTGTGCGTGTGCGTGTGCGTGTGTGTGTGTTGTCCTAAGTTGGTTTAAGTTAGATTAAGTTGTGTGTAAGCCTAGAGACCGATGGCCTCAGCAGTTTGGTCCCATAGGAACTTACCACAAATTAAAAAAAAGTCAGAACCAACGTTTGCAGGGTGAACTGCTGCGAGACGTGCAGGAGGAGATTCAATGAAGTTCTGGAAGGTACCAAAAGCGATGTGGAGCCAAGTTGACTCCAGTGTCGTGGCTAGCTAGGTTTCTCGGGTGAGATAGCCCCACAGATACTCGATTGCATTTAAATTTGGTGAATGTGATGGCCAGGGGAGTACAGTAAACACATCCTGGTGCTCTTTGAACCACGCACGCACGTTGCAAGCTCTGTGGGACGCTGCATTGTCATGCTGGTAGGTGCCACCGTGTCGAGGTAAACAAACCCGATGTAGAGGTGGACGTAGTCCTAAGGATAGATGCGTACTTGTATTGACCCGTGGCCTAGGGGTAGCGTCTTTGAGGGCGGAGGAGCGGATAGAGGTTCAGGGCACTCTCTTGTCCTAGGGGTGGGAAATTGCCCCTAAAGGCGGAAGAATCAGCAATGATCAACGACATGAGGATGCAGAAGGCAATGGAAACCACTGCATTAAAGACACGTAACGTGTATCCACGGGACATATGGCCTGTAATTGAAGAAGTGTCATGATGATCTCTCTATTGGCAAAAGATTCCGGAATAGTCCCCCATTCGGATCTCCGGGAGGGGACTGCCAAGAGGGAGGTTACCATGAGAAAAAGATTGAATAATCTACGAAAGGATAACGTTCTACGAGTCGGGGCGTGGAATGTCAGAAGCTTGAACGTGGTAGGGAAACTAGAAAATCTGAAAAGGGAAATGCAAAGGCTCAATCTAGATATAGTAGGGGTCAGTGAAGTGAAGTGGAAGGAAGACAAGGATTTCTGGTCAGAAGAGTATCGGGTAATATCAACAGCAGCAGAAAATGGTATAACAGGTGTAGGATTCGTTATGAATAGGAAGGTAGGGCAGAGGATGTGTTACTGTGAACAGTTCAGTGACCGGGTTGTTCTAATCAGAATCGTCAGCAGACCAACACCGACAACGATAGTTCAGGTATACATGCCGACGTCGCAAGCTGAAGATGAACAGATAGAGAAAGTGTATGAAGATATTGAAAGGGTAATGCAGTATGTAAAGGGGGACGAAAATCTAATAGTCATGGGCGACTGGAATGCACTTGTAGGGGAAGGAGACAAGGAATGAAAGAGGAGAAAGACTAATTGAGTTCTGTAACAAGTTTCAGCTAACAACAGCGAATACCCTGTTCAAGAATCACAAGAGGAGGAGGTATACTTGGAAAAGGCCGGGAGATACGGGAAGATTTCAATTAGATTACATCATGGTCAGACAGAGATTCCGAAATCAGATACTGAATTGTAAGGCGTACCCAGGAGGTACTAGAGGGAGCTGTAGAGGGGAAAAACTGTAGAGGAAGACAGAGATTGGAATACGTCAAGCAAATAATTGAGGACGTAGGTTGCAAGTGCTACTCTGAGATGAAGAGGTTGGCACAGGAAAGGAATTCGTGGCGGGCCGCATCAAACCAGTCAGTAGACTGATGACAAAAAAAAAGTGTAACCGAAATAATGTCCAGTCACATTAATGAAAGTGACGTCCGCCCCGACAGCCGAATGGTCAGCGTGACGGACTGCCATCCTAAGGCGCCCGGGTTCGATTCCCAGCTGGATCGGGGATTTTATCCGCTCAGGGACTGGGTGTGGTGTTGTCCTCATCATCGTTTCATCCCCATCCGACGCGCAGGTCGCCCATTGTGGCGTCGAATGTGATAAGACCTGCACCAGGGCGGCCGAACCTGCCCCGTAAGGAGCGTCCCGGCCAATGACGCCAAACGCTCATTTCCAGCTGTCAACCGAGCGGGATAGCCGCGCGGTATAGGGCGCCTTGCCACGGTTCGCGTGGCTTCCCCCGCCGGAGGTTCGAGTCTTCCCTCCGGCATGTGTGTGTGTGTGTGTGTGTGTGTGTGTGTGTGTGTGTGTGTGTGTTATGTATGTGTGTGTTATGTATGTGTGTGTGTGTGTGTGTGTGTGTGTGCGTGTGTGTGTGTGTGTGTGCCTGTGTGTGTGTGTGTGTGTGTGCGTGTGCGTGTGAGTGTGCGTGTGCGTGTGCGTGTGTGTGTGTTGTCCTAAGTTGGTTTAAGTTAGATTAAGTTGTGTGTAAGCCTAGAGACCGATGGCCTCAGCAGTTTGGTCCCATAGGAACTTACCACAAATTAAAAAAAAGTCAGAACCAACGTTTGCAGGGTGAACTGCTGCGAGACGTGCAGGAGGAGATTCAATGAAGTTCTGGAAGGTACCAAAAGCGATGTGGAGCCAAGTTGACTCCAGTGTCGTGGCTAGCTAGGTTTCTCGGGTGAGATAGCCCCACAGATACTCGATTGCATTTAAATTTGGTGAATGTGATGGCCAGGGGAGTACAGTAAACACATCCTGGTGCTCTTTGAACCACGCACGCACGTTGCAAGCTCTGTGGGACGCTGCATTGTCATGCTGGTAGGTGCCACCGTGTCGAGGTAAACAAACCCGATGTAGAGGTGGACGTAGTCCTAAGGATAGATGCGTACTTGTATTGACCCACTGTGCCATTCAGAACTACGAGGTCACCCATGGAATATCACAAAAATATTCACCAGACTATGACGCCCTCTCCTCCGGTCCGGGACTTTTCGACGATTGTTGCATGGTGTTTGCTTCCACACGATTCACGCCTAACACGCTAACGGCCATCTGTCTGATGCAGCATAAGATCACCCGCCACCACTCAGTGGACGTTTATTGGCTTGCAAATTACAGCCTTCGTCGCTACGAACAGCAGTCAGCAAGGATGCAAGAACCAGTCGCAGCTGCGGAGGCCTGTTCGCAGCAACGTTTCCTCAACGGTCGTTAAGGAGACACTCTTGTTAGCCGCTTGGTTCATCATCTGAGCGGTCAGTTGCTCAACAGTTGCACGTCTATTCGCCCGTACACGTCTCCATAGACATCGTTCACCCCTGTCATCTGTGGCCCACCACAGTTGCCTCGGCACATGTTTTGGATAAATCCATTTTGCTATTCACAGTATACTTTAACCAATGGCGACAAACGAACAGTTTACAAATTTCGCCGTTTCGGAAATGATTCCACCCTTGTTCCGGGACCCAATCATCGTACCCTTCAGCACGGCAGATTAATCGCTTCGTTTCCGTATTACGACAATAACTTCACTGTTTCCACGTCTCCCGACACGTTTTATAGACCCTCCACTACCGTTGACGCTGAATAAAACTTACAGGCGGTGGTCATATTAATGTGACTCGATTGTGTAATAGCCGATCAAGCGACAGCCAGTGTGGCGCAGTAGTATCATTCAGGAGTCGTGCAGCTTAGGCCGATGGCCTTCTGGCGACCGAGTGAGCACGCATAGTGTATCGGGTGCCCGCCGAGAGGTCCTGGAAAGCGGTGCTGGAGGCCGGCAGCTTGTGGTGTCTCCAGGAGGACGCGGAGGACACGCTCCAGTTGGCGTCGCCCATCCGTGCCGGGCCACGCGGGCTACCTAAGCTCGTCTGTAAACTTCACGCGGCGCTGGTCGGCCACAGAAACCTAAAGCGTTCTGATTCTTCTACTTGTTACACTTTAATGTTTGATGATACCTGTACCGACAAAAACACGCTACTCTTCGGAAAGATGTAGCGTTTTCCTATTCTTTTCCTCATAGCAGGTTAGCCACTACTGCCCGCTCACCCATCTTCTCGTCCCTCTGGTCATAACAAGCGAGCCACGCTTCCGGCATTGCCGTAGAATCATGGGAAAAAATATTCGAAAGACTTGCTCTACTTTTTAAAGCATTTTATGGATTGTCGAAGCAACGAAGGTTTACAAGTAACTAGAAAGAAACACAGAGTTCCATTTTTAAAGACAGTCGTCGAAAGGATACAATTACAGGCGTGTGATTTTCAATAGTAGCTCAAAGCAATCTTACTGACCCAGGTTAATAGATTTTCTAAGGACGCATGTAATGTGGCACGTTCACCAACAAAGAGAAGATTCTAGTCCGATATAAGTTGGGGTAAGTTTATAACTTCACATCTTAATTATATCATGTAAATACAAATAAAACGCATTAGATGACAGCCAACCTCTTTGTCCAACAGTCACCAATACGATGTGAGGAGTACACCAATGGGTAGCCGTCGTCTCTGTTAAAATGACCGGAAATATCTTAATGAATTGAGTGAGAGATCCGACGCCTGTTTTTAAAGAAAATAAAATCTCTGTCTTTGTCTGTTTGATTTTCCGACATCCTTCTACATACAAATACGCACGCCGCAAGCCACGGTATGCGGGCGCCAGAGGATGTCCTGTACTACCACTAGTCGCTTGCTTTCCTGTTCCACTCGCAAACAGAGGGAGGGGGGTGGAGCAAAGACTGTTTGTGTGTCTCCGTAAGAGCCTTTTATTTCTGTGGTCCTCATAGAAATGTATTTTGGAGGCAGCAGAATCGTTCTGCAGTCAGCTTCAACTGTCGGTTCTCTAAATTTTCTCAATAGTGTTCCTCGACAGACATGTCGCCTTCCCTCGAAAGATTCCCAATTGAGTTCTCAAGCGTCTCCTGTATACTTACATGATGTTCGAATCTACCGGTAACAGCCCGCCTCAGAATTGCTTCGATTTTTACTATAACTTGGAGTGGTGGAGATTTCAAACACACCATCAACACTAAAGAATCGCTCGCACTAATGTCCTTTATAGATAAACCCCACTTTCCTCCCAACAAACCGCAGTCCCAACTCGCTTTGCTCCTTCGTCTCGGTGTCGTAGATAAACATACAACAATCGTCCATGGTGATTAGGTTAAAGAAGTTACCTAGACTACCCTGACAGCTGCAACATCCCCCCTGATGCCCCGGACAGGTGGGCTTATTAAAAGCTTGCGAGCAGGTACTGAACCCTGTGGGCGCTGAACTTTGCCTCGTCCCATACGTCGTGCAGGATGAAAACTGATCCATGAGAGATTTTTCCACTGCCGCCTCGTTTATGACACGCCGATGTTCGAACCACCACGTCTCTTGCTACTCCAGGTTCTTCACAGAGAGATAGTCTACCACTTCGTTGTCCGTCAGTCAGACGTGTTTGACCACACTGGAAGCATCTGCGCAACCTAAGCTCTGTCATGTGATGGTGCATTGATGCTGCACACTTCCACTAACATATCACGAATTTTAGCTGCGTTGTCCAAATGCAGAAAACGAATTACCCCACGATATTGCACTTTATCAATCGACAATTTATTTGTCTGCTCTTTCGATGTACGCTGGTTCTGTGGCGTGGGGATCTCAGTGTATACCTTGACTGCGAGACATATATCGCCCAACAACAAAAAAGTAGTTACCTCACTTAACTTTTTGATCTGATAAAACTTTATGACTACACATACTATAATTTGTCTGGCTGGAGTAGTATCAGCACTTCTTGCAGCACCTTCCTTCTCCTCCTCCTCCTCCTCCTCCTCCTCTTCTTCTTCTCCTTCTTCTTCCTGTTCCTCTACTACATTTCATGGATTCACTATTCGATCTCTTCTCCCCTTGGCATATCCAACTCTGCTTTGGGAAGTCTGGCATTTTGCGTTCTTTGTAAGTGTTCGGTCCCAAACTATTATTTAACGTTTTATTGTGTACTGATTCTATCTTTAATTCTTTCCTAATATCTTCATTTCGTATGGTATCCACAATCGTACATACCAGTACATACAAATCTCATTCACTCTATTGATTTTCAATCGGCATCCAGACTTCGCTACCACAAACGAACATGATCAAAGTCATTACTTCATAAATTTTGTTTTCGTTTATTTCTTTATTTTTAAAAGCTATTCGACTCATCCCTCATACAGCTTGAAATTAGCTTTTTTTTCACTGTATATTTGCCATTACATAAAATTTTGTCACTGTCAACATATTTAAAATTCGATACTTGTTTTAATATGTTCTTTTCTGACACAATCTGTGATGTGACTGGATTCTTTCCTCTAAAAGCCATAATTTTCGTTTTATTAACTGATATCTTAAAATTTTAAGATGTACGTAGAATATTCAAAATATAGATGGATTTCAGTATCTCTCATTTACTTTAGTCATTATTTGATGGTATTCAAAGCAAAGGCACTGTTTGATAATTTAATTACTGGATATAATAGCAGTTTCCATCAATCAAAGCTTCCCGTTCGAGGCCCGTACAGTCCAGAACGGGTACGCTAATCAGGCAAAATCACCGTGAGCATTGAGGCACTCATCGCATTGAATCGAAGGTACCCGTTTGTTAAAACACTGTATCCTGGTGTATGGTGAAGTCCGCAACTGCCTGCCGCATATCCGTCCAGCTGGCATAGCTGACCCTTCAAAGCATTTTTTATGGGACAGAGGAGGTAATAATCGGACGGGGAAAGAACAGGACCATAGCGTGGCCGCTAGAATGTCTCTCATTGACTTGGCGCAACTTCTGCGTTACAACATTTGCGATGTGGGGAGGAAGGTCAAGAAGCAGCAGCAACCCTTGTTGCAGTTTTCCCGGACGTTTCGCATTAACTGCACGCCGATGGTGTCCCACACACATTCTGCAGTCTCCGGTAAATGTCTACAGCCGCTCGTCCTTCGGCAACCAAGAAAGGAATAAGAACGGAGTCGTCCTGTTTGGACCCATTTGGAAATAAGTTCGCCACAGTTTACGTTTCCGCATTTCGCACGTCGGAAAGACACGAATGCCACATTAATCTTTTGCTTACGTGTCGGTGCTCATACATCAGCACCGAGTAGCGCTATGTTGCATACACACTTCAGCAATGTCACATTTTGATTGTTCCTCATATATTACGACGAAACGAGGACATAATGGCGGCGCAACACTAACAATAGGTGTCCGTAAGGCGCAACATAGATTAAGTACAAAACAGATGTCGGATGTCGCGAATGTAATTAATCTGTAAACACAAACATTTAACTATACATACACTACGCTTTCAGTATTTTGTCTGAGATGTATTATCTCAGCATTAAATTAAAATTGGCCCGAATTCCCTGGTTCTGACCACGGTTTTCGGGAGGTTTTCCTTGGTTGTAAGACGAATGTGGAACTAGTAATCTCTTACCAACTACACTCCTGGAAATTGAAATAAGAACACCGTGAATTCATTGTCCCAGGAAGGGGAAACTTTATTGACACATTCCTGGGGTCAGATACATCACATGATCACACTGACAGAACCACAGGCACACAGACACAGGCAACAGAGCATGCACAATGTCGGCACTAGTACAGTGTATATCCACCTTTCGCAGCAATGCAGGCTGCTATTCTCCCATGGAGACGATCGTAGAGATGCTGGATGCAGTCCCGTGGAACGGCTTGCCACGCCATTTCCACCTGGCGCCTCAGTTGGACCAGCGTTCGTGCTGGACGTGCAGACCGCGTGAGACGACGCTTCATCCAGTCCCAAACATGCTCAATGGGGGACAGATCCGGAGATCTTGCTGGCCGGGGTAGTTGACTTACACCTTCTAGAGCACGTTGGGTGGCACGGGATACATGCGGACGTGCATTGTCCTGTTGGAACAGCAAGTTCCCTTGCCGGTCTAGGAATGGTAGAACGATGGATTCGATGACGGTTTGGATGTACCGTGCACTATTCACTGTCCCCTCGACGATCACCAGTGGTGTACGGCCAGTGTAGGAGATCGCTCCCCACACCATGATGCCGGGTGTTGGCCCTCTGTGCCTCGGTCGTATGCAGTCCTGATTGTGGCGCTCACCTGCACGGCGCCAAACACGCATACGACCATCATTGGCACCAAGGCAGAAGCGACTCTCATCGCTGAAGACGACACGTCTCCATTCGTCCCTCCATTCACGCCTGTCGTGACACCACTGGAGGCGGGCTGCATGATGTTGGGGCGTGAGCGGAAGACGGCCTAACGGTGTGCAGGACCGTAGCCCAGCTTCATGGAGACGGTTGCGAATGGTCCTCGCCGATACCCCAGGAGTAACAGTGTCCCTAATTTGCTGGGAAGTGGCGGTGCGGTCCCCTACGGCACTGCGTATGATCCTACGGTCTTGGCGTGCATCCGTGCGTCGCTGCGGTCCGGTCCCAGGTCGACGGGCACGTGCACCTTCCGCCGACCACTGGCGACAACATCGATGTACTGTGGAGACCTCACGCCCCACGTGTTGAGCAATTCGGCGGTACGTCCACCCGGCCTCCCGCATGCCCACTATACGCCCTCGCTCAAAGTCCGTCAACTGCACATACGGTTCACGTCCACGCTGTCGCGGCATGCTACCAGTGTTAAAGACTGCGATGGAGCTCCGTATGCCACGGCAAACTGGCAGACACTAACGGCGGCGGTGCACAAATGCTGCGCAGCTAGCGCCATTCGACGGCCAACACCGCGGTTCCTGGTGTGTCCGCTGTGCCGTGCGTGTGATCATTGCTTGTACAGCCCTCTCGCAGTGTCCGGAGCAAGTATGGTGGGTCTGACACACCGGTGTCAATGTGTTCTTTTTTCCATTTCCAGGAGTGTATTTTTAACTGGCGTTACCTTTGTCCCAATACGAGCTCGTCTGGCGTGTGGGTGCGATGTCCCTGCCTTTCCAGTGTGTCATTATTCAAGCAGCCTGCTCTACCTTTAGCGGTAGGGAATGAAAAGTACACTACTGGCCGTTAAAATTGCTACACCACGAAGATGACGTGCTACAGACGCGAAATTTAATCGACATGAAGAAGATGTTGTGCTATGCAAACGATTAGCTTTTCAGAGATTTCACACAAGGTTGCTGCCGGTGGCGACATCTACAACGTGCTGACATGAGGAAAGTTTCCAACCGATTTCTCATACACAAACAGCAGTTAACCGGTGTTGCCTGGTGAAACGTTGTCGTGATGCCTCGTGTAAGGAGGAGAAATACGTACCATCACGTTTCCGACTTTGATAAAGGTCGGATTGTAGCGTATCGCGATTGCGGTTAATTGTATCGCGACATTGCTGCTCGCGTTGGTCGAAATCCAATGACTGTTAGCAGAATATGGAATCGGTGGGTTCAGGAGGGTAATACGAAACGCCGTGTTGGATCCCAACGGCCTCGTATCACTAGCAGTCGAGATGACAGGCATCTTATCCGCATGGGTGTAGCGGATCGTGCAGCCACGTCTCGATTCCTGAGTCAGCAGATGTGGACGTTTGCAAGACAACAACCACCTGTACGAACAGTTCGACGACGTTTGCAGCAGCATGGGCTGTCAGCTCGGAGACCACAGCTGTGGATACCCTTGACGCTGCATCACAGACAGGAGCGCCTGCGATGGTGTACTCAACGACGAACCTGGGTGCACGAATAGCAAAACGTCATTTTTTCGGATGAATCCAGGTTCTGTTTACAGCATCATGATGGTCTCATCCGTGTTTGGCGACATCGCGATGAACGCACATTGGAAGCGTGTATTCGTCATCGCCATATTGGCGTATCAACCGGCGTGATGGTATAGGGTGCCACTGGTTACACGTCTCGGTCACCTCTTGTTCGCATTGACGGCACTTTGAACAGTGGACGTTACATTTCAGATGTGTTACGACCCGTGGCTCTACCCTTCATTGGATCCCTGCGAAACCCCGCATTTTAGCAGGATAATGCACGACCGCATGTTGCAGGTCCTTTTGGTGCCTTTCTGGATACAGAAAATGTTCGACTGCTGCCTTGGCCAGCACATTCTCCAGATCTCTCAGTAACTGACAAGTCTGGTCAATGGTGGCCGAGCAACTGGCTCGTCACAATACGCCAGTCACTACTCTTGATGAACTGTGGTACCGTGATGAAGCTGCATGGGCAGCTGTACCTGTACACGCCATCCAAGCTCTGTCTGACTCAATGCCCAGGCGTATCAAGGCCGTTATTACAGCCAGAGGTGGTTGTTCTGGGTACTGATTTCTCAGGATCTATGCATCCAAATTGCGTGAAAATGTAATCACATGTCAGTTCTAGTATAATGTATTTGTCCAATGAATACCCGTTTGTCATCTGCCTTTCTTCTTGGTGTAGCAATTTTAATGGCCAGTAGTATATTAAAAGACATTTATCTCACGATCTACTTTGAGACCAGGCAGGTAATAATATCCTGCGCTAGACGAGCAATGAGTCGGTTGTCGGAACATTTTTCCTGCAGTATACAATGTTACCTCCAATAATAAAATAAAATAAAATATCAGCAGCCGTTATTTCGGTTTTACTTGTTAGGCAACCAGTTTCGGCATTGGTTACTCGATGTATGCAAGCCTGAAGATCGCGTAATGTAATGCCGAAACTGGATGCCTAACAAATAAAACCGAAGTAGCGGCTGTTGGTATTTTATTTTTATTATTGGAAATCGTCCAGCCGAAGTCGAGCACTCCGGACATAGGATGGAGTTACATTTATTTACAGTCTCGTCTGTTTTTCAGCGCACTGCGGTGTGTGCGAGTCGGTTCTCACGCTGGTGAGAAAGAGAGAAGATTTGCCGACCCCGACAGAGTGAGCAGTCGAGAGGCGGTGAGGACCACTCCGAGTCAATGGCACGAGGCGCGTAGGTATTGGGCAGCCGGTGGTCCCGCGCGGCGCCGCGGACAGGTTTGCAGAGGTCAGTGGCGTGGCGCGGCGCGTGTGTGGGCGTGTGCCCGCGCCCGGCATGTGGGTCAAGGGTGAGGGAGGAAGAACAAGCGGTCCCGTTAGCGCCGCCGGCGGCGGGGTGTGGCGGGCCGGGACCAGGTGTGTGGCGCGGCCAGCGGCAGCGCACAGACACGCCTAGCGTCTGCCCTGCCCGTGCACGATGGGCCGGGATGGGGTGGGCTGCTTCTCTGCCCCGTTTCACGTGACCACTCCCGATCAAACCGTGTGAGTCACCCGCGGAGCAAGTCAGGCAAGTGTGATTTCCAATTTTATGAGTCTCGAAATGTTATATATACAGAGGACATGAAAGGGAAGCAGTGGTTGGGAAGGGAGTGAGACAGGGTTGTAGCCTCTCCCTGATGCTATTCAATCTGTATATTGAGCAAGCAGTAAAGGAAACAAAAGAAAAATTCGGAATAGGTATTAAAATCCATGGAGAAGAAATAAAAACTTTGAGGTTTGCCGATGACATTGTAATTCTGTCAGAGACAGCAAAGGACTTGGAAGAGCAGTTCAATGGAATGGATAGTGTCTTGAAAGGAGGATATAAGATGAACATCAACAAAAGAAAAACGAGGATAATGGAATGTAGTCGAATCAAGTCGGGTGATGCTGAGGGAATTAGATAAGGAAATGAGACACTTAAAGTAGTAAAGGAGTTTCGCTATTTAGGGAGCAAAATAACTGATGATGGTCGAAGTAAAGAGGATATAAAATGTACACTGGCAATGGCAAGGAAAGCTTTTCTGAAGAAGAGAAATTTGTTAACACCGAGTATAGATTTGAATGTCAAGAAGTCGTTTCTGAAAGGATTTGTATAGAGTGTAGCCATGTATGGAAGTGAAACATGGATGATAAATAGTTTAGACAAGAAGAGAATAGAAGCTTTCCAACTGTGGTGCTACAGAATAATGTTGAAGATTAGATGGGTAGATCACATAACTAATGAGGAGGTATTGAATAGAATTGGGGAGAAGAGAAGTTTGTGGCACAACTTGACTAGAAGGAGGGATCGGTTGGTAGGACATGTTCTGAGGCATCAAGGGATCACCAATTTAGTATTGGAGGCCAGCGTGGAGGGTAAAAATCGTAGAGGGAGACCAAGAGATGAATACACTAAGCAGATTCAGAAGGACATAGGCTGCAGTAGGTATTGGGAGATGAAGAAGCTAGCACAGGATAGAGTAGCATGGAGACCTGCATCAAACCAGTCTCTGGACTGAAGACCACAACAACAACAAGAGGGTTTCCGGAAATTTCCGTTACAGACTTCTAGAGCTTGTAGAGGGGAGTGAGTACATAGTATTTCGAAAATAAATCCACGTCCGGAGACGCACCGTTTCCGTGCTACAGCCAGTTAGTTAGTCAGTTAGTTAGTTACGTGTCCCATTGATCAATAGCACGGAAAACCGTTATGATGTGGAACGTGTTAAATGCACAAAAAATGCGCAAAGAAAACAAGTATTTTTTTGTTTACATTATAGCGTTATACCTAAATATCTCCATTATCTATCCCATTCTCTTAAATGGCACAAAATGCATATATTATATCTCCAGATTTATTTACTCATATTCAAGAATTCATCTATGGTATAAAAGGAGTTGACAAGGACGTATGATTTCAATTTGTTTTTGAAACTATTACTGCTGTCTGTCAGACAGCCGGCCGGGGTGGCCGTGCGGTTCTAGGCGCTACAGTCTGGAACCACGCGACTGATACGGTCGCAGGTTGGAATCCAGCCTCGTGCATGGGTATGTGTGATGTCCTTAGGTTAGTTAGGTTTAAGTAGTTCTAAGTTCTAGGGGACTGATGAACTCAGATGTTAAGTCCCATAGTGCCCAGAGCCAGCCATCTGTCAGACATTTTATTTTATCTGGTAATTAATCAAAAAGTTTTATAGCAGCACATTTTACCCCTTTTTGTTCCAAAGATAGGTTAAGTACAGGATAGTGTAGGGTCGCTGTTGTTTTTAAACTGGTCCATGCTGTTGAGAAAAAATGTCATTACTGAGTAAATGTACTGTGAAGCAGTTGTAAGAATTCCTAACCTTTTAAACAGATGCCTACAAGATGTGCGACTATGAACCCCACACGTTATTCTAACTACTTTCTTTTGAGCAGTGAATACCTTTTGCCTAAGTGTTGAGTTGCCCCAGAATATTATTCCGTATGACATCAGAGAGTGGAAGTACGCAAAGTATGTTAGCTTACTAATTTCTACATCCTCAAAATTGGCAATTATTCTGATTGCAAGAGTTGCTGAACCTAGTCGCTTTAGGGGATCCAAAATATGAATTTTCCAATTAAGATTCTCATCTATATGAACACTCAAACACTTAGTATGATCTACCCTGGCTACTGACTTCTTTTTATGTGTTATGTTTATTGAAGGAATTATACTTTTTGCAGCAGAAAATTGGATGTACTGTGTTTTTTCAAAGTTCAGAGTAAGCCCATTAGCAGAAAACCAATTAATAACTTTTCCACAGACCTTATTTGTATAATTTTCTATCGGACATTCTTTTACTGGATTAATAATTATGCTTGTATCATCAGCAAACAGTGTCAGTTTAGCATCTTGTTTCACATAAGAAGGGAGGTCCTTCACATATATCAAGAACAGGAGGGGACCCATGATGGAACCTTGTGGAACACCTAATGTGATTTCACCCCAGTTAGATGAAGTGGCAAAATCCTTTGAATCACTTGAAGCATATAAAGAGACTTTTTGGTTCCTGTTCTGTAGATATGACTTAAACCACTCATATGCTGTTTCATTTATATCATACAATTGTAATTTCTCTAACATAATGTCATGGTTCACACAATCAAATGCTTTGGACAAATCACAGAATATTCCAACTGGTGACATTTTACTATTTAAAGACTATTATGTGGACAGTGAAACTGTGTATTGCTGTCTCAGTGGAACAGCATTTCCGAAATCCGAAATTTGATTTACTAAGTATCCCATTACTGTTGAGATAGCTAACCACTCTTGAGTACATTCAAGATTTTTGAAATTGCTGTAAGCAATTATTGACATCTGTGGTTTCCCCCCTTTTGTAGAGAGGCCTGGCAATGGCATATTTTAACCTGTTTGGAAAAATACCCTGAGTCAGTGATGCATTGCATATGTGACTCGAAACATCAGCTGTAATTGCTCCACATTGTTTTAATAACTTGTTAGAGATTTCGTCTACTGCAACAGAACATTTATTTTTCATAGATTGCCCGCATCTCGTGGTCGTGCGGTAGCGTTCTCGCTTCCCACGGCCGGGTTCCCGGGTTCGATTCCCGGCGGGGTCAGGGATTTTCTCTGCCTCGTGATGGCTGGGTGTTGTGTGCTGTCCTTAGGTTAGTTAGGTTTAAGTAGTTCTAAGTTCTAGGGGACTTATGACCACAGCAGTTGAGTCCCATAGTGCTCAGAGCCATTTGAACCATTTTTTTTCAAAGATTTAATAATTTTCCTTATTTTACAAGATGAAATTTAATCTGGCTAAAATTTTTCAAAACTGGCTCTTCCATGTACTGCCTGGCTTTTTCTTTTGGGGTGTGGTTCCGTCGGACTGGCTAATGTCATTTGAGTCCATCCTACTTCTCTGACCTGGTTTCAATATCATCCACGTGTCTCTGAGCCTCAGACCAACATGGAAAGTACATGTTTTCCGAATACACCGACATGTTCCTTCTGATGGCGGAGCTCATAATGGAAGAGCTGCTCGTCACGTTTATTAAAATTGTTCTCCGCATCATCAGACTCCATCGAATACCCTTTTCGCCACAATTACGCAACGCCTTCGAGAACGGGTACCTGTTAATACGATTGCGCATAGAATATCTAAAAGGCACCTGCTTAGCTTGCAGTCTATAAGGTCAAGTAGACGATCTGAATACCAAATCAGCATCAACAGAGCACAAGAAGAGATTCTTCCGTTATAGATAATGTTAGATACATATAAATTTAATTAAAATAAACCTTAAAAATAAGGAACATTTCTTTTGAAAAGGGAAGGAAAGGAAGAAAGAATGCCATGACCATCCAAACGGGTATCCGTAGACTCGTAGATGGCCGAGGTACGCATATACCAGTGTGGGCAACGTAGAATAGCGTATCAACAATAGGTTTACGAGTTGGTAAAGTTGTAGTTAGACGGCAAACGTCGAGTTATTCCGAGGCTGACGGTGACGTATCTAGTAACATGAGATGGAAATTATTCACTTGCAACTTGAGTTCTTTTTTATGCTTTTCTAATTGGTTCTTATTTTAATTTTCTCTTTTATTTTTGCACTAATATTACAAATGGTTGCTGTTAACATAATTTATTATTGTATGTCACCATGTTTATTGAATTTGTGCGATCTGTTTAGAACTTTCAGACAACAGGTCAAAAATTCGTGACAGTAAATTGAATTTGAATTGAATTGTACTGCATCACGTTAAAGAGAACCCGGCAACGGATAGGCGAGCAAATTCTTTCGAAATAATTAGTGGAATTGTGAAACAAGTGATGTACTGGATCACGCCTAATCAACTACGGTACTTATAAAAGTCGTCGCGTTATCAACATGTTTCCAAATGACTGTAGCACTTAAACAGTATGTTGTCGGACATGAGTTCCAATTGAAGATATTATCTACTCACTCCCCTCTACAAGTACTATAAGTTTGTAATGGGAATTTCTACACACCCTGTACATTATGACGGTCCACTTAGAGCGTCTGAAATTATTAAACCCAGTAGTCGAAAGGGGTAACAATGTTGAATTGGAAATTACATATACAGCTGAAGGGGCAATCATTGTCCGGACAAGGGCGAAGTTACGTGTTGTTAACATGAACTGAAAATTTTGCCGAAAGCCTAGAGTGAGTTATGAGGCACCGCTGCTGGTGAAGGATCGGTGCAACGTGTAGCTGATCAATAACGGCGGGCAGCCGACAGCCGTGTGAGAATAAGGCCGCTAGCAAAGAACCCGCCTGCGCAGAAAGAGATTTAAAAATGTTAAAAAACCTTAATGATTTTTAGTGGCGCCTGAATGCACTTATGATGGAAAAAACAACCTTGTTACTATATGATTGATTTGGACGGTTGGACTGATTAGAGTTGGTTCTGAATAGAGGATGGACGATATATTTTATCAAATGACAGTTTATTTATTCTGTGCAACTTGGTTGCTCGTAGGCAGTTGTGATTTTACTCAAGATTCGTAACATTCCAGTTCGGCCTCGACAATTTATGGGTACTATGACAAATTATTAATCCAGGGCTGGATTACTATCGTTAGGTAGTAAAATAGAGGGGGGGATAATTACGTAGGGCCCATATTAGTGTGATGTCTTCCTTAGACGATAACTCCTACTCCATTCGTCTAGGTTCCTACTGGCCAATCGGATGATAGGCAGATTGCCCCAACATTAGCAAGAGCACAAGGATATAAGAAAACCGCGTCACTGGCGACAGTCACAAAAACATATTTTGCGTTCCATTAAGTCCATAGTGAAAAGAGCATTAAGAACATAGTGTGTATCTTTTCTATGATACATTCTATCTGTTCAACACTCTTACGTAGTGTGGAATGGATGACTAGATGTCGCGAAAGGCAGACTCGCCAGTATAGAAATTTGCAGGGAATATTGTGTTGTCAGTAGAGAAACAGGAACATCAGAATGAGTCGATCAGGAGAGCTCGTGGACTAGTTACTGGATGTCTCCTGAGTGCTAAATACATCAGGACATTTTAATCATTCTACAGGTGCCAGAGTCGACTGTTGGTAACGTGACTGTGCAGGAAAAGCCGTAGCTGGATCGCGACCAGTCAGACCTCTTGCATTGGCAGACATGGACCGTCGAATGTTGCGGAATGTGGTTGTAACAGATCGTACGAAATCAGCAGGAGGACTCATGAGATCCACAGTGCTACCAGCAGTCCACCTAACGTAATGACTGTGCGTTGTGCAGTTAAAAGAATTGGGTACAATGTCGAGCAGTTCCTTATAAGCCACACATTTCTGTGACCAGTGCTAAGAGAATCTTGAGGTGGTGTATAAAGAGCCACGCCACTGGGTTGTGGATGACGGAGACGAATAATCTGAACTCATGAGTCGCGCGGTACGGTGTGGCAATAGGAAGGAAGGGTCTGGCCTTGGCGAATAGTGTCCGCAGAACGCTACCTGACATCATTTGTAATGATGTATGGAGAAAGTCGTGTTTCTCATGTTTAGAGTGGAAAAAATTGCTAAATGTGGAAGGGTATGTACTGCGCACAGTAGAGGAAGAGTTCGGAGACGATTATTCGACAGTAGCTGCGCCGTGCGTGGCTCGTCTTCCCGCCATCATGTATTTTGCACCCTGTTTTTAACCTACTTCCACCTCGCGACGTTAATTTGAATTACTACTGTCACTGAGTTGCTGCTTTGCCTGGTCGTGAGCGGCGCTAGCAGCGTGTATCGATATATACCCTCTCATAGCATCTTTGCTCGACTGCTATTACTTCCCGGTCGTGGTCTGTCGTCGGGAGTTCAGTTCGGGTCGCGAGCTCGGATCTGCCAGTCGGTTGGAACGCGTCTGGAGCGCAGCCCGGAACTGCCAGTCGGGGAGTTGCAATGCGGCACTAAAGTGCGCGTCATATATCTTGGCGGCCGAGTTTAGGTTCGTTCTGCGCATCTGACGTCAAAAAATACAGTCAGCCAATGAACAGAGAACGACGTTGCCAGATCTGACTGCAGAGCAGAGCACGGACGAGTGTCTTCAGTTTTAGAAACGTTCAGTCATAAACAAAGTAATAGAACAAAAGCAATGTCTTGATAGCAGACTTTGTTTTTTGAAAGTTTGGAAAAACCATTCTTTATACCAATTGCTTCATTTTCTATTAATTAATTAAACCAAACAAGCAATAAGACTCTTAATTCAGGCGATAGCAAGGAAAGGTGTTTGTATCAATTTCACGAACCGCTTTTTCGCAATAAAGAACAGCGGTAATTGTTTATTTCCTATTGTACTTCGACGAAGTGCGAGTAATTCATAGGCATACCAACAGTGTTTGTCAGAATTTTGCGTGACACGTTAGAGTCCTTATTTAGAACCATTACAGAACGAGCTGCGCTAGCGTAACGGGTAAGGCATAGGGTTGGTAAACGAAAGGGAAAGTGTTCAAACCTTGTACGGAGCTAAATTTTTTTTTTTCTTTTAAAACAATATCGAAGTGTCTTACTTCATGAATATTATTCGTTTGAATGCAATTTTTTGAAATTTCTAGTGCTTTATCTCTTCATTAACCCTTTCGCTGCTGCAGTCACGTGCTCCCCGCATTCCGCGCTGTGCACAATTTTGTCATCACTGCACTGCGCGCCTGTGCAGACACGTGGTGTTCCCACTGCTTTGACACACTTATCATTCGATTTCACAAAAACTATTTGGCCCAAAAATTAGATTTTTACACATGTTCTTGACTGATACCTTCCCCCCATAAATGACTTAATTTTGTTTCGATGTTCAACCCAGTTATTGTGCAGCATTAAATGTAGTAAACCATTGCACGAAATTTTGAAGAGTTTGCAGAGGTAAAAGTCCATAGGGTATACTTTCCGTATGGTCGATTTTAGTTGCCACAATGTTGAGAATGAAATGTGGACAAGGTACCTAAATTTCATATAAAATTTACTGTTTAACAATATCTCATTTAATTTAAGTACCACATAGGTGTCGTATGTAATATTGAGAAATATTCCGTCTTTCGCGACTGTAATAAAAGTTTTATTTACGCCAGGCGCGTTTGGCTTTATTTTAAAGCACTTCAGTCAGTCAAAGGAAGTGGGGGGGAAGGTATCAGTCAAGAAGATGTGTAAAAATCTAATTTTTGGGCCAAATAGTTTTTGTGGAATCGAATGACAAGTGTGTCAAAGCAGTCGGAAACGCCATGTGTCAGCACAGGCGAGCAGTGCAGTGACAAAATCGCGCACAGCGCTGAATGCGGGGAGCACGTCTCTGTAGCAGCGAAAGGGTTAATGCGGCCGTGGTGGCTTTACTTCATAAACTGCGCGCTCCCCCCTAAACGTAAGCTTGCGAACTATACTATACTATGGCGCTGTTTGTATTGGCGCGTGCGACGTGTGCAACTGGCAACGCAGCAATCTCCCGCGTCTGGGCGGGCATGCGCGAGCCGCCAAGATAAAAGAATTCAACTATAGTGCAGTCGGATAGGAGCTGCAGTGAGGCCTGCGTCGACGTGGCTCGCCCGACCATTGCCGCCACGCATCACTTGAGCCGGGCCACGGTCTTGGTGGATCGTCGGTCGGTCGTCCTACCGGATGACGCGTTTTGGCTCGCCGATGGTTCATGATCGTGAGTCGGCTGTGCGTGTGTGTGTGCGCATCGACTCCCGATTCGTCTTCGTGTGTCCTTATTACTGTTGGGTATCGTTCAGGTCTTCGTGCAAGTGTTTGTCAGGTGTGTAGTTGGTGTTATTTTGACTGATGACTATTTTAGATGCTGTCGACATTCTGAGAGAGTCGGACGGTTGTTGCGGACGAGGGAAGTTATCTCTTCACGATGCAGTCGGCTGGGGCCGCTGGCGGTCCCTGCGCAGTGTCGGAGCGTGTGTGGAGCTGTCCGATCGCTACGCGAGCTTCGTGGGTCACCGACCCAGGACGTCGAAGTTGAGTAGTAGTTTCAACTACCCAAGCCACGTCCATTCATATTGTGTGCTTCGTAACTTATGTGTGTTTGAGTTCGCATGTACCGTTTGGTGGCAAGCAAGTCGTTGCGTCGGTCGGTCCGTGGCTGTCCCCTGGTTGGGTTCTCACGGATGCAGTATAGTTGGGCTCACCACCTGTCTCACCTAAATGAACGAGGGCACACCGACCTCCCTGGAGGCCTTCTGAGTGCAACCAGTGTTTAATTATCTGTTGTCAGCTATTTTAAATTTTAGGCTTATGGTTATTCGCTGGTTTTCTTAAAATTTTGCAAAATTAATTTTTAAATTTATGTTTCAAGCTTAAAAACTGCGTACTTCTGACTTTAAAGATTATGGTAATATATTCTGAAGTTTTGAAGTTTAATTGTGACCCTCAGCCACTGGTATTGCACCTTGCATATCTTGCTTCTTTAAATTGCTATCTTAATTGGATTTTTATCTTGTTGATTTTTAAGATTTCTTGTTGTTAAACATGCTGGCCTTCTGTCTTTAAAGGTCTATGGTAATATATTTTGAAGTTTTGAAATTTAATTGTGGCCCTCAGCCATTTGTATTGCACTTTGCGTATGTTGTTTTCTGAATTATTTTATTGCTACCTTAAATTGGATTTTTGTCTTGTTAAGATTTCTTGTTTGAGGCCTTCAGCCGTGAAATAGTTGTATTCGGTAAAGATTCGGCTATGTGCCGCTTACTTGTAAAGTTTATTAAATTACAATAAATGACAATTAGAAGCAGAAACTGACTTCAACCCTTGGCCCTTTCCACAATCCTGTTACCTGTTCTGCCTAGCAGGGTTAGCGGGCGTCTCAGTAACATTCCTAAAATGGACTGGCCTGCCCATCGTCAACCTAAACCAAATTGGACACCGTTGGGATGAGTTGGAACCTCGACTTCGCTCGAAATCCTAGCGTCCAGTATATCTTCTCTGGTTACAGATTTTGAGAAAGAATGGGCTAGCGTTCCTCCACAGACAATCGCACTCCTCATTGAACGTGTTCCGGACAGAGTTCACGCCATTATAAAGGCGAAAGGTGCACACACCCTACATTAATGTCACGTAATAGGTATCCGGATACTTCTAATCAGATAGTGTGCTTATGTCCGCCCAAAACTCGATTCTAACCACAATTCTCAACCCTTCCCACCACCACACTCACATATCTGCTGAAAATATAAGACGTCATCACTAATTTACACTAACGCACACACACAGACATACACACACACGCGCGCGCGGACGGACGGACGGACGGACGAGAGCGCGCGCTCCGACCACCAGTTCTGAACCCCAACTACGCCTAGAATATGCCGTAATAATCAGTTTACGTACTTCGAACTGGATGTTTAAAATGTCGGTCACGGAAAGGAGTCACCTGAGATCTGAAAACGCCTATAGAAGTCAAAAGTAGTATGCACAAACGACGATAAGGCCATCTCCAACCAACGGTTTAGAATGTTGGGCAACGGTCACAACGGAATTTCCAGCTTACAGAGAAAAAGATGTTACGTTGGTCTGGAGGAGTGACCCTAAAAGACAGAGTAAGGAACCATCAAATGCGAGGCTCGCTAAAGGTAGCGATCAAAGCGGCAAAAATTCAAGAGAATCGCCTACGCTGGTACGGACATGTAATGCGCTGTGAACCTAACTATAAGACAAGAAAGTACTTACCGTAAAAGAACGGAAAAGAGGCGCTGGATACCGAATATATGGGCAACGATTCTCCAGATGATCTGAAAACGATGGGGCTGCACCTTGAAACGATGCAAATACATCCATAATGGGGTAACAAAACTACGGTCCCAATAGACATAACTAATGAGGTGGAGCAGTGATTAGCACAGTAGACTCGAATTTGGGAAGAATCCCCGTCCGGACATCCAGATTTAGGTTTCCCGTGATTTCCTGCCACATCCTTTTCTGATCTGAGCCCGTGCTCCGTCTTTAACGTCTGCTCTGTCGACCAAATGTTGCACTCCAGTCTTTACGTTAAAATTCAGTGAACACTGACGTAATGCACTCACAACTAGGCAGAGCACTGTTATGATGACGACTGGCACTTGCAAAGTACTGAGGTAGTTGAACAGTTACCGTTCATGGTCAGGTTCAACAACGCAACATGCAGGCTTCGCTAGCATCAGAATTTATGTTGAAGCATGCATTTCTCGCGGTGTTTCCATCCTTTTGTTCACCCGTGTATCTCTTTTTTTAAACAAGATGCAATCAAGATTAACTTCAGCATCCAACACCATCGCATGACGCTAGACAGACCAAAAAAAATGGCACCAACAAGTTTTAACTAAATTCTTCCTTTAGTTCACGTATATTCTGTACTGTCAGGCCGGCCGGTGTGGCCGTGCGGTTCTAGGCGCTTCAGTCTGCAACCGCGCGACCGCTACGGCCGCAGGTTCGAATCCTCCCTTGGGGATGGATGCGTGTGATGTCCTTAGGTTAGTTGTGTTTAAGTAGTTCTAAGTTCTAGGGGACTCATGACCTCAGATGTTGAGTCCCATAGTGCTCAGAGCCATTTGAACCATTTGTACTGCCAGGATCATTGATACGTCGCTTCCATCTCTCACGTCTTCTCCGTCCAGATAACTGAATACCCTAGGTTGAAATACTGCGCAGTGACTCGTAAACTAACATGCAAAAGATTTTCAAGAACCGTTAACAATATGATAATTCCCTACTTGCAGACTTTATTAAATCACCCAGTCTACAATTTTAAGGCACCTATCGTTAATATTTAAAAGAGGGGTAAAAAAGCGCACATAACGCGGATAGAGTCGGATCGTTACAACTTTCGCACAACAATAGTACGTACGGGCACCGCTGTCAAAGATGCGAAGTCCATCAGGACTGGAACAGGTACTCGTTTACGACCTATGGCCTTCATCTTCTTCTTCTTCTTCTTCTTCTTCTCCTCGCGGAGTAGCCACGGCCGTTGCGCTTCTCCGCCCCAATCGCTACCACGTCCTGTCTTGACATTCTTCAATATTCATATTCCTTGAGTAAATTGCTTCAGCCACATCGTCTTTGCAAGATGAATTTGCAAGCCGCACACTCAGTCGGCAATTCACTGAGACGGTCTTCTGGGACTCTGCTTGTTGTTCTCCCTCTTGGTGCAACGATCAAGTATATTGTGCTAGCCTCAGGAAGTTAAAGAAACGACTTCATCGTGTTTGCTGCCACAAAAATGCAGATCAAGTTTTCCTCCTCCACGACAAGGCAACGCCTCACGCTAGACTGTTCTTCATCATCCACCCTACAGCCCGGATCCCGCACCTTCCGACTTCCATCCATTTGGCCGAATGAAGCGGGAAGCACGTAGAGGTTGGCTCCGACGTCTTCCAGTGAAGTGATACCATGCGGGCATACACGCCCTCCCAGTAAGGCGGCCTAAGGCTGTCGCAATGAACGGAGATTATGTTGAAAAATAATGTTTTGTAACCGAAAGAATGGGAATAATATGGTTTATTTGAATCCTGAATAAAATTAGCCTGCTTTCAGAAAAAATGTATTGCCGTACTTACGGATGGCCTCTAGCAGGACATACACTACTGGCCACTAAAATTGCTACAGCACGATCATGACGTGCTACAGACGCGAAATTTAACAGACAGGAAGAAGATGTTGTGATATGCAAAAATTTAGCTTTTCAGAGCATTCACACAACGTTGGCGCCGGTGGCGACACCTACAACGTGCTGACATGAGGAAACTTTCCAACCGATTTCTCATACACAAAACAGCAGCTGACCGGCGTTGCCTCGTCAAACATTGTTGTTATGCTTCGTGTAAAGAGGAGAAATGCTTACGATGACGTTTCCGACTTTGATAAAGGTCGGAATGTAGCCTATCGCGATTGCGGTTTATCGTATCGCGACATTGCCACTCGCGTTGGTCGAGATCCAATGACTGTTAGCAGAATATGGGATCGGTGGGTTCAGGAGGGTAATACGGAACGCCTTGCTGAATCCCAAGGGCCTCGTATCACTAGCAGTCGAGATGACAGGCATCTTATCCGCATGGCTGTAACGGATCGTGCAGCCACGTCTCGATCCCTGAGTCAACACATGGGGACGTTTGCAAGACAAAGTTTGCAGCAGCATGGACTAAGAGCTCGGAGACCATGGCTGCGGTTACGCTTGTCGCTGCATCACAGACAGGATCGCCTGTGATGGTGTACTCAACGACGAACCTGGGTGTACGAATGGCAAAACGTCATTTTTTCGGGTGAATCTAGGTTCTGTTTACAGCATCATGAAGGTCGCAACCGTGTTTGGCGACATGGCGGTGAACGCACATTGGAAGCGTGTATTCGTCATCGCCATACTGGCGTGTCACCCGGCGTGATGGTATGGTGTGGCATTGGTTACACGTCTAGGTCACCTCTTGTTCGCATTGACGGCACTTTGAACAGTGGACGTTACATTTCAGATGTGTTACGACCCGTGGCTCTACCCTTCATTCGATCCCTGCGAAACCCTACATTTCAGCAGGATAATGCACGACCGCATGTTGCAGGACCTGTACGGGCCTTTCTGGATACAGAAAATGTTCGACTGCTGCCCTGACCAGCACATTCTCCAGATCTCTCAGCAATTGAAAACGTCTGGTCAATGGTGGCCGAGCAACTGGCTCGTCACAATACGCCAGTCACTTCTCTCGATGAACTGTGGTATCGTGTTGAAGCTGCATGGGCAACTGTACCTGTACACGCCATCCAAGTTCTGTTTGACTCAATGCCCAGGAGTGTCAAGCCCGTTATTACGGTCAGAGGTGGTTATTCTGAGTACTGATTTCTCAGGATCTATGCACCTAAATTGCGTGAAAATGTAATGACACGTCAGTTGTAGTATAATATATTTGTCCAATTATACCCGTTTATCACCTGCATTTCTTGTTGGTGTAGCAATTCTAATGGCCAGTAGTGTATTTTTTTGTACATAACTAGAGTCCACTAGATTCTTTGGAGTGGTCCACGAATGACAGGCCAAAGCCCATCGAGATGGGTGGGCCGCAGTGTGCGCGCGCCTGGCCCCTCCTTGTAAGACGTGGGGTGCGACCGCCAGTAGCTCGACCCTGACCGCCGCCGCTTCTGCCGTAAAGCGCGGCGGCGTCATCAGTCGGCGTCGGCGTCGGCGGCGGCGGCCGCGTGGTCCCCCTGGGCGGCGGGCGGCGTGGGCGGGCGCGGCGCATGCGCACAACGGTTGTTGGCGTGCTGAGCGCGACTGTAATTGCTGGCCGCAGATAGCATCGCTAACTGTACGCCGTGGTCCCTGCCCGCGGCTGACGCGCGAGGCGGGCCGAACAGTATGTATGTGGTCTGGACGCTATTAGCGCCCCCTGCACCCTGCCGTGCCCTGCCCTGCCTTGTGCCCACGAGACACCGGCCGACCCGCGCCGCGCCGCTTACATTTCTCTAGCCTCCAACTCGATGGCTCCACTCGTATTTCAAACGCCGTGACATTCTACAAAAGAAATAAATCCTGTAGAAAACACTGCTCACTTATATCCACAGAATGCAGTGGTCCATTTTCGTCATATTCCATCTTTTTAATGAACAATACAGTCCAAACCACATTTTATTAACTGTTATAACAGGCCTGAAGTATACATATTATTTTGGTCACTCTCTAAATTCTCCAATTGGTTCAAATGGCTCTGAGGGTTCAAATGGCATGAGCACTATGGGACTTAACTTCTGAGATTGGCAGTCCCGTAGAAATTAGAACTACTTAAACCTAACTAACCAAAGGACAAATGGTTCAAATGGCTCTGAGCACTATGGGACTTAACATCTGATGTCATCAGTCCCCTAGACTTAGAACTACTTAAACCTAACTAACCTAAGGACATCACACATATCCATGCCCGAGGCAGGATTCGAACCTGCGAAAGTAGCAGTCGTGCGTTTCCAGACTGTAGCGCCTAGAACCGCTCGGCCACCCCAGCCGGCGTAAATTCTCGTTCTTACGTAAATATCGATATGTGTAGCCCACACAAACCAAAACCCGTAGACGAGTAATCTTCGGCTACTGCTATAACATCTTTACGTTGCCTCTGCCTGAGACCGCTAGCAAAGTTGCACACATTCTAAGCTAAGCAGTATTGAGCAGCAGTCGTATTGTGAAGAATGGTTCAAATGGCTCTGAGCACTATGGGATTTAACTTCTTTGGCCATCAATCCCCTAGAACTTAGAACTACTTAAACCTAACTAACCTAAGGACATCACACACATCCATGCCCGAGGGAGGATTCGAACCTGCGACCGTGGCGGTCGCGTGGTTCCAGACTGTAGCGTCTAGAACCGCTCGGCCATTCCGGCCGGCTGAAGAATGGTCAGGAAATTTTGTTTATAAGTGTGACATGAGATAGACAGAATTGGAGTATGAATATTTCTGTTGCAATATGGAGACAGAAGCTAAGGAAATAATTTGTGAGGCTTTCTGGAATGCTGAGAGACTGAGGTAAGCACGTAAGCGCATAGGATTGT